>NW_028289250.1:1258191-1572739 GCF_059628265.1 Tinamus guttatus
AAAGGAAAACATTCTTCCTCACAAGCAAGCAAAATCCTGCAGCCTTCAGCCTTGTTATATTTAAGCAATGTGAGTAGGTAGAGAAAGAGAAGCATTTCCTTTCCTTAGATTTAATCTGTATTTTCATCCCACATCTACACCCCATCTTATCCTTCTCCCTGCCACTACCTCACAGCCTGTGCAGTGGTCCCAGTGGTGTCACTGATGGCACTTTCTGAACAAGATTCTCTAGTAGGCACTGGCCTGACAGGGCATGTTGATTTACAAGTGCCAAATCAGTTTCAAACTCTTAATTTTTTTTTCTTTTTATTTTTTTTCCCTATCTTATGCACATGCCATTGACAGTGTCAGGGGTCATTCAGCCTTTCAGTCACAACCGTTGAAATGGTTGGGATAAGTCTTCCAAAAAGGGCAGTTGTTGGAACACTTGGAAATACTCTCTCCAGCGTCTTAGCTCTTGCTTAGACCAACCACAGGTAAATGCTTCCTTTGTGTAAAAAATGAGATTTCTCACAAGCAGAGTTCAAAAGAGGCTGCCTAGCTCAGTTGTAGTGCAAACAGCCAAAAGTGTGGGGTTTTTTTTTGTTGTTGTTGGTTTTTTCTCCTCTTCCCCTCTCCCTTCTCTCTCTGACATCGCCACAGGGAACACACCAGTCTGAAGTCTGATCAGTTCTTATTGCACTAGGAGAGTTATACTAGCAGAATTTAAAGCAGACCTTTACTGGAAATGAAGGTTTTCTTTTTGTTTGTTTAAATCCAATTTCAGTACAGTTTAAGCAAAAGCCATTAGAGTTAGGGAAGAAGTTGAAATGTGTCATAGTTATTCAGAACAAAAACCCTTTTTTTTCCCCCAAAACTGATTAGTCATTTTTAACATCAGGTTGAGGTATTCAAAGCTACCTGTTAAGTTTTGCAAATAACAAAAATGGGCCTAAATGTCAGAAAAGTTTAACCCATTTTAATATATATGTAGATATATTTAATATAATTAACTGATATATGTTACATCATATTTAGCAAATTGAGAACATACATAGTGAAAGCTCAAAGAACTTGATTTCAGGTGAAATAAATAAATGAAAGAGGCATATAATAACAAAAAGGGCACTAAAACACCTTATAGACTCAGAACTGGTAGCAGATAAACCCTGTGCCATAATAAGGCATAGAGGCTGACATCCCAGTTTTCTTCCAGGCCACTTTCATCTATCCCAAGAGGTCCACATTCCACAGAAACTCCATGCGTGCACTATCATTTGTATGATGCTCTTGAGGCTCTTTAGGATTAAAAATGCTAGAAATAAAGCAGAATAGTATTCCAAAAGTAGCATGCACATGCTATTTCTGCCCACAGTTAAACAAAACTACAGCAGTTACAAACACAAACTGAAGAGATATATGTGAAGAGTTTTTCAGTGTATGTTCTGTCACTCAAAGTTTGAGTAGGTTCCCTTACATGTGATGCTTCATGAGTATAGAACTACATATTGAACAGTTTCAGACATGGAACAGTCTTAAGCCAAGCGATCAGTCATGCTAATAGAAACACAGCAAGTAGAATATATGTTAGTTTGCTGGAACTGCACAAGACAGCTTAAAAAAACATCCCTCATCTTTTAGTGAGAGGAGGGGAAAAAGAGACTGTTAGAAAACACTGGGTATGCTGGAAAATGAACAATCAGTGCAACTCACTAGCACACTTGGAATTAATTCTATAAAATACAAATTGCAGAATTGCTAGCTTTGCATAGTTACTTGTAAAATATTGCATCATGATCCAATATGCAATAAGCCATTATATCACTTGACTTAGCTTTGCTTATAAATACTTTTTCCCCAAAAAAATAAGATTTTATATTTCAGTACGTTAGGCATTTTTAACACTTCCAGACACTGTTCACTGCAAGTGATCCCTGCCCCAATTTCCAGGGGACAGAAGAGGCAGAAACTGAATAGGAGGAGACTTCCCCTAACCGCCCAGGTAACAGACATTCCTCAGAATCAGCCATTATTCTGCCTTCCCTTTACAACAGGCTGCTGCATTCAGTGCGTCCTGGGTTTTGAAGAACGCAAAGAAAATATGAGGAACAGCAAACTGGAGGATTTTTAACCAACTCTTGCTACATAACACTAAATCTAAGCTGGTTTAACTGTTCCCAGAACTTCAGTATAGATGATTCGTCATTCCTGTCCTTCAGACTGTACTAGTGAAGCTCATTCAATTAGCACAATAAAAGTTTCATCAACTACTGGTCTGCTGTAAGCTGCAGGATTGACTAGCAGCTTTTATTGAAAGCACTGAAAACCAATAAAAAGTTCACAGCATACACTTAACACATGAAGACTTGTAAGGATGAACAGGATGATCTTTAAGTAAAAATAAACCTGGATAAGTCTTTCCACATTCCAAAGTCTCTAAGCTTGATGAAACACAGCCAGTCAGGGCACACACTGCCCCTTTCTCTCTGCCAGCTAGCAGCCCTGCTTGCTACCGATACCCTTCTCACCACTTGCCTTTGCTTTGTTCCTTCCCCTTTCACACTCTGCCCCAAGGTTTCCCAAGAGCCCAACTCTATTTATGTAATAAACAGAGGTTTTATTCCCAGACAGAAGCTTCTGTTCTGCCTCCCCTCTGCCCCTATCTCCATATTCTTGACAACTTTTGTGATTTCATTTTGGACCCTGCTGAAACTGGTTCATGAGAAAGCAGCTCAAACACGTTATGTGTGGTTGAGTCTTTCCCATGCTGTCCTGCGTTGTTCCTGCAAAGCAAAGCTGGTAGAGCTACTGCAGACATCTTCTCCCTGCCTTTCCCCAACTCAAATTCCTCTTGGGCACTAGCAGAAGCTTTAGAGAAGCAAATCAAAGGAAGCAGGGCTGAAATAGCATTATTTCCTAAGTTAAAAGGTAAAACAGACTATAACAGCTTCCCTAAAAGTCATCAGGGCTATAGAATTATATATAAGGATTGTTGAAATATCTGGACTAGGAACATTGGTATGGTTTTTTTTTTAAACACTTTTTTTTTTATATAACTTATTGATAAGTCTGAGCCTGCTACTATAGACTGCAGTGAAAATACTCCAAAACAGCATATATCTCCAAACAGCATAAATTAAACATCAGTATAAAGCATACCTCAGAAGTTTTCCTTCTTTCAATTCATCCTATGAAATACAAACACTGCATCATCAGCATCACCAAGAGATCCATCATGAATGGTACCTTTGAGAATACAGGTTTGCAATGCTAAATTAACATAGAAGAATCATCAAGGGAAAATGACGTTTACTTTTACTGATAAAGAGCAACTGCAGGAAGTACATCACTACATAGATAGTAAAACATTATACATAAATAGATGTAATATATTTATTTTTATTTCTAGTCTATCTATTTTTCTATCATCACTGCCAAATTCTATTTAATGAAAAAAAAATCAAAATACTAATCTCACTTCCAGCAAACACGCAACAGGCTTGTGACATTCACCTTAAAGACCAAAATCCTAGTAACCAGGGTAAGGAAACTGCCAATGCAGGACAATTGAAAAGGAAAACCCCAAATCAGGCTTGCCTTCATCATTTATACAGTTATTTACACTAGGAAATTTACTCAAGTATCTATATCCTGACACCTAATAAGGTTAGGGATATGATCTGACAATATCTAGAGATGCACGCCGCTCTGAGTGTTGAAAGGCCATAAAACAACTTCATGAGATTTACTACTTCAGGGATTTAAACAATGTCTTAGGTATAACCTGGCTTCATGGAACAAGTAGCAACACAGGGGGCTGAAGAATCATTCCCTTCCCACAGTGCCACGTTGCATCACAGCTGATGATGCACTCATTTGTGGGGCTTCTCCAGGCCCAAAAGTGAAAAGAAGGAAAAAAAAAAAAAAAAAAAAAGGAAAAAAAAAGCACCCTTTGTTTCTCAGAAGAGATGAGACGCATTAAAAAGGAATCACAACAAAAACCAGCTGCTCCCAGGGCTGCAGAATAAGCGGAAAATTGGAAAGCAGAAGGTAATACCGAGCAGTCAGTTTGGTTGGTTGGATTCTGTACTTTTTTGGTACAATAGTCACCGAGTACTCTCGGCTCCCATTGCAGAGCAGGCAACTTTCTCCCCTGCTCCCCAGGGGCATCTCCATCTCACACGTACTAACAACCCAAAGCACACTACAAAGTAGAAGACACTCTCTCCGACAGCACAGTTGTTTTCCTTGTCCAAATATTCCACTTTCACCCAGTTTACCTTTGTTCTGTGCACAGCAGCATGCACTTTACTATTAGCAGAATTGACTTACAGAGTCATCAGCATTTCTTGAAGTCTGCTGGCCTTCACCAACACAGCAGATGGTCATTACTCCAAACTTCCCACCCTCTGTCATCATTAATTCAGGAGCAGACTAATTTGAATGGACTAATCCTACCTAGTTCATAAAGAACCCATTGTTCCTATCCAAATTAATAGCATTACAGCTTGTATTAACAGATGCGTATCAGTGAGATGACGAGATTCTAAAAACATAACGTACAGTTTAATGCCTTTTTCATAAATATTGATGCATGAAACAAGTTAAAACCATTAATTTATTCCCAGAAATAAACACAAAAGTTTGATTAAGGTTTTGCTTTAGATTCTAGACAAATTGGCACAACTTCTTCAATTATCCCATAATTCCTTTGATCGGGAGCTCTCTACTCCGAAACTGGAAGTAGTGCAGAAGTCTTTCCAAAGGCTTCACTTTATCATGAAAATTAGAGCTTTGACATGAGCACTGTCCCAAAAAAAAAAAAAAAAAAAAAAAAAAAAAAAAGTGGCAGTTATGGTGCCTATTACATAAGCGACACAATTCAGACCCCAAACAAACATCAGGTTCAACCCAAATCTTTAAGATTTTGGAGGAGGTTTTGCCTTCTTTGATGAATTTTAACAGAGCTAGGAAGCTATCTAGGCAGAAGAAAGAAAAAGGAGAAAGAATTTTGAAAGTGTCCATGTACTTTGCGAGGTAGCAGTCTTTGCAACACTATAATCAAAACAATAACAAAAACAACCCAGAGGGAAAAAGAACTTGCTTGAAGTTACATTTCTACTACTCTGCAGAACTTGCCCACATCTTACAATCCTGTATCTCTTGTTGATAGTTTTGTTAAAACAAGTATAGTTGTGTGAAACATTGTTTTCACTAAATTGACATCTTCCAATAAAATATTTTTGGTCGAAAAACTAACCAGTCATTTCTCAAATTAAATTACAGAAAAGACTCAAGAACAGAAAAACAAAACAGCATTTGATGCACTCTACTTACACAGCTACAGATAACTATGCAGATTGCATCTATTTTTGCATGAATTAAATGCTTTCTCAAATTCCTACAAAAGCAGCTAATAAAAATATTTACAAAGAATAAGGGAGAAAAAAATCAAGTTATTCCAAAAGGAAGCCTCATACTTCTTCAAAGTGATGACAATGCTGATAAAAGGAGCAACTATTTTTTCTTTTAGCAGTTGAAGTTCCTGCTATCATTTTTTTTTACTAAACAGCTATGTATCATGACACTTGAGTGAATATCTGCCTCAACAGACCAAATATCTCTACCATTTTCATTATTTTTTGGGGTGTGTGTGTGTCTAGTAATCAGTGCATCACTGCTCAAGCTAAAGAGCTTTCTCTGAACATTCTGTAGAAAATAAATAGTCTTGCTGTTAAGTCATGTACTGCAACTTTAGCTTGGTGTAAAAGAAGAGGCATCTGTTTCCAAATTCAAGAGTCCATTCTATAAACATTTTAGCAAATTCCTTTGCAGTATTTTGAATATGATTAAGTCTCACAAATAATCAAGTGTTTACATGAGTCATACCAGAGGCAAGACACAAGTTTTAAGTACTATGCTGAAAAATAGTTTTTTTTTTTTTTTTTTTGCAAAAAACTTAAATGAAGGATTTATTGTGTTTCTTTAAAATTACTTTCATATGCTAATGGTGTCTCTTTAAGAGACCTATGAAAAGAAGTTTACAAACACTTGGTGCAAATAGATTCTGCAGATTTATCCTGTATTATTTGGCTGGTGCCATGACTAATATTTAGCTACAACATAATGCTTGCCAACAGATGCAAGATAAGTCCAAAATCCTATGGGGATAGATTAAATATTTTAAAGGCTTTGGAGAGATGAATGGGGTCTCTGTACACCTCATTCAAAAAGCAAAGGATTATTTAATTGCTTAAATTAACCATGGAGAGGATTAATAAAAATAAATTTAAAAGACTAGCTTTACAACTGGAATGAAGAAAAAAATGTTTTTATGGTCCCTGCTATTTGAGAAATCAGAAGTTTTCTACTTTGTATGTATACATGTGCACATTTATCATCAGTAATTTATCTGCATGCATTTTGCTGGAACAGATAGTTATGTTTTCTAAAATGAAAAACAGTTCACATTTGCAGGGAGAGAGAGCAAGTGATAAGAGTGTAACCTTATCTATGCTGGACCGCATTGATACTGTGCAATCAGTTATTTCTTATTGCTTACAAGCTGGCGATGAAAATCACAGCAAGGCAGAGGTCACACTTATGATACAGTTCTTATGCCAACACCTTGAGGACACACATATCCCTGGGGCATTAATTGCAGCATGAATCATTCATGCTGTTATGAATTTGGCATTCACCTTGTTGTGGACCACAGCATGGTATATTCTTACTATCTTTTCCTATCTCTAGTTGCAGTTCTCATTAAGACACTAAAGTATTTAGACAATATAAGCTACAAACACTTTAGAAGAAATGTTGCAATTAACCATGATGGAAGCAACAGAAAGAAATAAACAGAACAGTTGAGGTGGGAAAGAACCTCTAGAGATCACCTAAGCCAAGTCCCCTGCTCAAGCAGGGCCACCTAGAACACATTGCCCAGGATTGTGTCCAGATGGCTCTAGAGCATTTCCGAGGATGGAGACTCCACAACCTCTCTGGACAATCTGATCCCGTGCTCAGACACTCTCACAATTAATAAGTTATTCTCTGTGTTCCTACTCAACCCCCTGTAGCCTTTCGCCCTATTGCTGGACAATATCCTTTCAGATATTTATACACACTGATAAGATCCCTCCCCTCAGCCTTCTCTTCTCCAGGCTGAGCAGACCCAGCTCTTGTAGCCTTTCATCATAGGAGAGAGGCCTTGGGCCCTTCATCATCTTTGCATCCCCACGCTGGACTCTTTCCAGTAGCTCCACATCCTTCTCATACTAGGGAGCCCAGCACTGCAGGTGTGGCCTTACCAGGGCTGGGCAGAGAGGAAGATCCCCTCTCTCAACCTACTGGCAACACTTCTCCTAATGCAACCCAGGTACTATTGGCCTTCTTGGCTGCCAGGGCACATGGCAGGCTTGGGGTCAACTTCTTGTCTATCAGGAATAAGCAATAAATAATAATGAGCAATAAATAAAAACATAAAACAATATTAAGTCATAGGGATTCAGATTGCAGAGCTCTTTCAATTAACAATCTTTACGATATTTAACTCGGTAAGAGAACATAAAGGCTTCCTGTAGATGTACTCTAGGTTTGAGGCATAGAGGGCAGCCACAACTTGTAGTGAAAAGCAGTAAGTGAAAGTGGAAAAATATGCAAGAGCCATGAAGAAAAGCACCCCCTTATCAGTAACAAGCTCTGATACACTCAACTACCACCTTCTACCTCTTTCACCCATGAAATTTTCTCCTATCTCAGTTGCTCTCACAAATGCTTCTCCTCCCTTCCTCCAATCTTAAAGCCCACTTCAGCTCACCCCTGGCCTCTTGCCAGGCATCTCTGTCCCTCCACTCAGCACACTTCCTTGTCCACAGTCAGTTAAACCAGGCAATTATCATCCACTGGCTCCATCCCTACTCCTTCTCCATGCAGCCAGGAAGGCTGATCAAAAGGAAGAGTTCCCAATACCTGCATCTAAGGTTTGCTCAACTCTCCTTGGAGTTGTGCTGCAGCACACCAAGCAAGATACGTCCAAGCAGGAGATGGAAAAGACCCAATGGTCTTAAACTGCACCCTAAAAGTCATAACGAAAAGAACATGAATGGTTCGACCTTTAGATCCTTAGCATATTTGTTTTGTTTTTGCCTATCCCCAGAGGGGGCTCTATTCAGCATTACTTTGAAGCGTTACCCTTCCAGGGCAGCTGTCTACACCAAGAAGACATGACTTATTACCTAGGGTGCATAAGACACAGTCCGTCCCTGAAGCTTTAAAAGATTTTTTTTTTTTTCTGTAAAATAGAATCATTTGGAAAATATAAACAAGTCATTCTGCTCCAGCTTGTGATTTGTTTTTCTTCTCTGGCTACACCTGTGACAAGGAACAATACGGTCACATGTCACCCACATCCCCTCTCTCCACCAGCCCTGAAGCGGGGGAGGGAGGGCGAGCGGAAAAAGACGCCTTCAAGACAGTTTCACTGCTGTACAGGATGCTCAGCAGAAAACAACAGATGTGCAATAATCACTACTGCCCATTCATTTCCTTTATGTCAGAAAGAAAGTAGCAGTCATCAATTAGGAACTGCTATCTGCCGGCCACAAAAGGAAGTATACACTTTTCCTTGATCATTTGACCATAACAATAGGACATGTCAGCGGGAAAGGACTGACCACTCAAAGGGGAGGCAGGGGTGAGCCAGCTTGTGTTTGTGGATTTGAAGTTTAAGATACAGTGGACATTTTTGTTTAACATCTTAACATATGGTTGTTTTTCCAAGAAAATTCATTTTGACCACAGAATATATAAAATCCTAATTGTATTTCCCCAAAATTTGTCCAGGTAATTCTTTTGATTTAATCTTTTCATGGTGTGGGGAGGGTGGAGGGGCATTGGAGGAACACCCTGGTGTGAACAGACAAGATGGACAAGAAGCATCTAGTAAACATATCTTATTCATTAACAAGGACATTTTTGCAAAATTGTTATCACCAATTTTATGAAGCTGTTAGTTTAGATATACAAATTTTAGATTGCCAAGAGGTCACTAGTGTTAACTAGACTAGTATTTTGAGAAATCCTTTTAGATCTGTGGACATTTCCATGAAAGATTATGTTCATTTATCAGCTTTGTTATTCTGAACTGGAGCAACAGCTTGAGTAAAACTGTCAGTAACAAAACATCCCAAGGATGTCCTTTATGTCTACTGCAGTCTGACTGCAATCAGAGAATTGCAAGAAACTTGATAAAAATTACTAGACTTTAGTTAGAAAGCCAAATTAACCTCTGAATATTTCCACAGATACTCAAGGAACAGCCTGAAGAACCACATAGGCATTGTCTGTCAAAAACCCCTTTTACAAACCTTCACATCACAACCAAATCCCTATTCTCACACTGTACCTCTACTCGATCACATACCAAAAATAGAACAGATTTATAGTAAGGCTTATACGTGGGCATGCGTCATTCCTCTCCACCCCCACACAGATTTTTAACCTCACATGCCGTTAAAGACATGACCTAAACAAAGAATTTAGTGAAGCACAGACGCTCAACGATTTAAGCACTGACCTTCAGCATACACAACCTCCATACTAACACACATCCTGAATTCTAGAACAAGTATGTCAATCTTTATATTTCTTTCACAGCTACAGAGGTCATGATTTTAAAAGCTAAAGTCCACACTAACTCACTCTTTCCAAAAATCTGTGCATTTTAAACAGCAACTCACTGAAACAAAATCATGAAATTGTTAGGTAAGCCAAATATAGCTTCCTTCCCCCCCTCCTTTTTTTTGAGTGCGAATATTCTAAAACTTGCATATATCTCTAGCACGTTAAGCAAATTTGGCAAAACTATTGTTGGCTGTCATAATTAGTATAGAACTAACATTTTGCCCTAAGGACTGCATCTGCCCAAATGATTAAGCTATCTGTTATAAAAGAACAGCACTCAGTTTGCTTTCTTTTACACCATTTAATTAACTCCGCGTTATATACACTTAATCTAGAGCTTGAACAACCTTCCCCTTTAGCAGATACATTTGCACACTCCAGTTCTCTTGATACAGCAATGTTTCTGCTATATTTCAAACTATGTTTTTTCTGCTACGTTTCCCAGAGGATTTCAGGAAATCCTCTGCTTCTTTATATACACACATATAAGCCATGTTATCTCAGCTTTCAGCAAAGATATTACTTGAAACTGACATTTTGTTTCTGTTTATCATGAAAACACATTAACATCATCACAATTTGAAGGAAAGTCAAACAATAAATTAGAAATGAAGTATGGAGGGCAATTTGTACAAGTTACTCTCGAAGGTCACTAGGCAAATGCTTAACATGCATTTTAATATGTAAAAATGCTAAATAAAACATTTCAATGAGTAGAGTTTCAAAACACATGGTCTCTCTGCATTTGCAGAAAAGAAAATACGACAGTTAATAACAGCAAATAGTATATGCAACAAATGAATTCAGTACCACTTTTTAAATGTATATTAAAAACCACATAGTAAATTATTCAAATCTTGCTATTTTAAGAAAATACTGAGAAGGATATTTTTGTTCTTTCTTTTCTCTTAGCCTCTCCAAAATGTTTTACTGCTTACACAGACTCCTCTCCTATGGATCCAAAGGGCAGTTTAGGGCTCTCTAATGGATATCAGATGTAAGATATAATTGAATGATACACAATTCTGCTAGTTCCTTTCTATTAAAGCTACAAAGTCTCAATATATCTGTTCTGCTATAAAATTGCCACTGTCTTAAAATGGCATAGGTATTTGAATACAATGGATCATCAATAGTGCCCTATTACCAATATAGGCATGAATAAGTTATCTTGACTGCCCCAGGCAGAGGGAACACAAATCCACACTGTACTGGTTATAGCGTTATGAACTCCATCTGGAAGGAGTAGTATAGGTTATTTATAAGTCATTGAGTTCTTCCAAATACCAGTGTGTGAGTGTGCACACACATTTATCCACAAAGCCCATCACTGAATATCTTCTTTCTTTAGAGACATGAGATGGTTCCTTTGGGTTGGCACTAAAAGAGATGTAAGAGCGGGGAAAAGGAACCTTGCCTAAATCTGTGCTTTTGCTGAATATTTACTGAGGAGCTTTAAACTGGCCAAATTGTGAAGTGCCTGGAAAGCTAATTTTAGATATCTCAGTGAAATAGGTCGTTCTATCCAAGAGATGGTTTAAGACATCTAAATCTTCTTTTCCTAGTCTCTAAAGTTCCTCAGGTCCCCCCCAAGACCTTCAGGTAATAAGAGCATATACACGACATGAAACCCCTAAATATAACAGAACCATTCTTTTCCTCCATAAAAATGGCACTTCTAACTCTGAAGAGAAGGAACCATGCAATTAAGCAAAACTTTAAATCTTCAATTTTAGCATAAGTTTCTTACTAAACTCACCTAATTGCTAAAGTATGCCCCCCCTCCAAAAGAAAGTCACACACATCTATATTTATACAGATTTATTAACATAAAACCCCACTAGCAGGCACATCAAGGAAAATTGCCATCTTGGCTACCTTTGATATTTCAGGCCTGAAGTGTTATATACAGCTATTTAGAATTTGCATGTTAAGCAGTATTACATTAACTTAGAGTATGTTCTCTAAATGCCAACAGTATTAATCTCAGCAAGAGCCACAGCAAAAACAGTCTTTATCCTTAAAGAAGTAAATCAATAAATAAAATCTACCTGGTAGAGCACTCACCAAAAGAGTCGTCTTTAGGTTAGGCAAAGTGCAGTCACTCGTCTTCTGTCAAATTTATTGCATTCTGTAGAAAAGAATGTGAAATGTATGGTATTAGAGAAAAAGTAAAAGGGAGCACAACTCCATAATCCACTGAGGAGGACACGCTCTTTTAGATTTATGAAATCTAAGCCTCAATCACAAAACTGCCTTTGCATGTTGCCTTAGAGAATAACTGGATAAAATGCAGAATGAGCTGATTCTGTTCAGACAGACTAGAGGCAGGTTTCTGAAAAGGAATTAGACACTAATGGGATTCTGAAAATCTCATTAAGCGTCTTACTACCTCTGCGAGTACCTACATACCTTTAAGGTCTCCGTGAAATGGTTTATTCAAGGTTACATTTCAAGTCTGTGGCAACGCACTTGCATTCCCAAGCAGTAAATTCTGAGCACTATGGGCATATTTCTTCTAGAATTGCTAACATTCAGTTTAAAACTAAGCATTTTTAATTTAATGTCTGGAAACCCCTACCATGGATCCTCCTTTTCCTGATGAGCAGTATAAGAACATATCACTTGCTGTTTAAGCAAAATCAGAGCTACAAGTCATCTTCTGACATTTGTCTGGTACCTTCATCTAATCTAGATGTTCTCTAGGAGCTAACAAATCACAAGCTATATCCAGATCAAAACACCATTTTCTCTAGCACTTAAAAAGCAACGGTCTTAATACAGTTGCAATACAAGCTCTTTATAGCACCATTCATTAGCTTATTTTGAGGCCTTTGAAATTATGTGGGTTTTGATTTCAAAATGGGGAAGAACTGATTTCCTTTTCTAATTACCCAACCACCACTACTTTCAAATCATTCAGAATATCAGTTAGGAACCTAACAAAGGCATCAAACATACCATTGTCATCATTTTAATTTCTACAAGACATCTGCTTAGGTTTACCTATTCTAGAGCACTTTAGGATAAATTTATGTTCATTTTGTCTCTCATAACTTCCTGTGCCTACAGTTCAGCCAAACACAACAGGGAAGACTTTGCTGAAACAGAACATCAGATGTTCTTGTTCTGAACTTTTTTAGGAGGACTTTTTTATTGGATGCAAGACTAGATAAGAAGCAGGGACTTTTTCTTCTTTTTTATATCACCAGAAGTTATGCTTATGTACTTGGAGTGAAACCTGTGCCCATTCAGTTGCAATTTATTTCCTGTATGGCAAAATAGCTCAGGCCTTCAGCTGGCTGGGAACATGACAGAGGCCTCTTACCATTACCAATTTGGGACCAGGAAACTCTGCCCAAAGCTTGTTGCTATGCCAGAATAAACAGAATCCCTGATGAGCTTCCAAGTTCATTTGGTCTAGGAAAACCAACCATAAACAGGCAAGATTTCAAATTAAAAAAATCTACTTTCAACTTAAACAGTAATAAAATCAACTCAATCTTGCTACCATGGCATGATGCTCATGTAGAGATTTAAGTACAAGAATGCTCTTCCACCAATGGAGAGATGCTTTCTAGTGAAACATCACATTCCCCCCATCTAGGTGCTAAATGTACAGCAAATCAACAATGAACACTACAGATTCAACAAGGACCCATTTTTTCTTCTTTTAGCATCATTAATAATGTTAATGTCACTCAATTTTAAAATTTAGGCTCCCCCCCCCAACTTGTAACTGCAAACATGGAATAGCGTCCACTGACATTCCCATAAGCCTGAAAAGGGAAATACATGAGTACTTTTACTTGGATCCCGTGGTTAGACTGTAACGGTCATTACATTCAAGCACCCACCTTCCTAACTGCACCTCTGACCGCAAATGACAGTAAAGCTGAAGCACAGATTGAGCTGTCATTGCCAGCCTACTTGCCTTGTTTCTTTATTCTGCAACCCTCCAGGGGCAAAGGTCTCCATTTCAATTGCTAGAGAAAGACAAGTCTTTAGGAACCCTAAACAGAGGCAGACTACAAACACATAAGAAGTAAGAGTAGTCATGACCACTTAAATATAAAGTGCATACAAAAAAAAAAAAAAATCCATGAGTCAAGCACATATAAGCACATTTGAAGAAACATGAACTTTTTTAGAGAGTTGGTTTAACAAAACAACTAGGTTTACTTGGCTTAACAAAGCTTTAATTAATAATGGCTTTTTAGCTCGCAACTAAAGTTATCAGCACAAAGCAGAAATACATTTGCTGAATTCTAGAGCGTCCAGTGGTCTTTCAAAGCCCTTAAATCACTAAGTTCACTTGGACTACAACGACCGGCTGTTCCACGTAAAACATTCAGGTACCTGGAGAGATTTCACTGTAACATAAAATGAAAAGCCCAGAAACTCTAAAAATATATAATTTTTTTTTGGTTAAAAATCAACTTTCTCTTTCTGGATGCTCTCGATATAGGATGCGGCCAAAATAATTTACAGTAGAAGGGCAGGTGGTTTATGTGATTCACATATGAGTCTTGGAAATCATGCTCATCTCACTTTTTCTAAGAAGTGTGACACGTAACTGTTTCATACTACACACTATAGGTCCAAAAACCAAAATGCTGAGTGAGAAGCTAAAATTTTTGCTTTCTTCCAGCAAAGAGGTTGTCCTCAAACAAATACATTTTTGACTTTTGAAGCTTCTACTCTTAAAAACTTCCCTGCCCTGCTTCTGTTAATGGAAAAGCCCAAAATAAGCCAAGAACAACTACGTATAAAATAATTGTAAGACTGCAGTATGCAATTAATCAGATTCCAGTTACTCCTACAAGTAGCATATCAAAATACAGGATCAATTTATTAAAGTTACCCCTGCTTTTATCTGGTCCCCAACCACACTAAATCATATCTCACATCCTTTCTCTATGACCAAAGCTATGACCCTTTGGATCACACTTCCCACCTAATGAACCAGTGTCAATATTTATTATACTATTTGAGAATAATACATTTCTAAAATAATTCCAACTATTGAAATATTACAAAAACCTGACAATGAAAATCTTAGAAGTCCACATTCAACACACAGCAAACCACAGTCTGTGTTTAATCTCCAGCAATAAGGACTAAAGTAAGAATTTATTGGGCGTGATTATTACTAAGTTGTGCACTCGCACTTAGAGCCCAAGCTTTCTGGCCAAGGAAAGCAATTTGCCTGTTTCAACATCAAGGGAAGGCCACGTGCTGTAGTCCCTCCTCATCGCATGACATAACAGTGGTAAAGGCTTAGAAAGCCTGCGGCTTCCCAGGGAATCGGATTTATTCCGCATGCAATCACCTGAGCACTTTCCCAGATTTAGTAAGTTATTTGCACGGGCCAAGCATACAGGGCTCCTAGAGTTTCCTTTACCCTGCTCATTCACAGGGAGCAACACAAATGCAGAGTTACATGAGAAAGTCAACAGCAAAGAGTGAGTCATTGCCAAAAAAAATGCCTATCTATCCCTGGAATTACCTCAAGCCATCCCAAGAAAGAAATCAGTATCGGTAGATATTGGCACATTGGCAGGTAGTTCCGGCCCAAGTACAAACTTTACCACCCACTGCTGATATAATTCAAAGAAGTTTGCAACAAAACAAAACACTGCAGTGAATTTTCTGAAGTTGCCTGATGGCAGGCACTGCTGATCCCCCACGAAAAACAAAGCGCTCTTGATGCAGCAGAGTCATGGATTGAAAGCAAAGGAAAAGCAAGGAGAGGAGTTACATGGCCAGCAGCCCACCCCTCACCACAGGGCAGTCAGTCAGGAGGCAAGTGGCTCTGGCACCCATCCTCTCTGGGCACCTGAGCTGTGGCAGGGACTAAGGCAGCCAGGTGAGTGTCAGGTGCATATGGAAGCACTGCCCCCTAGAGAGACCAGAAAGCAACTGGACCCCAGTGCCAAAAGCTGAACACCAGCTTTCCTTGTGAAGACAGCAAACCAGCAATCCACAGGCTTGTTTTCCAGAATTTTTCCTCAAAAGCAGCCACAGCTCATATCCTACCTCAACAGGACACAGCGGTGTGCGACAGAACTCCCTTCTCCTCCATGGCCAGGCATCTGCATCCTGTGTCCCATCAAGTGAAAGTTTCCACCAGTAGTGGGCAGAAGGAACAGGCCTATTCTGCATGGCTTTGGCCTTGTGGGAATCAAAGCGTCTGTGCTGTGCTCTGGGTCAGTAAGTTCCTCAGGAGGGACCCGAGGGTTGCAAAAAGCTAAATACCTCAGGAATGGGTAGTTTTATTGGCAGGCAAAGGATGATAGGGACACTGTCATCATGTACAGCAGTGACCACAGAGGTCTGGTAACAGGCTGGCCTCCTAAAAAAGGATGACACTGCAGATAAGACGGCAAAGTGCAAGTTGACGTAATGGACATGACCAGGCAGTCTCACCATGCAGGAGATCAGTTTTTCAGACTTCTGTTCAGCACAGTTCATGTCCTAGCAAACTACTTGATCTTCCGCACAAAAAGAAGGAATGAGAAAGGCTTTTTGATCTTTTATTACACACTTCCCCGCTGGCAGACTTTATGAAGAAGGAAAGTGATTCTTGGTGGGAAGGTCTGCAAACAAATCTGGTCCTTCTAAACAAAAAGTTTGCCTATCACAAGTTCTCCTACATGCGGATATTTTTTATATCAGTTTAGGAACAGCACTATCTGAAGGCCTAGAGGAAGAACAGGCTAAGATATTGTCCTATAAATCAAAAGGAGGCCCAAGTGATTAAATGGCTAAGGATATCCTCATGGATTACTTAGCATGTTTCACTTTATAAGAAATCATACACTTTCATGGTAGCTTATTGTGGATTCACTGAAAAGCCAACATTATCTACTGAAGCATCAGGTATAAAGACACTAACGGTTTTCCCTAGAAAACTGGGAAAGGTTCGTAAGACTAAAGTGATTCCAGCTTCAGGAGATGAGAGAAGGGAGAAGATACCCTCCCATCACAAAACGGGACACTTTGCAAAACAGCCCAGGCAAATGCTGTAAAAGGCTGTAACTGCAGGACGAAGATCACAATCCCCTCAGGCACCCGGAGCACTGAATGACCAAGACTAAGGGGACCAAACCAGAGATTTAAGACTTGAGAGGTTTACAGCTTGAGACCGACAGCTCTGAGGGGACCAACCAAAAGGAGAAATGATAACAAATATTCTATGCTGCTAGTGAATGAGGGAGGGAGCACTTTCTTCCAAATGCGGCCATGACTCACTCCTGAATACATCTTTGTTATTCAAATAGACCAAGACTGCTGATTCTTCAAATGCATTAATGTTTTTGCAACAGGCTGAAACCTATGATGTCATTCCGAGACTAAGATATAGCAGTTCCCTGAGCAACACCAGAAGTTACGTTATCAAGATAATGAAAAGTACCTGGGAAATAAACAGTGATGCAGTTTCAGAAATGCTTGGGCTGTGGCATACTGATCTCAGCAACACTAAACTGGAGCATTTCCTTTTGCTTGCAAGCTAAAGGATTGTTTCTGCTTATATTAACCTGCCACAGTTTAAACAGCAGGTTAAAAATAATTGTGCATGTCGAAGCGATGAAGATGATAACTTCTTATTGTGCAGGTCTCATCTCATCCATCTCTTTTTAAGATAATTTATAAAGAAGAAATTAAAATTTTTCATTAATATCAGGTATTAGGAAACCAAAGCACAGTATGACAGAAGCACAGTATGATGGAAGTACCACAGAATAGTGGCAGTAAGAGAAATCAGGTAGCCCTGCCACGGTGTATTTGTACTTCTGTAGTGTCTTACAACTCCAGCTATAAACCTGGGCTGACTGCAGTAGGCAGCTTACAAAGACGAGACAAAACAAACAAGAAAAAAGAAAAAAAACAAAGTAGGTAGAAATCACAGCAAAGCTGCAGCGCATACAGCTGCTACTCTTGAGAGTTTACAGTAGGTTAATGACAGCTTGCCTACATTTATAGATAACACCACCCAACACAAGTAGAAGCAGTGAAAAAAGTAAAGCAATGTATTAAACCTGGGAGAAATGCGGGCTGAACAGAGGCAGGAATTGACCTTGAAACCCACACCCAGATGACAGGCTGGAAGATGCCAACCATGACTAGGGAAGGAAGCCGACTGTCACATCGTCCCTGACAGTGTTCCTTAGGGCAATATAAACAACCTTCCCTTCCCTGCTCCAGGGATCAAGGCTATAACAGCTATGAGTAAGCAATTGAGCAGGTGATTCAACAACTGCACTTGTGACACCCTTCTTACTTCTGCTCAGTACCTCTGCTGATAAGATGTATGCATCCTATCAGCAGGAAACATTAACTGCACCATACTAATGCCTGAGGCATGATCCTAAAATGTCTGAATGGATACAGGTTCAAGTACTTCAACATTAACATTCATTAAGTTCGATTTTAAAGCATCTGGGCAGGGCACATATGCAAGTTTCTACAGAACAAATGCTTATCAGAAGATGTTTGACACCACTTGCAGTCTAAAATTCAGTGACAGAGCAGGCAAGCAAATTTACAAGAGTCCAAGAGAATTAGTACCATTTCTGAGTCACAGGTTGGCATGAGAAACAGCTGCCAGTCCAAGATATATCCAGTCATTTCACTTATAAAGCATGTGTGCGATTTCCACCAGCATAACCATCCATGGTCGTAAAGAAGGACTAAAAAAAAAAAAAAAAAACAAGACTAGTGCAGTTCCTGCTGCAGAAGCAAGAGGGAAAAAAAAAGCCAGGTCATATGCATCGAGGCTCTGTTCCAGGTAAACGGTCCTGTAGTTTAATGGCTATGCTCTACATCATGATCAGTGAAAACAAGGACAGTCTCCAGTGTCATATTTAGGTCTTTCAGAAGGCCCAGGCAGCTACCAAAAGCTGTTTTAAGGAACCAGTAGATTGGCTGCTTCTTTCAGGCCTCCTCAATTTGTATGAATGACTTCTCCCTCAATTTCCTTCCCCACTGCATCCTAACTAGACTCCTTTCTTCTCCTTCACCAATAATCAAATTTGTAGTTAAACCTATGTTAAGCTAGCTTCATTTTAACTTGCTTTAGAGAGCCAGAGCAGATAGACCTACTTGATACTATAACTGCATCTGGAAAAAAAAAAAAAATATATATATATATATATATATATATATATATATATCTCCTCAAGAGCACTAGTAAAACCTTTAATGCTGTAAAACAAAGAACAACAAATTTCCCACACACTCTTTTGAAAATGGAATTAACATGAATAGCCTTTGCTGAAACTTCAGGTCATTAATCATTTCATGCTCACCTCTTGCATTTTGAGGAGCACGTGTAACAGGGATCAACACTTCCAAACTTAAACATTGCTACTGTGCTGTTGATAACTACTTAGGCTGCCTTCCTTCTTTAATAGCTCTGCTCTGATTCTCTCCCCAAATTTTGCAGTTTTACCAACGCACTCTGACATGCAAGACCTATATTTTGGAATAATGACCTCTCAAGGAAATTTCAACTCTTCTTTTAAAAAAAAGTTTCTATGCATTTCAGTTATAAGAAAATATGACTTCAGTGGGCCTAAAACCAAAAGGAACTGGAAAATATTATAAGATTAATGGTTAATAAATCAAACACTTAAATTTGGAAGTATGAGCCTTTTTTCGACTGACAGTGATACTGCACAACTCTTTAAAAATTCTGGGTAGTTTCCCAGCTAAGAGACTTGACCAACAACTAAACGAATAAGTACTCCAGAAAGCACCTTATTTTATATGCAAAAGGAGAATAAAATTTTAGGTTCTATATCATCTTCTGCAGTCTTAGTCATTCTCAGTTTAAATAAATAATGCTCTCCCTCTGGCTCCCCCACTGAATTGCCAGTTCTAAACACTGAAAACTCTTTCCTGCATAGTCTCAGTAATGCAGGTTCTCAGTATGCGACTAAGCTATCAACAGATCTGTTTTCCCACTCCAAGTTTTGTGGAGGGCCAGCCTAACCTTCCCTTCCCCCTTTTACACTACAGAATGAAAATGTAGCTTAAAATAAGCAGTGGTAAGTCACCTTCATTGTTCCCATTAGTACAGGATCATTCTGAGTGAACTGAGCTGCCATATATAATCACAGCTGCTGTAGCAACAGAGCATAAGAGGAAAGAAAAAAAAAACCCACACAGCTGAATGAGTCTTTGGCATGGTTTGGTATGTGCATTAAATATATTTATTTGGAACTCATTAAAACAAATTAAGCACCAAAAAGCTGTCCATTGTCAGTCCACATTTCATAGCATCTTCCCTTAGGGATAGTTTCAGCTTTTGGTTGGTCTTAAATACAAACTTGATCGAGACTTACTTACATTTTTAGAGTGGACATCTCTGCATGCAAAATGGATCTTTTTGGTAGGAATTAAGATTAAAACAAGATTTTGCAGAAGTTCCTCAGGTTAATATGCAAACACATTCTTTAAAATTGCTAACAACAGATTTTTGCAATTATATTCTTTTTATGTTATATTTTCACATTCATCTTCAAAGTATTTATTGGGGCCTACAACTTGTATTCTGTTTTAACATCACTAATTTTGGCCAACACCATCAATAATAATCTTTTGAGTGAGAAAAAACTGCTATCCCAATTAGGGTTCGGTTAGAGCATTATATGGTTATAGAAAACAGATCGACTTTGCATTGCAGAATTTGCATT
This sequence comes from Tinamus guttatus, assembly GCF_059628265.1. NCBI lineage: Eukaryota > Metazoa > Chordata > Aves > Tinamiformes > Tinamidae > Tinamus > Tinamus guttatus. Next base: position 1,278,555 of record NW_028289250.1, read on the forward strand.
CAACACACTCAGATGCACCACTTCATTTATCTCTATCTGTTACCATAACCTAATCTACTTGATGTGTCTCAAAAAGCCTTTCTTGAACCAGAGCTAAGCAGCCAAAAGCACCTGAAAGGCAGAGAACAAGTATATGGTGATCCAAACAAATGTGGATTAAGAGGCTTTCAAACATGCATGCTGCTCCAAATGACACAACAAAAATACTAATAGTGGTGCCACTTATAAAAATAACATCCATGGACGGCTCAGTCACAGCCATCCATACAAGAGCAGCAGAAAGCACCACAAACTCATGACCTCTTAAATTAGTCATTGAGCAATTAAACAAGCATTTTCATCTCTCTTCTTTATTGTGACCGGAAAGGTTAAAGCTAGATTATTAAAAAGAACAATAGTAATGAGAACAAAAACCTGCACCCACATGAGAGAGATACCAAGAACACAGTCTCTTAGTAACATAGCTTTTCTACTAGGTACTGGCATGATCAAGGCTTCACAATCAACTCTCTGGCCTCAAAATATGTCTGTGGACAATTAACCTGCATTCTCACATCCTGCCCAAGGAAGGCAGCTCACAACATTAGTAGATCATGTTGTCTCCCTGAAATCATGCAAGTTTCCAAGAAACCAAGCTCACTCTCTGACGCTGTGCATTGTTAACATCTACCTTATCTTCCTCTTCGTAGTTACAAGAGTTACACTTAAAGAAATCAAGTCAATGCTGTCTTTGGAAGAAGCTAACCAGGTAAGAACACAAGTTACAAATCAGTCCGACTACACGCTATTTTTTAAGAAAAACCTTTGAAAAAAACAACACGCAAAATAAAAAACAAGAACAGCACATTAACACCCACTGCAAATATCACAGCCTGCCTTTGCACAGATGGGCACACAGCCTACACCCAGGGACCAACACTTTTCCTAGGGCTCCCTAGTTCTGTGAGAAGCCGCTGACAGCAAGTGAACCCACTTAGAACTGAAATATTTATCAGAGCATTTTGCATCATGCTAGTTTGGGAACTGTAGTGCGCAGAAGTGGAGCAGAGAGTCAGAATTTAACAGCTAAGCATCTGGACGGAGGAGAGAACAATACCAATATTCAGGAAAAGGCTGATCTCCAGCTGCCATCTCACCTTTTCGAGACAAATGCCCTATTAATAAATTTACTAACTTTAGCATAACTCTTATGTCCTCATTTCAAAGCACCTACGCACAGACTGGTAGAGCATTCTCAAAATTAAGACAACTACATTAATATACAAAAAAAAAAAAAAAGAAAGAAAAAAAGATCTCAAGGAAGCTACATACTGTGCCTTGCCAGACAAAGTAAATTATATAGCCAGGAGTTGCTACAGCCAGATTTAGCTTTGCACAAGCTAACAGGATTCCTTTATAAATTTAGCTAGAGGCACGGGTAACAAGCACTTGTGGAAATCCGAACCACAAGTTTCAGGCAGCAAAGATTGCTCCCTCCAAAAGATACAACACTAGCAAAGCCAGGCTATTAGTAGGCTCCTATTACATAGCTTTTAAACCACCTTTAAGTCACCAGCTCCTCTACAGAGGATTATTTAATAACTACAGTATCAACAAACAGCATCAAAAGAGAAAAGCTGGGTCACAGCTGCTTTAGAGCCTCTCAACTTATTATAAAGGGGGATGGAGGAAGCCAAAGACAGATTACAGCAGAAGCCAACTCAACGTGCAACTAGGTTTATTTCAGGTCTTCTCTTCTCCATACTTGCATACCCCAGTTTGTGATGAGCAGAAACTCCGCGCTCCAGGCTTGCAAACGCCAAGCGGTTAGGTAGATGAGGGCTGAAGGAGGGCATCTCGTTCAGCAAGAAGGACAAGAGCCACACAGCACAAGTAGCCAAGGCAGGAAAGAGGCACGGACGGGAGATGGAGAAGCATACCCCGGCTCCCACGGGATACTGCCCGGCTCCCATTATCCTTCTCCCTTCTTCCCTTCCCAAAATACCCGCTCTTGTTGCTTAATTGAACGTAACAAAAATAAAACAAAACCTGCGGGCTGCAGTTCACAAAAGCGGCCCGCGCGCAGAGCCGGGGCCGCCGGGGGGAGCACAAAGACCCGCGGGGCCCCCGCGCTGCCGCCCGAACAAAGCCCCGCACTCACCGGCAGCGGCGGGAGCCTCTACCCCCTCGCACACCCTCCTCTTCTCCTCGCCGTCGTCCCCGTTTAAAATCCAGGCGCAGGAGCGCGGGCCGGGGAGAGCCGCCCCGCGGCTCATTCGGCGCCAGCTGCGCTCCGCGCCCGCCCCGCGCGCTCGGCAAGCGGTTTAATCCCCAAACTTCCTCCTGCTGCCGCCGCCGCCCGGGCAGGGGAGTTTGTGAAGTCCCCTCCTCCGCGCAGCTCCCGCGGCCCCTCCCCAGGGAGGCCCAGCCCGCAGCTCCCTCCTCGCCCCCTCTCCTCCTCCTCCTCCTCCTCCTCTTCTTCCCCCGGAGCTGGGAGAGGAGGGGGGACCAACCACTTGGACTTGCCTTTGGAGTCCAGCCAGGCGGAGCAGTCAAATTACAGCCCCGGGAAGAAGGGAGGAGGGGAAAAAAAAAAAAGAAAAAAAAAGAAAAGAACCAGCTACTGTTTTCACGCGCGGAGCGAGCGCTTCGCTTCTCGCCGCGTCCCTCCCGCTGCGCCCCGCGGCCCCGCCGCCCCCGGCCCAAGTTGGGCGCTCGGCGCTTGCAAGGGAGGCTTCGCTGTGAGAGCTTCCCCAGAGGAGTTCACATTGCCGCAGGGTGCGAGGGGCAGCTCAGCCCTGGAGCCCCTTCGGGAAAAGAAAAAAAAAAAAAAAGGACGAATTCAAAGAAGTTTTAGAGATTACACCTGCCTGCTGGCACGTTGCCTGGCTTTATTAAAAGGTGAGTTTAAAGTAACTTTAAAAATTCTTTAAAAACAGTGATATGAGGCATGAACTACTAGCAGAGAAGCTGCTTGAGTAAAGCCTGAATTCTTCACGCATGTTCAGTAACCTTTTACTCTTCTGACTTCTACCAAAATCCTTAGTTTCCTGTAAAACCTCGATCTGTAGTTGTATTCAGTAAATTCCATTGCCTCTGGTCTATAACAGCCTCTCCCTTTGCTCGTGCTAACACTGAGTGTGTGGAACATGAGGAAATCTAGGAAGTCAAAATATCCCAGGTTTCTAAGATGTCAAAACAAGCAATTGTAATAGTGACCCACTTAACCAGTAGTTTGGTTAGGCAGGAAGTTGCAGGGTTTGCTTGCATCTTACTCTTATCAAAATCTTTCTTATGGGAAAAAAAAAAAAACAACTCTGAAAAAAACTCTGTCTGTTTCTCTAGCATTAATTCAAAAGCCCAGAGCACCTTCACAGCATCCCAAACAGCATATGGTTTAGCCCAGTGCTGAATTTTAAAAGACTAATATATTTATAAATTCATTTTGGCCACGTTTCAAACCAGAGGTTTGCATTACCTAAGTGGGAATATATCAGCTTCTCAACTAAAGAGAAAAAAAAAAAAAAACACTTCTAAGGAAATTGTCTTAATGACAGCCACTTGTATTTATTACACTTATTCACGTAGCAGAATTACAATGTAGCTATCACCGAGGTGTAAGTCCTGCTCCACCCCTGCTTCCTTGCGAACCGTTGGTGTTGTATCACACAGGAAAGCAGCTTAAAGTGCCAGGCTCTGCAGTTCATGTTTTGTTCACCACAAAACTGCTCCCTGTGGCTCGCACGGAGAGGGCAAACAAGCCAGAATGTGACTGGTAGCCCCGCTCAGCCCAGCCTTTTGGTCACAACCTCCTGCAACCCATGGCTGCCCCACGTCTCCGTTCCACGCCTGGCTGAGACGGAGCTCACTCATTCTGTCCTCATGCTACGCACAGGAGTCTGGCCTTAATTGGCACACCGAGGGAAAACAAAATAAAAAATCAGCAAAATCATCTCTAACAAAACTTTTGGGAGATAAGTGCTTGGAACTTTTCTCCTTACGGGGGAATTAGGGAGTGCTTTTCCCTTTGTGAAAAGATCTTTGAAAGATGATGATAAAACAAACTACTGGTTGGTGCATTTAAGTCAGGCCAAATTAAAACAAATGAAAATACATGCACATCCCCACATGGGAAATATAAGAATCATAACGCCAAACCACACAGTATTCCAAGTTCATTTACAAAACTCTACAGCCTCTGCAAATATGTTTTAAAGGCCTTACATGATCTGTTCCATATGGAGTTTATTTTTTTCTCGGTGCTGTGACTAACAGGAAAAATCTTCAAAAAGAGAAGTCTCTTCCTCCCTCTTCATCCTTCTACCTCCCTCTCCCCAAAGAGAGAACATGAGCCAGTCTGGTTTCTGTTTGCTTGCACTAAAAATAGTGTTCCAGTGGACTGACCTAATACTTCCACTTGTATGTCCACTGGCTGGCAGAGTATGATCATTGCTGCAGAAAGAATGGCAGAAGTTTAAAGGTCAAGCTTGATAGCGCCGTAACGCAGACTAGCTAACACCCATTCAAAGAACCACCCAGTTTTGGAGGAGTTATGTACTTGAGAGCTCCACAAGAGCTCTCATCTCTGAAGGTGATCCAAGTGACTATGGTTAAAAGCTCCAAATAACCCCAGTATGAGTAACAAAGAGTCTTTAGGCAGAGAATAACCCTGTAACAGAATGCTGTTGGTAAATGTGAGAGCCTATTACAAGGGTTCCTAGACAGTTTACTCAGTTACTGTTGGCAGCTTTCTTTTTCTCACCCTTGCTTTCACAGTGTCTCTCACACTTCTACCACTCTATCACATGGTAGGACTCCTGCGTTCCCCTTCTCACAACACTTGGGATCCAGCTCTACGCACAACCTGTTTTCAGCTCTGTCCCTCCTGCTGTCCCCAGCCAACATTGCCAGCCTTCAGGAGCTCATGCCATAGATCAGAGCATCCCCTGCCCCCCAGCTGGTCAGGACTTGCCTTTATGAACCACTTTAGAGTGGTTTGTTCACTGCAGCTGGGGATCTGCAATCTAATATGTTTTTCCCCTTTGGGATTTTCCTTTTTCTTTAGAAGCCTTTTCATTTCAACTAGCCTACTTACAGTACTATTACATAGATTCATATGTTTATGTGTATATATATGTATCATCTCAAACATCATCACATTTCCTCACATCACCCGCCCTGGGTTGCACCAGTCATCATGTTAGTGCTGTCCTCAATGCCTTTGCTGCTCAGCAAACCTCTAAGCAATTATTTTAAACAGAAACCCATGTCACTTCAGCTTTGCTGACTGATGACAAATTTCAGCAGTCACCTGAAAAGAAGCACGAACATGTTGTTCTGCTCAGCTAGGATCTCTGGGAGAAAAAAAAAAGAAAGAAAAAAAAAGCCCTCTGTTGCCCTATGATAGCAGAAAACTGCTACCTGCAAAGAGCCCCTTGCTCCCAAACTGAAACGGGTCCCATCACGGATTCTGTGGCCAGAGATGGGAGGGGGGCTCTGCAGAAACAAACGGCTGTGCGCATGCCATAACCAGGGGAATAACACAAGGAAATGGATGTAGCCTCAGCCGGGCCACTCCCCCGTCAGCCTGAATGAAAAAAAAAAAGTGACAGTTGTGACGTGCTCCTTGTCTAGCATCCAAGTTAATTATTCCACCCACGATATAGATTAATTGGCAGGCACAGGTACACTTGTTTGCTTTGCAAAGCAATACTGTTAAGCAGGTTTTTTAGGGTTATGCCGCTGCTTAATTGAACACTCTCTTTCATGTATACTAATTCCAAAGAGCATGCGGCCCTTCCAGCAATTATACACTCTAGTCAAATCATTAATATAAAATGAAATGCAATCATATCTACTTTATGCTTGGGTCCGGTAGGTATTTAAGTACCTCCAAGGTGATGAGATATCTGTGTGAGAAAAATTGTAAGCATATTCAAGTTTTTACATCAACAAAGTTATTATCACAAAGTTCAGATTTGCTTATCAGTCTTTTTACAAAATTTAAGTGAAAGTACAAGATGACTCTATGTCACTTGCACTGAGACACAGTCTGCATAAAAATGTGAGTAAAATGATGAGATTTAGCGGTAACAAGCAGGAAGACACTAGCAACATAGCGAAAGAACAAGGTATTCTACAGAGGGAATTCAATGAACTTAATGTTTATTGGGATAGGGTTTGATCCCTCATATTTTGGGAATGCTTCTATGCTGGGGCAAATATCTTTGTGATTACTTGCTTTTCCACATACCAGTATTGCTGCCACAAATGCAACTATATTTCACAACAAAGCATTCAGTCTAGCTGCAGTTTTCGCAAACCGAACTTTCAATAAGTTCAAAAGCTAGCAGAACTCTGCTGAGCACCCCAGTGCTCAAATTCCTGACGAGTTTTCGTCTTTAAGCACAACCTCCACTTCATTATGCTTTCTTAAGCTTTTTGGTATACAATAGCCTTCCACATTTCTCCTCTATTCTCCTACAGAAAGCTTTTCTGCTGACTTACTTACAACTCAAAACATTTTCACTTGCTCCTTTACAACCTCCCCTTCCCTTGCCATGTCCCAGCCTTACAGGAGCTCATACTTTTCCTGCTGAATTATTGTTTTTGAGTATTTGGGGTGAAGCAGTTAGTGTTGGCCTGGTGGATGAGGACACTTAGTCACACCATTCTGGAAGAGAGTCACCACCGGTTCCACACCCCTCACATCAGGGCTACTGCCTAAGGACAAACCATCACATCCCCTCCAGAATGCAGGATGCTTTCGTCTTGCAAACAGAGTTTCCCAGCACTCAGTGGGAGACTGGACCAGGATCATAGCATTCCCTGTTCTTCTCTGTTCACTTGCCCACACAACAGAAAGGCTACTGGGCATGCAGCAGGTGCTCCTTTCTCAACACTCAGCTGCCCTTTTCAGCTCAGATTGGTTATTCAGGAAAAGAGGTTTAATAGATGTCACAAGGAGGCCTTTGGTCTGTGTGTTTGCTTTAGGGGCTGCAAGAGCATGCCCTATAAAAGAGTTTATTCATGACATATGCTTTGTTCTGAGTCCCTGTGCACAAAGAAGTAGGATCAAATCTGAAATCTTAAGAGCCCAACAAAGAGAGCATTAGGATCTCTTCGGGCAGCAGCTAAGAGCGACTTTTCAACATTGCTAATACAGATTCCTCAGAAGATGGATGAGCTCATCTGATTACAGGAATCCAGTTCAACTTAAAGGATACTTCCTGAAACACATAACTGCCTGTTTCTTCTGGTTCATCTAGGTTATTAAAAGAATTTTTACCACTTGAACGAAAAGCTTGTGGTTCTGTACTTTCAGCTGTGCCTTTTAAAGCACAATACACCATGATAATTTGACTAATTGTTTTAAAGTACTGTCTGAGTAACAATACTCAGTAACAATACCATGCCTTTCTTTTTTAGCTAATAAACTAAACTTATCCTCTGGCTAACTGCTCAGAAATCACCAGCCAGCCCCGATGTGTTTCTTTCAAGCACTCCAGCATGAGATCTTCCTTGTATTTAGTCTGGTTTGCTGCCACTGGAGACCTGTTTACCATTTTACCAAAAGTAGTGCAGTTTTCTGTGCATGGATAGAGTGGATCCTCAGGGGCAGATTTACCTCCAAGATATAAGTGGGTTGAAATCTCTGTTGTTTTATCAAGTCTAATGCAGTACCTAGTTGCAATCGCAGGTCAGCTAATTGCTGCTCAGGGCTCCCCATCACCTTGTGATGCGCCCGCCGGGGCCACCCCAGGGCGCAGGGTTCCAATTATATGCAAAGCATGTGCAGTCCAGTGACTTCTGCAACAGAAATAAATGAAATCAATTTACAATGCACATCAAGGCTCTGTGCAGCCCCCTCGCCCCGAGGGAATGTCTGCTGCCTGCTAGAAAGGGACTCTTGAAAGGGCATTTACCCCACTGGCTTCAGAATCACACAGGGTTGAGGTTAGAAAGGACCTTTGGAGATCACCTAGTCCAACCACCCTCTGTTCATAGGGGATCACATGAAGCGGTTTGTCCAGGAGCATCAGCAGACGACTTGGGAATATCTCCCAGGATAGAGACTCCACCACTTCTCTGGGCAACCTGCTCCAGTGCTCAGTCGCCCTCATAGGAAAAACACACCCAAGTCTGTTCCAAGCTACCAACGCAGGAAAAACTTTCTGGAGGACTTTCCCATGTTTTAGTGAACTCTAGCAGCTGCAAAAGCCACGATTGGCTTTTGACTGCAAAAGCTCACTGACTGATGGCAAAATTTATCACAGACCTTAGGCAAGATTAAATTACACTGAGCAATTCATGCTCAGCCACTGCAAACTGTTCAGGGGAAGGTGATATATCAGATGCTATCAAGCCAGCAGAAAGATTTAACAAACGTGATCTGCTTTCATTCTGCACATGTATACATGAGTACAGACAAGGCAGTGGAAAGGAAATCCCAAAGCTTCATCAGAAGTTTTAATGATCAAGGCTTTTAACCCTCAAAATGAGAATTTGCACTGACCTCAATCAGTAGCTATCTGGAAGAAAGATGGAAGTCTTGCAGTGAAGACCTGTCTTTTGAAAAAGTGCCAGAGAATCTCTTCTAGGTTTTACAAAATTAGTTGCAACCTACTATACAGATACTTTTCATAGTTGTGTAGAGCATTTAAAAAAAGGAGGAAAAAAAGACAATTACCTCAATCTCACGATGTTTATAACAGCAGAATGTAGACCAGCTTGATAAAATTCCATTAGTAATGAAGAGATATGGCAGAAGAAATTAAAGGAAAAAAGTGCAAAAAGCACCCTAAAATATTATGGTCAGTGGTTTGGTATAGTACCTGATGTTAACTCCTTTCATTTAATGTAGAAGATTAGTACAAAAGGCTGTACAGGAAAACAAGTCAAAATAATACAGAAAAAAACCACATTTTTTTTTAAATAAAGCAGCATCTTGCAAATATCCCTTCATATCCACTGGTCAAGCAGCCCGCTGATCCACCAGATGAGCAGCCACTAACACTGTGCCAGTATCGTAGAGGCAAGACTTTATAAAGAGCAATTCAGAGAGCCCCGGAGAGGATTTATTCCACAGTGCAACAACGATGCCCAACTTTCACTGCCTACTGTCACTAGAGGACTGTGAAAACAGGCTATCTCAAGGGGTGGCAGGTGAAACCCCCTTTAGAATATTTTTTTCCTTAGCCACACACAATGCAGCTGATGCAAGAAAGAGACAAAGTCTGCTCCATTTCCTCAGGCCTGGTTGTTTGGACTTCTTGATACATCTGGCCCAGGACAGTGTCCGACTACATAAGTCCGATCAGATAAAGAAGCCAACAAACACTTACATCTGTTAGCTGCCTGCAAATCTACGCAGCTGGGTTGTGAGTCATTTCAGGCCTGGCTAATTGAATAAACAATTGTAATTGTGCTCCGTGGAGCTCTCATGTCTTCTGGGAGTCTTGGCATCTCTCCTCAGGAAAGCTGTGCAAGTTAGGGTGCAGTCACACAGATTCAGTCAGCTAGGTCAAGGCTTACTTGAATCATCTAGTCAAACCAGCACAGCCACCTTCTGGGCAACTAACATAAACAATTTCCAAATATTCCAAATCCAGTCATCAGAAAGTTACTTACATTGACATTCTTGAAAACCCTCAAATAACAGTGCCATTTGTTATTTTACTTCTGGACTGTAAGATCCAGAAACTCTGGTTGAGGTAAAAGTCCAGAAGCTTAGGGAGAGCAAGGGGAAAACAGAGCCCCAGGACTGACTAATAAAGAAAGAGGGACAAGCTAGCTTAATAAGTGCATAAATTTGATTTTAGCCTGCAGAGTGAAGGCCTACTTAACTTAACTATAAGCCGTAGTTCTGAAAAACAGTGACATTACAATTATTTTTCTGAATCTTTTGGACTGGTCTGAGATGGTATGAGATAAAACTGAGGCACTATGGAAGGTGATATCTGCAAACTTAGACATTGTTATTTGTTTCTCTGTAGAAACACAGGTGAGCTGCAGAGATCTTTGTCTATCATCCATGTAATGTCCCATTTTTTCAATTTCTGTTTTGCAGCATGTAGTCCTTTTTGCCAGTGGTTAACAAGCAAAAAATATTTTTATTGAAATCCATATTAGAGGAAGAATGTGTGCCTTTTCTACCCTAATTACCAGAAATATGTGCAGTAGTACTTTTTCCCCAAGCTTTTTTCTTTTCAAACACCTCTCTGGCCCAACACCTCTCTCTGGCCCCGAACCATGTGTTTTCACAGACTTAGCACTATGGGCCTATCAGATGCTTCCACAAAACAAATTAAGCCAAATGATTTTCACAAGTCAGCTGTTCCTGTCAAGGGAAAAAAAAATTAACGACTCAAAACAAAAGAGGGCTGTCTCACAACACTAGATTTCTCAAGCAATAGTCTCTCATTTCCTCTCTCCCTGCAACCTACCCTCTCAAGGCCTTTCCTATTTTTTAGGAAAGTTTATTTTGGTGATTGTGATCACGACTACTATATCACTGCATCAATTGATGCTGAGGATCCTCTTGACAACAGCCCAGCAGCAGTCATCTTGAGCCCACTAAACTTTGCAAAAGCTTTTCCGCAGGCAACTGACCTGCTCCATATGTGCAAGGAAACATTCAGATGGCACCCTATTTGACTCAGGTAACCAGAATAAAATGACCTAATTGTATTCTGAAAGAAGGCATCTTTCTTGCTGACCTTTAATGACAAATGTGCCATAGTTTTCAGGAGAAGGTAAGGGAGGAATTTCTAAGGCATGAGTGGTGGTTAGGAGTTCAACGCTTGATACTCCATTCTAATACTCTGGACACTTTTCCATTCTCCTCTCTGAAGACACTATGTGCCTTCAACCAGCAGTTCTGATATCATGTTACCCTGTGTCACATACACATACAATCTTCTCTAAGATTCTAAGACTTTTCTGTAAGACTCGAAGAAAGTGACTGGATTTTGCTTCAGATTAAATTAGCTGACTAAATAAAATCAAGAACCCTGCACAGCAGATTGTTTCTATTAAAAAAAAAAAAAAAAGCTATAAGTGAACAACTCCAACATTTGCATTTCAAGCTATGTACCTTCTCCTGGTATTACTAACTCTGAAACTTTCAGGTCTGGATTTGAAGCTGTCAGTTAAAAGCATCAGCAGGCTGGTGAAGCATTCATCTTGGAATGCTGCTAGACCCAAAGGAATCAGGTTATTGATATGAGGAAAAGGTGCAAGATCATGAATGAACAGTGGCTGCAAGAAACTTAACCTGAAATAAAATATGAATACTGCAGATGGGCAGTGGAACAGACTAGTAATAGCTGAGACAGACATCTCTGGAACAAGGAATGCATCCCATGATAGGGAGCATGATCCATAGAGGCCTGAGAGATTTCTAGTCACAAACTCCTATCTAGCACCTGCCAAACATTTCTTCCTGACTATTCAGGAGACTCGCTCCTACCCTGCTTGATGCTGAGTTGCTATCAGTCATACATGCCTTTTGTACACTCTCTGGAAGCAAGTGACGCTACACATCCAAGCACATTGCCACATGTCCTCTGCAGTAGAAGGCTTTTGTGAAAGCGTCAGACTTGTCTTCTATTCTTTACCACTACAATATCAATCAACATGTAGGTCTTCAGGTGTCTTAGAAAAGGACAGTGGCTCAAGTAAAGTGGAGCTAAAAGATTACCTCTCACTTCAAAGAGATAAATATATTCAGTGACTTGTCTTTTCATGTGTGATGTGAATATATACCCTCACTGCCAAATTTGTTTGCACAGAAGCAGGATAGAATTTTATAAGTAATCAAGAAGGTGGAATAACCATCCCCAGAAAGAGCCCTCAGATTTTTTCCTATGCTACATGCCTTGTTCTTTTGACATTCCTTTTGTGTATTAGCAACATACAGCAGCACACGCCACTACCTTAAATACTGGGTCTTGAAAACACTGTGCTGCAAACATATTTTCTATGTAGAAACTCTTAATGCACTGCAGAAGAAACTTAAATACTATAGTAACAACATCATGATGGAAGAGAAACAGGCTAAGAAAATGGAGGGAAAAAAAAAAGCACCATTTCTGATTTACTCCATATGCCCTTCTGGAAGGTTGGCCTTTTCATTTAGGAAGAGCTCCAAAACAGAACTAAAGTTACACAGAAAAACTACTCTCGAAGGGGCAAGCAGAGAGAGGACACATGCACACACCCTTCCTTTTGAGTAGACTTTCCTGAATGTTGCCTCAGCTGTCTGCTGAGTCCTCATGGAAGGACTTTCCTTTTTATTAAAAGAAATAATAAAAACTTTTCTCTTTGCATTTTGGATCCAGAAGCTTTCCTCGCTGCCAGTAGTTTCCGAACTTTTTATTGCACAATCCCTGCTCTGCGCAGACTTTGCACTTAACTCTGCTTCTGTTTCATGGCATGGAGTCATCTGGGCCTCTAGGCATTGTGCAGCGCTGGAGAAGCCCATAGGCTGCATCTTGGCCATTGGTCACCCAACACAACCTGTTCCAGGACTCTGCCCAGTGCAAGTTACGTACCAACCTTGATGCAGGTCTTAAAGGCTCCAGCTGTTCTGCCTAATGCCCAGCAGACATTAATGCTGCAGAGCTGCTATTCAAGCCAAGCACTGCCTGAAGAAGGCAGTTCCCAGGACCAACAAGCTAGAAAGGGATATATCCCCATTGCAGGTGTGCTGCTTGCACTTGCTTTAGTGAGCTAGTGCTAAATTACAAGCATCTAGAGAATGAGGTTAATCAGAAGAAAATATATATTCTTCTCTTCAAAGAAAAACAATTTGTTTCAAACAATGCTGCTGAATCAAGTAGTAGAAGGAAATTAAAATTAGCCTTGGATATTTCTCTTAAGAGGTTCCTTTCAAAATTCCAGTGAAAATTGGTTTTGACTTGGCAGATTTATGAGGCTTAGAAACTTTCAGCTGGAGCCTGAGCAATAGTTTGTTCTGTGTTTGGAATAATAATACTCCTTTACTGAGGCAAAGAGGGGCGGTGACACCACTATTTATGGCTTGTTGTCCCTCTCAGTTTCTGCACAGGGAATGCAGCTGGACTGGTTGTTGCTTTACAATTACTGCACACTTTTTGTATTAGCTACCCCCATGTATTGAAACAAACATGGAAATGCCCCTTCAGAACAAAGGATAAACAAAAAAAATGAGAAGGCAATTGTAAAGATAAAGTTTTGAGTTGTTTTTAATTGTCTTCTGGCTTGATTCACTGGGGTCCATTTGCTTGCTCAAAGTTTCCAAATTTCACCCAAAACCATGAAGCCAGAAACTTTTGAGTGAAAGCTGAGATTTTTATACCTTGAGACCTTATACCTGAGGCCATATGAAAACTAGCAAATACTACAACATTAGTGATAAACTGCCATCCGGAAGCATAGAAAATTGATATAAGATTGTGTCTTCTCGCATGTTTTCCTACATAAAGTTTTGGAAATTCAGAAAGCAGAAATCCTTATGAAAAGTATTCGTAACACTTTTGACAGGTGAGCATATAAATAATTTGAGGTGTTCTTGACTTTCTTTTATGATTGTTCAAGATTTGCATAACTCCAACCTGAGGTCTTTTAATATGCTGGAATATTTATTTCTCTACAACCTCCTAAAAACTTTAGTTTGCTTTTTAAAGTGGCGATAGTGCATAAAATGCTTTTTTTTTTCTATTGGAAAGACAAATACCATTGTTTCTAGTTCTGTACACAAATTCTAGAACTGCAGAATCAATAGGCTGTTTCAAATACCATCATCAGCAGATACTGGGCTGCAAGCCAGTTTCCTCACGATGACTTTGTTTAGCCTACAGTTTTGGTCTTACTGTAATTCTAGCTAATTGATTGCCAGTTTTTTTGAGTTAGCACAATTAAAAATGGTAATGCAGACATCCAAGAAATATTTGAGGCAGAACAGTTCATTAATCAAAGTTATAGCACGTCCACAACTTTAAAATAGACATGGTTAGGCTGGACATAGCCCTTACATCTTCTTTCTCACCTGACATTTAGGAACTAGACATCTCCCTGCAGTCTGCTCTACTGATGGAAGACCACTGTCATCAGCATTCAGGGAACAGCTTTCAGTTATAGACTAAAGCATACAGGAACCCCCACAGACAAAGCAAACCTGCCACCCATTCCTCACGGAAACAAAGCAAAGCAAGCTTATTAAAAAAGCAAAAGCAGGTGCAACCGAGCACCTTACCTCTCTTATCACTGACGCTGGAACAATAAAAGTTACTACAATTAAATGTTTGCCTTCAACTTTCCTGGTGCAATGAGTTAACAGCAGCAAACTGGAATTTAGGGAACCAGTCACTTGTTTTCTAGCTACATGTTTTAACCTCAGAGATATGTGTCCATTGGTGAGCTTACCTACCACCAGATATTGCCGATATATGGGATGAAGATGGAGACAAGAGGTTTCATCCAGCTTCAGAAACCAGATAAAATTATTCACATCTTCCATAGAGGATGTTAGACTTGACTCTCTCTCACTTATCTCTTTGGAACAGCTGAAAACAGTTCCCCATGAATGGTTTGGGAGAACTAATATTTCTTGTGTTTTCTCTTATACCCATCAATAATAAGCTTTCCTGTACTGGAATTGGACTGTACTCGTGATGGACTGAACTCAGGGCTGGACCCTGCTGCCTAAGCACTGCCCACCATGGAGAGCCATAAGCAGTTTTCAAAGTGTAGGATGATTAATGAGAGCTCAGCACTGGGGTGCTGAGAGGCTCTGACTCATGGCTGATGCATGTGAAAAGACTGGTGAACAGAGGGTGGTCAGGTCTGAGAAAACAATATCCATCACTGAAATCAGTGAAAGCTGCTGACAATTGTTTTTGCACACAGAGGCTATTTCTAAACATGAGAAAATCTACTGCTACTAACTGTACTTACTTAAACTGTGCTTCCTCTTGTCATAATCACCATCCTCCTACCGTGTTTAAAATCTGAAAGCTGGGAATGAATCAAGAGGCAGCTTGATTAGTGATCCATGAAAGTGTCATTTTTAAAATAAAGGAGTGTTTCTTGTTTAAAAACTTTTTAATAAAAAAATGATCTACACTACTTAGTCATTATAGTGTCAAACAAACATCCAGATGACAGGTGTGATCCCAGAGAGTTTATCAAGCACGCGAGGATGGAGAGAGCAGATGGGTAAAGGTGAGATTAAAGAAGCCTTGATGACCTTCGGATGAACAGCCATTTGGTTAGCTAGTACGGCAAGCCTCTAGGCTCTTTAGTCCACCATTCTACTGCTGTCTTTATTTCTGACACACAAGTTGCTCTCCTTGAAGTTCAACAAAGAATATACCGAAGTCAAGAGTCCAAAACAAAACTCTAAAAGCAGTCCCTGTGAAACCTTCAGCTTCCTGGTTCCTGGGACCTGCCAGGAATTTCCCCTGTATTCATGGAAGCCAAAAAGTGCCAGTATCCCAGATAGTCTAAAAAGAGCTTGCACTGTAAATGGGATGTAGAAAAAAAAAAACACCAGGACAGCATATCGTTTAAAACAATGGTCAGCGGCCCAGCCAAGTGGATACAGCATGGATGGGAAATCCCGGTGCTCCGACAAAACCTTTCCTGACTGTCCCGCACCCACTTGAGAGAATCTCCTGTTCCATTGTACTCACCAGTGCTTGGTCCCTCATCTTTAAAACACTTCAATACAGATTGATAAGAAACATACGTTAGGCTGCCTGAGAAAGACTCTCTCTTTATTAGAAGATGCCACAGGAAGGGGCTCACATGTTGTTCTATGAAGATATTATCGTATCTTTGAAGCTTCCATTAATACTAGTGTTTCTGTTATGCAGTGGAATAGCAGTTGCCTATTGTGAAAACACACAGACATCAAGCACAAAATTGTTTTTACACAAACAAATTAAAAATTTGGGTTTTTTACAGAAATTGTTTT
Organism: Tinamus guttatus; assembly: GCF_059628265.1. NCBI lineage: Eukaryota > Metazoa > Chordata > Aves > Tinamiformes > Tinamidae > Tinamus > Tinamus guttatus. Next base: position 1,294,492 of record NW_028289250.1, read on the forward strand.
TTGATTTAGTTAACTCCCTGCAATTTTGTACAAAAGCAAGGGTGGGAAATAAGAAGTATAAAAATTATTCTAATAGAAAACATGCATAGTCTTTATAATATTAAAGTCATTCTTATTAAATAGATACTACTGAAAACACCATGTATCAAGATGAGTGGAATTTTCCTAGAGGAGGTTCTGAAACTGTTTCCTCCTAACAAAACCTTGAAATTCTTTTATCAACACATGTGATTTCCTGTGCTCTTTGCTGTATTCCAAAAGCCAAATACATATCTTGTCCTAACAAAACTCCTAATTTCCCAAGAAGAACTAACAAATAAATAAACAAGCAGATCTGCATGGTGTCGGTACTGCAGGCAGCATTTTTTGTATTTTCTGGAAGATCTCACTGTCTTATGGAACAGTAATTATTTGCAGGCATGCTCAAACATTTTCAACATAATAAAAACTTTCAAGACCTTTCCTCTTGCAGCCACAAGGTTGAAATCCCCAGTAGTAAATTTCAAACTGACCATTAGTTCAATTTTGTCACGTGGTATTCAGCTATGCAAAACAAAATATGTTGATAAATCGATATGTGAAAATCAGCATTCTAGAATAAAAAAATATACTGTTCTCTCCATCCAGAAGACACTCATTGCTCCATTAGTGAAATATGTTTATTGTTCTGGGTCTCTGTTAATAGAGATGTAATGGGAACAGAAATTACAAAATAAAGTCTCTAGTAAAAACAATAAGTGGACATACTACAACAATTCAGATATAGCAATGGCTACACAAGATGTAATAAGATAACTTAATATATTATTATATAAGCACAGTTGACACATCTTGTGATGGCCCCAGTGCTCTCTGGACTTTTCTGAATATTGCACTAACCTAGAAGAAATTGCCTAGCTCTTCTGCTGAATAATTTCTTGCTGGACTAGTGAGTTAATGTGGCTGATGGAAGCATCCCTTGATATGGGAATGAATCCACAGGAAGGTAGCTGGGCAGCAGGTACATGGACAAGGGTTAAATTGAGCAGCTGTCCATGGAATGAGGGCTCCTGAAGTCATTCACCTCAGCTGCTAAAACAACATTTGCTGCTGACTTCAGCTAACAGTTAGCTTTTACTACTTCCAGGAAACTACACAGTGGGTAAGATGGCCTGCGGGCAGGCTTAGGCAGTCCCCAATAATGCTGTGTTATTTCGTTTGCAGCAGGAGACCTAGGCAGCAGACATCTAAGCTCCAGCTTAGGAGGATTGCATTGTGCTAGACTACAAATATGTAATAAAAAATATCTTCTGCAAATAGATTACAGCTGAGCAAAGCAGAAGTAAAGAGTAACTGGGGTTATAATACCAGTCAATGTCAACACCAGAACTAGGATCCAAGTCCCTTGAGCTTTGCCTGACACTTTATCCATTGGATCTCTCTCTCCAAACAACTTGGACCTACTACCAGCTCCACTAGCTTACACTGTAGTGTCCAAGACCATTTTATCAGTCACAAGTCAATTCCATCCTGTATGCAGAAGAAATTGTTCAAGTGAACTGAAATGACACACTAGACATTGAGCTTAAGAGAAAGATCTGATTCAGTGACTATTTTGAGTAAAACAATATACTGCTGTGCCAGAATGCCCATTGTTAGGAGGCCCCGTGGGTTTTGCAGTTTTACTTTCTTATGTTTTGTTACAAATTTGTGTGGGACTGAATGGAAAACAGTTGCCTGCTGCTAAATTAAGACTATGGAGAATACTCATGCTGTTTAATATCCATGAACGGATTGGTTCTTCTAGGTTCTTTATATGGTCAAGATATATACAGAGAGACTCTAGAAGGCAACTCATCTCTCATCATTCTCTAATTTACAGCACACAGAAAAACTGGTATCAGTGTAAGCACCTTACATAGATGTCTATTGACCTGAATATCTCCTCTGTAAGAGCAGATTGCATTCTACTAAAGCCTTTTGAGCTCCTACTTCTGTTTTTGGTTTGCAGACCACACAGATTTCCCCAAATAAGGAGGACCTACATTTTAGTTTATGAAACATCTGCAGTCCACATGAGGAAAAAGTGTATCCTAGAGGAATGGAAAATTAGATTATGCACAATGTGTGGATAAGAAGCAACCGGTGTTAAGAGTAATTAAGTTTTGACACTGATGATTTTCAACCCACTGTGTGCACTACTTCATGCAATTTCCCTATGAAAAAAAAATCAGAAATGTCTGAGATTGAAGGCTTATCTATACATGAAAATTAATACATAACTGATAGCTAGTGAATTTAATATACACAGACTGAATTTAATATTTCAGACTGACTGAAATTCCAATTCTGGAAATCCAAAGCAGCTTGAAAACATTTAAAGAGAAAGAAATAAGCTAACAATCAAAAAAAAAAAATCTCAAACCCCCATATTCCAGATAAGATCATCCAAACATATTTAAACAAATTAAGAGAAAAAAACATTTCTATTCCAGATAAGACCATCCAAGGTATCTTCAAGCCAGATATTGCTTATAGATAGGCTTCAAAACCTATGTTTTATCTGGATCTATAAATACTGGGTCCTTCATCTCTTGCATCAACATCTGTTGATAGTATTCTGATCACTTTCCCTCCAAAAGCCTATGGTGGAACTACAAGGACTAAGGCAACGAGTGACAAGGATGACAGTGATTATGGCTCAGCATCTGTATAGGGAAGGGTTAAGCAGACTAGCTTTCTTCAAGTCTGCGTGGCTTGAGTGTGTGTGCAGAGGATGTTCCTAAAATCATAATTGGAGAAAGTGGTGAATAAGGAACAATTGTTCATTATTTCTTACCATGTAAACTAATGAATTTATCTAATGGTAGGTTTAAAAACAGATAAAAACAAAGGGAATACTTTTCCACACACCAAGAAATTCTTTTCTGTGACTCTGTTACAAGAAGTTTAGATGCCAAAATTATTAGCAGGTTTAAATAGGATTAGGGAAATCAATGGAAGAAAGGTCTATCGAGGATAACTAAACAATGACCCAAATGTCAGAAAGAAGAGAGGAAATGCCTATAGCACTGATTGCTAGAAGAAAGAAAAGAGGAAAGGATCATTGCTCTGTTTTGTAAGCTCTTTTTCAATGCTGTTGGTGCTGGCCATTTTCAGAGACACACTAATGGGATGAACCAGCATGGCACTTTTAGGTTTGTTTTTACGAGTTTCCAGTGATTATATTTGTGCTTAGATGAATTTCAATATTAAATCAAAAGAAATAGTGGATATATACAAAGAATGTGGAGCTACATGAATGATTTTGGATCTAATCCTTCTGTGTTTCCTCCTGTTAGTAGCAAGTAGGACGGTTTGGGTCGTGTGACTTTGATATATTGTGTAGCTAAGGATGTCTGCAGCAGCATAGAAGGGATAGTAGGACTATGAAAAAGCACTATGAAAAAGGTGACTATAAATAACTCGTTTCCTTCCACACACTATATTTGCTGAAGTTAAAAGCATCTCTTGATGTAATAACCCAAATGAGTGAATGATTTCTTTATAAGCATCTTGACATTTTGATCATATCTGATTAATTCAATTTCAGGGTCATGCTTCAGAGGCTGTATATTGAGAATGAATTTGCCTTGTAACTATTTGGCTCTAAAACCCAACTGAAATACACAAGGAAGTCTTTATGGCCTTGTTGTTCTCTGCCAATTCAACAGTTACAAAAAATACAAAAAAGAAACTACTTTTGCATCCCTGTTTATTTCCATGTTTAATTGTGCTTTTTTGGCTTGATGATGCCTGGTACAGATTAAAATGCTCTCCAACTACTTTTGGTCCCAGTGTTATTAATGCAGGTTTTTGAGAAACTTTAAATTAAGGATGGACAAATTCAATTTGCCTAATCACGACCTCACAAAAATCACAAGACCAAAAGTTTAGTTTGATCTTTTTATAGTATCATTTATTTACTAATGAGAAAAGAGCCAGTGAAAAAATAGATCGTAGTGAAAATAAAAATCAGATGAGAGAACATGTAATGAGAAAATCAATACTCAAGACACCCACTTGTGCTGGGCCGGTTTTCTGTGGGATGGAGGAGAGCCTTCTATCTCTACGCCAGAATACAAGGTTCAATTTTAAAAACAAAAACAGTTGCTAAAGGAAACATAATGAGTTCAAATTGCAGGAAAAATATAAATTCATACTAATTACATGAGTATAAAGGAGAACTGTAAGGAGTGAAGTGGACTGTATTTGTTGCCAAAAAAACAAGGTTGTTTCTAATCTAGATTTATATAAACAACCAACAGCTGGTTTCCAATATCTATTCATATATTAAAAACAAATTCATTCTTTGAAAAAAAAAACCTACATGAATTTGTGAGGGGATTAAAAAAATCACTGAGTAAAGGGACATGTTAGCCAAAATAAAACTTCAAGGAAGAAAGAAAACAAGGAAGAAAGTGTACTGAGTTATAAGCTATCAGTATTTTAGTTATATTACATATTAAAAATAGTATAGAATTTAGATGTTATATAATGCTATATGCATTATAGATATCCTGTAGCATTCAAGTTTTTTTAGAAATTAAAATACCATTACAAACCCAGATTGCATTGAACCACCTAAGCAATCATATTTTTTGTCTGAGGTACCCACTTTGTGATACCATTCAGGAGATACCATACAAGCAATTCCTAAATGGCTTCTACAAATAAGTAAGATTTTTTTTTTTTAACTTTTAAATTCTTTTGACAGTAGAGGCAAAGTAACTTTTTTTTTTTTTTTTTTTCCCCAGGACATACTATAAGCTTGTTAAACATAACAAGAGAACTACAAGAACAAAACCAGGAAAGGAGGAGGTGATGCTTCTTGTTCTCAGAAAACAAAGCTTATACAATCACATGACCCACTCCCTGGTATTTTGGAGCCTATCGGCACTTTTCAACAAAGTTTAAATGTAGCCTAACATCCCAGAGATAATTACAAACCTGCAAGCTTTATAAAATTGAGGTTGGAGAAAGAGATGAAAACAAACAAATGTCTTCACAGCGGTAAAGATAGGCAGGATGCCCCTCCTCTAGACTCCCACTCCTGACCTTCCATTCACCACACAGCTGGCTGCAAACTACCACTGTGCTCCTTGCTTGGTGGGAGAACATTATCTTTTTTTCCACCTCACTGACATGGGGATATGAGCTCTTCTCCAGGATACTGAAAATCTCAAGCTAGTCCTGTCCTCGATTGAGAGAACCTGGAGATGTTCTTACTTTCAAGAACAGGCCCAGAGCATCAGTATATGCATATAATATGTATATGGCATGCAGATATCTAAATTTTCAGTCTGTATTCTATACGAAGGAGAAAGTGAGACTGGAATGTGACATTCTCACTTTCCAGAAGAATGGATTAAAAGCTGAAGGCCCTTCTTGCTCAACCATCACGGGGAACAGTTCTAGCAGGAGGGATTCCGACTGTGCTATAGCCTGGGAAGGCCTCTCACCTCTGAACCATCAGGAGGGGGTGGCCTCTCTGAGGACGTATGAGTTCAAGCCTCTTCAGTAGGAGGAAAAATGTGAACTCAGATCCCAGGACAGTACTGCGGCACAATAGCTATTAGATAAACAAGCAATCTGAGGAGCTTTTTGAAGCCAGACTTTCCTCCCCCCTTTCCTCTGCTCCCTTCAACCACTTCCTGAAATAAAATATTCCAATAGGGAAGCACTCATTTTACTTTAAACAAAGCAGCTCTCCTTCATCTTTCTCTCATTCTCTGTACCACACTGTCATCTGAGCAGGCTGTGCTGGACTTCAGGCATTGGATAGACACAGTGATGAGCATGTTTACATAGGAAGTCCTACGAGCAACAGTGCCCTGTGAAATACACTGTTGCAACCAGACAGGCCAAAAATCTCTTTTCTATTGTTTCTTCAATTAGTGAATAAATATGGAGAAGACAAAAGGCAATGACATTAGTTTATGCCTCTAACTGCTTCTACACCCACGTATCTCAGTGGGATTTCTGGAAATAATGCAAGGCCTCTCCAGTGCTTAAGATACAGGGCCTCCAAATACAACAGAAGATCTCTACTTGTTGGCTATAAAAGAAAGATCTGCATAGAAGAAGAAACAAATTAATTCCATCATAAAGAAAGCTTTCTGTATCTGGAAGGCACTACAAGACTGAGTTTGCATACACCTCTTTGGGGATAGTACTACAAACACCGTCATATACATTTTGCTGTTACTATTACAACAGCAGATAACATTTTTCTAAACTATTTATTTTCTAGAGAATGGATTGCTTTAGGATGCACATTAACAAAAGACACCTACCTTATTTCAGATGTTTCTGAACATAAGCATGTGTAAAACATTATAAGAAAAGAACATTTTTGTCAACATGTTTTTCCATTTTAGTCATTGGTTTCTTGATTTTGCTGTGCAACAGCAAAACAAAGCCATGTTATGTTCTCAGCAGGGTTATTTTCATAGTGGAACAAGATTCAAAGTAGTGACTTGGTACTCATCCACTATTAAAAACATAAAAATAAAAAATTGATCTCTTGTCCTTCCTTCAAAGTGCTGGAAGACAGATTTTCCAGGGATATTCCTGGTATCTTTGTGAGAGAAAAACAATAGTACATAATAGAGGAAGGAAAGCAATGCCTGTGTTTACTTTATGCAGTGCATACACTCAGCTGCCACTGACTTCAATAGGAGTTCCATTCTCGATAACATCGACAGTATAAGGGTCATGCCATAGGAACTGTACACTGGAGTGGGAAGCTCAGCTCCTTGCAGTCTCCTTGGAAGCTACTGAAGTGTGGAATGGCAACAGAGGCTCCTTCTGCCCAATCTGTCTCATGAGCAATGTTATCATATTCACTTTTTCTCCCATTTTGTTGTACAATGTTTGTTTGTACATTTAAGTAAATGTAATTAAAAGAAAGCAATAGGTCTCCCAGCTACTGTAAACACAGGCGGACAGAAGAGATGAAAAATGCACTTCTTGCTATCTTATATTTAATGAAGAAAAAAAAAACCTCATGCTGGCACTTGGTGTGGCATTCTAGAACACAGCTTGCGTTCCCTGCTTCCTTGTTTGACCTTAGTGCAAAATAAGGAGAACTATCAATACAATATGCAGAAATTATGTCAGCCCTTTGATATGGAGGGTGAGGGACAGCTCATTTGGGATATTTGTTTTAATGATATCACAATTGCACATTGTGTGGTTTGAATTAAATAGATGCCTTTGAGCTTAAAAAACTCTAGTGATCTTTTATAACATTCTTTTACTTTTGTCTGGCACTCCATAGTGCTCTCAAGCACAGCTGCCATTGAAATGACTTAATAACTGATGCAAAAAAAGCCATTCAAAGACATAAACACCTCCGTTATGCTTTAATATTTAGACAAAGATAGTTAAAAGGCAACCAGAATTTAAAATCAGTTCCTCCTAACTGGAACAGAAATATAGAAATGGCATGGAAAACATCACTACAAATCAAACTCTTATGAAACCAAATCTGTTAGTAAGAGCCATTCGCTTCATAGGGACCACATCTTCAAAAAACAAATTCCCAATTTTGTACCTCTGTCCACAGTTGGAGAGAATGTCACAACAGGCATCTGCAGCTTGCATGCACTGCATAGCCACTAACGTCAATGCAAATTCCACTTTCCATAGCCTTTACAAGGTGAGACTGATGCTACAGGATCCAATATTAACCATTGCTAATGAGAGCTAGAAATACACAAGACAAAATTTCTCTTCAGAACTTTTTTTTAATACAAAATTCTAAAACTTACTTCTCTAAAGATATCAAAACAAGATTGGCCCTATTTTCAAATAAATGAAAGTAATAGGGGAAACCTATCAAAGACATTAACAGCACTCAAATCTTCCCAACCTCCTTGATTTACTGTCTGTGTCAGTCATCAAATATTCCAAACACAGAGAATGAATTAGTTCAGAAGAAGCTCAAAATAATCCCAAACATACAAAATCCTTCTTCTGAAAACTAGCAAGGGAAAAGATGAAGAACCGTAGTACTTGTTGAATCAATAAACAAAGAAGCAAGAACATAGGCTATCCCCACAATATAACAGAACTTGCAACCAACACATTCCTTTAAAAGGAACTTTCTTTACAAAGGAAATTAAGAAAAAAAATGCCAGAAGGTGTAGCTCTCATAGTTTTGTAAAAAATTGCCCGTCCTAATAGAGAACAACTTGGCCTAGTCCTGAGTGGTATATGCAATTCTACTCTTGGCTTGGTTTCTGTTGATATGCTCTACTGAACTCTATGCACCTAGATAACACAAGTTTCTGTGGGTAAAAATCTTTATCTTCATTATACAGCATTTCATTGTATTTATTGGGAGCTGTAAGCATTTTAGCAATCCCTGTAATATGGAGACAAGAGGGTGTACTGAGAAATAATTCTATTTACATTTAATTAACTATAATTTTCCTTTGCTTCCAAAACTAGTCTGACTGCCACAGTTCTTCATTTAAACTCGACTGCTCTCTACATACATGGATAAGACCATTACTATGATAAAAGAACGCCTGGGGTAAACTACTGATGATTGGGGAAAAAAAAAAAAAAAAAAAAAAGTTGTCAATGTCTTCAAGACCACTGGTGTTTATTTGTTCTAGCAGATAGGACAACAGATAATTTTAATTAAAAAAAAATCTGGTTCATCACTGTTCTCTTTTAGACTTTCTCCCTAGTGAGTCTGCTGTCACAGAAAAACTAAGCTGATTCTTAGTGAAAAAAGGAAAAAACTATAACTTTACACCACATGTTTCCTTTAAAAGAAGATAACGTGTTTACCATCTCTGTGCTTCCTCATCTTGCTTTGGCTTCATCACCTTGGCTTATCTCCCATATATCCTGGTATTTGTAAGTTCAGTAGTTTATGCTGAAAACAGTACATAATTTTTTTTTCATTACACAGAGAGAATTTAACATGTGCTCTGTATTAATCTTTTCCTGCAAGCAAAAATAAGGACAAATGGTTTGATATCCTTTGGCACTTCAATAATATAAAAATGTACCATCTCAGTTTTGAAAAGCAGTTAAGTTAAAGCAATTTTCTGAATGAATTTCACACAAATGTAAAACCCAGATGCACAAGTCATCTCTCACTGCTGAGAATGCAAGACTAGCCAAAGTCTAAGCCTCAGGGAGAGGAACAGTGCTGTGTAAAACACAGACAAATAAAACAAGATTACAGTAATAATTAATGCTAGAATAATACCAGTGAATTTCTAATAAACGGAAGCATGAGCTAGATGACAGTTGGCACAAACTTGTAGAGGCTTGGAAGACTTTCACTCAGCCCAAAACCTGGCTGGCTATTACAGCTTCCTCCATATTTCTGCTGTTGGCAATGATGACATGGGGATGGATGGCCTGCTGTGAATAATTTGAAGATGATTAGTTGCCTCCGTGACCCACAGTGGGCATCCTGGCCTGCAGAACCGCTGCAAGCAAGGAGAGATCAGCTGCCATCTCTTAGGCTGGACAGAAGATTACTAGTCTAAAACACAATAATCGCAGCAATTAAAAAAAGAGGTGCTGAAGGGCAATAATCACACAGGGCTATTTCATTCAGTAATAGTCTTTTCTGCGTGTTGGTAAATATTTTGTGTTTTGATTATTTCCAACTTTTGTTATTTTAGAAGCAAACAGTGCTTATTCTAACTGTCCTCTGAATTCCTACTATTTCCATCATTGCTGAGATAATAATTACTGCTTTCTGAAGTAGCTTCTGACTTGGCCTGATAGTCAGGAGAAGGCATATTGTGTATTTATTGAAAATTAAGACTTGAGTTATGGGTTCTCAGTCAATCCAAAAGTCAGACCCAGAAATCTCCATTCAGCGAATGCTTTGGCCTCCATGAATTATCAGCAAAGCCTACAGCAAATCCACCAAAGCTCTTATCTGAAAGAAGGCAAAAGGAGAAAAAGTGAATACATTTTCATCTTCATTCTCCTTTACTAGTATGGCTATATTGTGAATCACTAATATTAATTTTCTCTTTCCTTGGCATGTAATTTATGTGAACATTTGGGATTTACTATCTGTAGAACATGCCAAGAAAGCACAAAATACCCAGGTAGGTGTGAAATACCAAGGTGACAGGGAAATAAAACCATATTTCTCCTCGTCAAAGATGGCAATTTCTACATACAGAGGCTACAGCCTCCTTGAGGAGCAGAAGAATATTGGTGTTAATGAGGGAGAGATTACTATCTCACTGCTTCGTGAAGACCAGGGAAAGAAAGAAGTACTGTGATGGGAATTTCTTTTTTATTGGCTGTCATAAAGCTATGACAAGCACAGAGATAATGAGATATAAAGACTCATGCTACTGGTCTGAAAAAAACAACCCCACAATCAAAAATTAAAATAAAAGAGATAAAAACATTTATGCCAGAGTTTATTTTCAGATAGGTGAGCTTACACACCTCTTCCTAGAATACTAATCTCTATTTTATTTATTTTCATTAAAGAGATTTCAAAAATTCCTCTTCAGCCATATCTCATCATGTCATAATTATTTATATTCATGAAAGTTTCTAACAGCCTCTGGTTACAACATAGTGGCATTTCTAGTAAATTATAAAGCAAAATGATAATTAACTCCCTATTCCAAATTAATCTTTGACTTCTTAGCCAATCTTAGTTCCAAAAACAATGTGTCCACTGGTCCAAAGGGAGCCAGGCTCCAATAGTCAGTCCACCTCCCTTTGCCCAGGAAATAATCAGCAGTTCTGAATGCTTTCTAGCTCCTATCAAACAGGACCAGCCTTAATGAACATTTGGAAGGGGAATCTGAAATATTTTCTTTGAACTTTTAAACTTTTTTTCAATGGAAAAAAGGACCAAGAAATGCGTTAGCATCTTCAAACAGAGACAAAGAAAGAGTTGTAATGGGAATTTGTTTATATATTGTTGCCTCAGACTTGTTTTGGAGCAGAATCTCATGTATTTTTCATAGACCTTGGGCTAATGCCTAGTGACATTAACAGAAAGACTCCATTGACTTCATGGCTGTTGGTCTACATGCTAAGATCAAGAGGCACCATGTTACATAAACTGTAGAGAAAACCAACAGAAACTTTTGGACCCCTTATGATACAGAAAGCAGTTTATTATTTTAATTGTAGGTGTTCAAGGATCAGAATTAGGTATCTCTATGGAAAATCCAGTTTTGTGGTCTAGTTTGGATCAATCATTCATAAGGAAAAAAATTGTTTTGTGTTTGTTTGTCAAGTATCTGCAGCATCTATGAACATGTGTTCTGTCTCATGCAGACAAGGTCAGAGAGATGTTTTAGGTGTCGGGGGGAAAGTTCTTGCATTTCTGGAATGGTTGAAGGAAGATTTATAAAGCTTTTACTGGCCTGAAGGAAAGAAAGAAAGCAGAAACATCTGCCAGAGTCATGAGTGGATTGTTGGCTAAATTCATGCAACAGGGGAAGTCTGAAATAGATCATCTCTGCCTTCAGCAGTAGGCGTTAGTGGAGTCATCAAAAATAATTACTACAGAGGAGTCCAGGACATCCCTACAGGGAACAAAACCAATATGAAAATGTAAAATAATTCAACAAAATATTTTTGAGAGAGAAGACAGGAATTCTTACACTCCTGGACTCACAAGATGTACTAAGTTCTTATGAAACAAGATTAGAAATCTTTAGATTTGAATCTGGAATAGCAATTACAAACATTCTAAGAAAAGATGAAGTCAGAGACAGCATAGGTGGCTATAGATCATCCTACAGATTGTACTCTCCTGAGCTTGAGCAGTGGTAAACATCTACACAGAGATACAGACTTGGACTTCAAACACTGATACTGCTTGTGATGTTTCTAATATTGTGTTCTAGATTGAAAACTTACCTGTGCTAAGAATAGCAAATGTAAGGGGAAAAAAAGTTCAAACAGCTGAATAGCAGCAACTGAACTGCAAATTAAAACAATTCTTCGCCTTTTAGGTTTTGAACAAGATCAAAAGGAGACTGTGCAGTTCCTGGGATGAACTGCCACAAGCGCGCTTGTGCTAGCCGCTTGGCACTATCCTCTAAACAACATACAGAACTCCGTAGGAACAGTGACGTGTGCCTTTCCCACAGCAGCTCTTCTTTCCTCCTTGTAAACAAACCCAAGGCTGTACATATTCTTCAGAGCCACGGCCTCTCATCAGGAGCTCACATGAAAGCACAGCAACTGTGTTTTGCATTAGCTTATTTCTCCTGCCAAAACAGCCTCCAGATTCCCCGAGCACACACTGTAAAACCTTCTGGCAGCAGCATGAGCACATGGGCCACAGGCAGCCCAAGGCTAGAGGCTGTATCCAGGAGCATGCAGGCCTGGGGCACAGAACCGGCCCCTCGGGCTGACCACTGGCTTGGAAAGACCTCTCGGATATATCGTACTGATGGCAAGCCTTTCTAAGGATGTGCTTTGCTGGGAATATGGAAGGGAATATGCTGGGAATATGGAAAGGGTTCTCTGTTAACCCAAGGGTGTGCTGCATTCAAGCAGGTCAAGCACCTAGGATAGGCTATGCCCATAGCCAGAGCTGCTTGTTTACATTTGAGTGTTAAATCATATCAACAAGTTTCCACAGTTAAACTGGTTAGGCTCTGGACACAAGTAATTCTTCAGGGCTGTGGAGTATGTTAAGAGTAATTTATCCCACTTTAATGATAGTCAAACTCTCAAATGTTATGTGAAAATAATTTTAATTTCCCCCTCTCTTTTTTAGAGGGGTGAGGAGCTCTTCTTATGCCATCCTTTCATTGCTCCTATTACAGGGAACTAGTTTACCTTGAAAATGACAAAAAGTGGTGATGAGGCTTATGTAAAGCTTTAGAGCATGAAAAGTATTCAGAATTACTTTTTATAGTCTATGCAACGTCTGTCCTCAGTGTAAAATAAATAACGAAAAAGACCACAAGCTCTCTGTAGCAATTTTTGTAAGAAAAGTCCATTGCACCACATATGAAAAGAGGTTTTGTTTTTCTTCATTCTGATTTTTGCAAAATTGCCCACTTTCTTTCTTCTTTGAACAGTAGCATCTTTCCATGAGGAAATAGTATTCTGTGCAAAATTCTAGGGTATGACTGACAGATGTATATGTTAGTTGACTCTCAGAAATTATTGAGAACTTAGATATGCTATCAAAATGCCACATGCATTTCCCACCTTACCTACTTTTCTCTGAACAGTCTAGGTTGAAAACCCTGCTAATAGATACTGAAGCTACCAGGAATCATTTTAACTGAATCAGATCAGGGAATAACTGTATTTAAAATTATGCTAGCATATTGGAAGGGGTGGTAACCACTCTTTTTCAGCAATATATGAGGGGGCAGTGGGAGAGAACTTGGGACCAAATAGTAATGAACTACCAGAACTCAGGAGAGAGAGAGTGGCCTGTTAATAAGCTCAGCTGTATCCAAAAGAGACCAAGAACACTGAGACACCACTGATAGTCTGAACTTGAGTTTTTTCTCTGCCCCTCAGGGCCTTCTGAATCATGGACATCCCAATACCATGTCCCATATATAAATTACATTGGTATTCCAGACAGTCCATATATTCACAGGTAAAGCAAAATGTGACCCCAAAGAATGGAATAGAAAAAGATTCTATATATGGGAACAAAACAAACAAACAAACACACCTCTAACAACATTGGTATTGCTCTTGAGTTTATTTTGTGGGAGGAAAGTTAGGTACATTTCCATGTCAAAAATCTTTCTACTGTTGAAGTTTGTAGTCTTCCAACTGAGTCTTTAAATTTGCTACACCGACATAAAATGCTAGACAGCTCAACATAAAGAAGAAATAAACCTTCTTTTCTTATTAAGAGTATTTACTGTCTTCTCATCACTGTGGTTCAAACTGCTTAACTTGTCATCATGTGTTTTGTGCATTTTTAAAGGAGGTACCAAAAAGGAGTCATAGCTATTTGAAATATGGATCTCAACTCTGGTGAGTTATCAAGGTCTGAAGACATCTGGGATATTACTTCAAAGGGAGGTTGTGGTATATCTCCACAATACATGTCTGTACATGAAGCCAGGACAGCTCTGGACAGACTAGTTTTGATACCTGAAGCATGCAAAAGTAGCCTTAATTTATGTCTCAGAGGCAGTGTCGCCATGCCAGCACTGAAAGCTGTTAGGCTAAGCCACCCTGCTAAGCCTGTCTGCAGGGGCAGAGAGCTACAGCAGCACTAGGTGGTTGTCTCCAGTATGGAGACCGCTCTGGGCCTCTCTACATGAAACTGTGCAGACGTGCCTTGTACCCACATGGTTTGGCAGGAATCCAGGGTTGTAAAAGCACACCTTCTTTGCCTTACTCACAGTCTGCCTTGGTGACTTGGTAAAACACAAATTTAAAGGGCAGTGTAGATACTCCACTAATGTCTAGACTTTCTCCAGGAAAATAACCATCCAGGTAGTTTCATATGTTCATATGTGGGGGAAGAGAACTTACTCTCTGAGAAGAAGTTGGGAAGAAAACAGTTAAGAACATATATATTTCCAGCTCATTTAGGTTTCTCACTCTAATGCTATATTCACCTAAGACTCTCTTTTTTTTTTGGAAAAACTCCATCTATTTTGATAAGAACAGGATTTGAAACTCAGTTGTGGTGAGGAAGTGATAAAAAGTTACAAATTTTCTATAAGAACTTCTGGATTAATTTCCCTTCTGGCTTGATGTGGAGTTTGAGGGTGGAGGAGAGAGAGGGAAAAAAAACTCCTGTAATTGAGCTTTTCAGAGTAGGACTTAAAACTGTGTCCTGCCTACTCTCAGCAGCTGGGTAGGACGAACTTTCCCTGTTCCACAGGGAAAAGAGTGAGAGTGATCAGGAAACTAGAAGGCATACTCAATTATCAAGAAAAAAGTTGTTTGGGGTGGAGGAGGGAGAAGAGAGGAAGAAGCAAATGCAGCCAGCTGGTCAGCTCCAGGGAAATGCCCAACAACTGAAGGATAAAATTCCATTTTCATCTGCCAGCAGAGAAATTTATTTAAAAAATCAGGGATTCAAGAAAAGTGAAAGATTAAGTCAAGGTGGGTATGGAGCTCTAGCAACAAGGAGGCCTCCAGGACAAGTCTCTCTATTGGAGTGCCAGCAGAAATGCATCATGTGGAGAGCCAGATGCAAATAGACAGATGACAAGAGCAGAGTAGATTGCAAAGTCCGTTTTATCCACAAGACATCACCTGCAGGCAAAAGAAAGCTATTCAAAATGTAGGATTGTCAGTGGAGATCCATGGTCATCTCACTTAATTTGTCTTAATTGCTGCCAATCATGGCTAAGGTATAGATTGTCCTTGCACTGGTGTCATCTCCAAGTCATTTTTCTCCACACAATACCTCCAAAAAGAAAACCAATACCAAATATCAGAGCATTCAGTGTAAAAGCAAACTGCTTCTATGTTAATAAAGAAAAAAGCAAGGTGCCATGAGAAGTTACCCTAGTTAAGGATGTCTAATACAAGGGAAAACATAGCTGCCTTTAATCCTTTATATAAAACTGAGGATCAAATGCTATATGTCTGATCTGGGCTTCCTGCTCAAAAGGATGGCTGCAAGGTTTTCTGCAAGCTAAAGCTGGAAACTCAATGGAGTGACTCTACTGAAGCACTGTTTTACCACAGTCTCTTTGAAGATGCGCAATTGCAGGGGGACCTTACTAAGCAGGGAGCAAAGGCTGCTACAAGCATGTCAGAATATTGTCCCCTTCACATGCCAGAGAAAAAAAGTCCATGAAATAAGTGAGAGACACAGAGGGAATTTTCTGAATAATAAAGGGAGGGTCAGATCAGTAAACCTGAAGGGGGTCAATGAGCCACTCAACAGTTTAACAGTCCCTACCCATGCAAGTCTATTTAATTTGGATAATTTGCCATTAGGAGCGCAGTAGTTTAATTACATTGCACAAACAGAAACCTAACTAAAGATACCTCAGCGATGCGGAGATACCGTTTAAATAACTCAAGCAAGGTTAGTGCTTTTAAAATGGCACCCTTTATTTTCACAAAGGGGATCCTTCAGTCACTGGTAGAGAGATGGGAGGTAAAAGACATAACCCTTTACCCACAGAGTCTGCTTCCTTGGCCTTTAAAATGCAATTGTATCACTTTCAATACTCTGGCATATTCTCCGAGTTTTTTTCTTTTAGCAGCGCAGTAAGATCAGGCTAACGGAAGAGCACTGTGTTAACACCACAGTATTTAAAGACTATTTTTACTGTTCCTGATTTATTTCTGACCTCCTTTTTTTTTTTTTTTTTGCTTGACCTTTTACATGAAGACAGCAAAAACAGTACATTTCATCTGCCAGTTGAGTGCATTTTCTTTTCATCACTCACAGAATTATAGGGTTTTAGTTGAATGTCAACTATTCTGCCTGCAGGCTTTCACTTCATAGAAAGAGTATACCTGGCCATTTCATTTCTAACTGGTAATACTGTTTGTTAGGAAAGGGAATGTTTACCAAATAAAAACAGTATAGTTCCTCAGGGTTCTGCTGAACGACAATGTTTAGGAAGTTAGTTTCCCCCGAGAGTCAAAATTCATGGCATATAGAGAAGTATTTTCTTAGTGCACTTAGCTTGTTTACCAAACATGCACATTTCCTGTTTCTTTGAACCACGATAATGAGTGGCACATAAACAACTCCCTACATACATGTCAACATCTATGCCTTGTACCCAGAAGCGACTACTCTGCTTCTCTTGACCTCATCAGCAACTCATTCTATGTATCCTAGTTTACAGTCAGATGCAGAAAACTATGAGTCTATCTGTGCCCTGAACCAGAGAGAGATACAAGGACACTCAGGTTTGAGAACCTTATCACTGTATTAGCTCCAGGAGTAACTCAGTTAGGGAGCTGAGAACATGCCACCTTCCCCTTTCCTCTTTTCCTTGTCCTCATCAACTCCAGCATTCAGACCTATTGCTTCCCTGCTTTCTCCCCTGGAAAGAGGGGAGTGCCAGGTGAGTCATAGGAAGGATGCTGTAAGCTCATGTGGGTGTTGCCCAGGACGAAATAGACGAAAGTCCCACCACCTCAGAGAGCTGTTGACTCTGCAAAGACTGAGGGAAAGCTGAACAGGCCATGGCACAGACATTTCCTTTCTTATCTCATTCTCACAAGACACTTGAACTCCCTGCCTCTGTACCGCTGCTGCTTCCATGGCCTCTGTTCTGGCAGCTCTGCAAGACAAGGGCAAAAACAGTCCAACCATTTGTCTCTACAACGTACATGGGTGAAAGAGGTGGAACTGTATTCCCTCAGTCCAGTGGTACAAAGCGGGACAGAGCAACATTGACATTGGCCAGGGTCAGGAAGGTCCTCCTCTCCATCGGTTATAAATTGTTCCTGGGTCACCCCATCCCAGGTACTTGGTGCCTAGAAGCCTTGAAAACAGAGAGGGAGAGAGGTACCAGAGAAGATCTCAATGCAGCCAGTGGTGCTAAGTTCCTCCTTAGGACTCCGTGGATTGGTCATTAGGACTCAAGATACCTTGGTGCCAGGCAGTGGTGGGCAGCAGTGGGCGACCTGGTGTTGTGTCATTCTTGGTCAAGAGGAAGAAAGGATTCCAGGCTTTTTTCTGTTTCTAGGGCTCAGTGAGAACTGCCCTGGCTTTTCCCAGCTGATTTCTAACATGGCCATGTTAGATATTTATTAATGTGTCTTAGCAGCTTCCTGTCTATAGCCTGCACATGTCCTGCTGGGCAGCATGTAGACAGATCGAGCCAGTCTGCATCTAACAGTAAAAACATGGCTAAGATCTCATCTGTTGTGAGGTCCACTTTTCCTGTCTGTGTCAAGTGAGCCTATGCATGCAATGAAGATACAGGAGCCCTTTTAGTTGTCAGACAAAAGATAATACCTTCCACCATCCTTGTTGCTCTTTGATTAAAGTGACTGGAAGGTTTCTTCTTCTCTGTCCGCAAGCAGCTTCATTCTTGTTTCTTCCAGTCTGAGGCCTGCAGTAAGCAAGCTTTTAATACTGTCTGGCAAAAAAGTACATTTTCCAGCTAGTCTTTAGAAATTACTGCTATGATTTTTCTACTGGCACAACTGTGACAACAGGAAACAAAGTCCCAGTTAAATTAACTTATCTGGTATCTACAGAATCATAAAACTTGCCTTTAACAACTCTGAATGTCTCCTGTTTTCCCCCATTGGCAACTGCTAAACAAAGCATTTCTTCACTCAAGTCATTGAACTCTCAGAATGCCAATGCTGCATAAGAGAGTTAGTTATTCTTTGTCATATCGACTTAAAGCATTAGACTTTTATTTCTGCTCATAAAAGTTGTATTTAAAAATATTTCCTATTATTTTTCTGTTTTTCAAAGCTTAGGCTGGAGGGAATGCTGAACCAGCCTGCTGTTCTGTTAGCTTCCTGGGTGCTAGTACTAGAATGCCTTTTACAGTCTCATCCACACAGAGAAATTAAATCAACAGTTAAAACAGCACGGCATAGTCCTATCTTCTCCGTGTATAGACATGGTACTACTGATATAATGGTGCCACACAGAAGCCTAGTTATGAACATAAGGAAAGCCATAGCAGGTCGAACTGGAGGGACATTTGGCATAATGCCCTCTCTGGCACTGGCTGACAACAACCATTTCTGGCATGGCTAACAATAGATGCCAAAGAGGAGTAAAAGACCATGGCAAGCTCAAACTGACACGCTGCAAGATTTCTCATCCATTTTGCAGGGGTTTGTGTATGACAGACTCCCTGAGCCAGGGCTGCGGTCTTTGTGCCGGTTAGCTCTTAGCTCTTTCACGCGTGGATTTACACAGTCAGTCTCTGAAGTGCTGGAAACTGCTGGCACCCACAGTAGACTGTGGCCTCAGGCCCCCTCGGGTCCCACCGTACACTTGGGCAAGAAGTAGGTCGTTTTGTTCATTTTGAACCTGCCATCTGGTGGTTTCATGGCATACCCACCTGTCCTGATAGTGGAAGCTACAGAAAACAGTTCATATGAACTTTTTCCTTCCTGCTCAGAATTTTATTGACATCTATTAGTCTATTATAACCCTCCTCATATATTCTTTTTTTTTTTCCCAAAATGCAAAATTATAGCTTATTATTTCTGGTAAAGAAGTCTTATAAGGAAGGGAATAGGTACCTTTCTACCAGTCACGAACCAAAACACATGCTAATTCTTTCACCAGAAAAATCCCATTTCTCAGGTTATTAGTTAGTGCCAGATACTTTGCACTAGCTGCTTATTTACATGCTACTTCTTTGTGGTAAATACCAGGTATATTATGCTCCAGGGAGGGTGAATCATCGCTGAAACAGAGATAAAATTTATCTTATAGTAAGAACATGCACACAGACAGGTACTGAGGAGCAGTCCATGATGTAAATTCACATCTTGTTTTACTCGCACAGTATAGCAGATGTGGCTATACTGGCTGCTACTCAGCGCTGTGGTCTGTTCCTGTTATGCAATGTCAGGAGTGACAGTGAAATTCATTACACGTGCATCTTGGTGCAGTCCTGCAACTTAGATCAGCTTAACTCTTTCAGTGATATATTGAACCCTTAACTAGGACAGAAAATTTGGTGCATGTCTGAATAATGAGTTTCTCAAAAGGACTGGAGTGCTCAGCGTTGAACTTCAGAAGCAGTGTGCTCTGACCTTGTAGTTTGAAACAAAACGCTCCATTTACTGTTTGGAATGCAAGCTAATATGCTGAAAATACTCCGATTAAAAGAGAAAAGGAAATATCACAGAGCTTTGAGGAAAGGTGAAGCCTGGCTTCCTAGAATAAACAAAGCTTTCTCAGGTATCACCCAGCCTGGTTTGCCAACAACCAAAGCTATAGCTCCAAACTGTTCTCATTTGTATACAGTATACTAAAATCTTGACTAAGATCAGATAAAACCTTTCCTCCCAAGCAGTCTTTACAATATGGAGTAATCGGTAGCAAGAAGTCTGTATGGCAAATAAAAGGCTTTATATTCTTTGGCAGATTACTTTTCTTTCTGTTGAAATATAAATATTTTTCTACAAGTTGCTAAAAACACCGTCATTCCTTCTCTTCACAACCCACAAGAGTTAATTATTTTGTTTATTCATTTATGAGGAGTCACTGGATCACTGCCCCACTTTTTGTGAGCCTTTTGATTGGTCATTAATACATCTATCTAAAAACTGTCTTGCCTATTTTCTGCTTGTACTCATTTGACCATTCACATTCTTCCACTACCTGCTCTCTTTCAGAGTAGGCTGAAATAAATGACAGCAGTCATTTACAACATTACAAAAAAGGAATACTATTGAATGAAAGATACATACAAATAGGAGACTAATGCTGTGAGATTCCTGATAGGAAGCAAATCCATGTGATCTTTAAGTATGATCTGCCTTCATTTTATCAAAGGAAAAGAACCACCTCTCTGTTTTCTGTTCTGATGAATAAAAAAAAACAGTTATCAGAAAGTCTTTCTCCCCCAATCCTAAACAAAGGAGACTTTGCAATTTACCCAAATAGACAGGATTCCTAATATTTTTTGATATTTTCTGAGGTTATAACAGCTCAGCCAAGCAACTCTTTGTGCACATCATTTTGAAAGTTTACATCATGGACTTATTGTGGCTGTTACAACTTTTGGCTAGTTTATTGAGCAGTGTTCAATCGTGTGGCCAGTAAATCATGTGGTAAATCCAGAAAAGCACTCCTTACAGGGTTACCTGTGTGCAAATTTTCAGATAGGCTCTCTGCAACTCTGAACTTGACAGACATTTTCTACTAATGCTTTGCTAGCTGAACTTACCCACTAGATTGCTCAGTACAAATCAGAGCTGTGTAGCTGTGAAGAAACTTACCAACCTTAAAACTGAATATCAGTGCAGTCCAGAGGCTAATGAAAGTCCTCTCAACTTTCCTATTCTATGGATGGTCATGGGATATCTCTTGCTAAAGAGCTACAAAGATCTATTTTGGTATCACAGAAACATACACAAGGCAGGACCTCAAGAGATTATCTGGACCATCCCCCTGCAAAGAGAGAGAATCAATTTTGTTAAAAAGTCCCAGTCAATTAAAAATCCCCTGGATGCTTTGTTGAGATTGCTTTTGACCCCAGAGGATCTAGACAAGTAAAATTAATCTGCTGTCTCTTCTCATCTCTTTCGATTATCTTCTGAATAACACTTCACTTACTTACATGATTTTCCAAACCCTTTGTGAACTATACAATCTTGAAGAATGTTTCAGTCTTTTCTACTTTTCCAATTTTCTGGGAAATTATGCACCAATCCATTCTACGTAAAACATTTCTTTCAGGTAATTACAAAAAATCTTATGAAAAGCTGATATTTGACATTATTAGAGATCGGTTCACCAGAGATAGTGGAATTAGGAGAGGCGTTGAAGGAACTGGAAGAGGAATATCCTGCAATTGCTTCTGAGGCCACAAAAACAGCATCAGGACAGGAAGATTGTCACGTCTCCTCCAGACAAAATCTATCCAGACGACAAAAGAAATTTTAAATAAACGTTTATGCTACAGGAAACAACAGGAAAACAGGAACTGTCCTGCATAACATCAGGGAAGTAAATGCATGCTTCAGAAGAGAGCTCTAATTACAGCTTTTTATCAATTTGCAGTCTAGTTAAGGTTATTATGTTTCAGAAGCAGAAGAGGAATATATTGTCAGTGCAAATGAATGTTGCATCCAGGCTTTTTCTTTTTTTT
This sequence comes from Tinamus guttatus, assembly GCF_059628265.1. Lineage (NCBI taxonomy): Eukaryota > Metazoa > Chordata > Aves > Tinamiformes > Tinamidae > Tinamus > Tinamus guttatus. The sequence continues at coordinate 1,316,250 of NW_028289250.1, forward strand.
TCTTTGCCCTCTGTATTCCTTCTTCAGAATTTGCCAACAGCTGCCCAGGATATCTACAAATAGATGTTTCCTGGCATGCTTATCCAAGTTAGACGTTTTGAACAGCTTTCAGATGCGTTGCTTGGATGTGCTTTACGTGCCTTCAGCCACAGCCATACCCCAGACTTTCGGCACTTCTTTAATGCTATCTTCTTGTGGAAGCCCGGACTCCAACTCTGTTCACGAATCAAATGCTGCTCTTCTATCATTAAACTCCCTGCTATATTCTGCCACATTTACTGTACATTACTATATCAAAGCCTGCCTATCTTTTTTTATACGGCTTTGTCAGCACCTGACCTGCTTAACTGAGCAGGTTATTTATTTCAAAGGCCCCCAAAAGATAATCATAGCAGTTTTTCCATGGTATTTGGAAAGCCCTCACAGGCCCAACTCCCATCAAAATGAATTCAAAGCAGGCACCCATGTCTAGACAGCTTAAATGCCAAGGTATTGTTTCCTATAAATTACACTTTTCTAAAGGCCTACAGCCAGACAATGTTCCTGAAGGCTCTCTGTCTTTGTCTATTCTGTTCACTTCAACTTTAACCAGAGGTTTGCACTAACAGGTTCACCTTTCCAGAGTGGACTAACTTCTGCAAGCTGTCACAGCCTGGAGTGGGACCGCCCAGTAGCTGTGACCAATGCTATACTGAGGCCAAACTTAAAAACAAACAAACAAACAAAATCTTGTGGTAATAAGAAGTTGACCAATATTTTTAGGACTACTTGAATACTTCTCTCTTTTAAAAGTATATGGGTATTTTTAGGGATATTGTGTTACAGCAGTCAGGTCTCAAGATCACTGTTTAACCTTGGCCAGGTAAATATGAAAAAGAGTGGAATGAATTGCCAGGTGCAAACAAAACAAAATGGATTTTTAGAAGGCCATTACTCTCATAACTCATAATTTTCCAGATGGAGGATTAAGAAGCTTCAGACAGATAGCAATAAATGACAAAAAAAAAGTGAAGAAAGTGGCAGAAACCTCTTTGAGGAGACACTAGAGACATCTTTAGCCATTCAGTCAGCCTCTCTTCAATCAAGGGTCCTGAAGGCTGCCAGGTGTCTGGGAGGCAGCGCTCCTCCTCCTTCATGCAAACAACGCTGTGTGTCACCCTCATGCCAGTGGCACCTGGACTCCATGTGAACTTACGATTTCACCTTCCGAGTCCCCAGGGGAGCCTAACAGGATGCCAGAGTCTTGCTCTGTGCAGAAACATCCCGAGTTTCTATACCTGGAGTGTACACTCCCCTAAAAGCCGGAGTGCTTCTGTCAGCATATATGCAGAGTGAACAGATGAAACCATGGTGTGTCAGTATTTTATCCACCAAGGCAGGAAGCAGGAAATTCTGTCTCAGAAGTAGATCTGTCAATACTTCCTGAAATGTTTGGCTGCAATGAAGTCTTGTACATGTCCTGGTTTTTCAGAGGACCCTGGTAATTTGTCCCTTTGAGCTAGCAGAAAGCAAGAATTACATTGCCAGATTTCAATGTTTTGTTTGTTTGTTTGTTCTTTAAAAGTTTTATGACAGAACCTCTCCTTTTTACCATCTGATTGATAGGCAATCAAAGGATTCTAAAATGGGAAACATCTGATTGTAGCAATGAAGCTATTCGTTGGCATCAATAACAACAGTATATTATTACTAACAAAAAGCAGGTCTGCAACCTAGAATCCTGAAATGGAAAATTTCAAAAGAAACATACAGCAACTAACTTAATGTCAGCTTAATAAGAGAAAACAGTGGCAAACTAGCTGATGGTAGCTTTGCTTATTACAGTGGTGTAACGTGCTTTTTTTCCCTCGGAGCATTTTATTGTATATGATAATTATGAAACAAGTAAATATATGTCACTTCAATAATACTTAAAAAAACTGGAAATAATCCAATAACGTAACTGCCAGTTTTATTAAGCTGCATTCATTCAATGGCAGTACAGATTCAGGAAGCCACCTTGCCTTGCACATAAGGTACATAACAATAACAACATTATTCCTGGGCCATAGAACATGCTAAATATCTCTTAACAATGAAACCATTAAAATCTGTTGCATCATATGTGATGAAAAACATGTAAGTAGCAGTACATTTATTGGAAGTTTGAAAATATATCTTGATGGATCAGAATTAAGTCTGAGTTTCATTGCAACAGAATCAGTGAGAGACCTCTAGTCCTCATCTTTTTCTCTGCACAAGCTGCTGAGCTCCAATTTCAGAGTCAATATTGAAAAAAAAATAGATCTTATTCATGCTGACTCTCATAAATCTCTGGGTAAGTCTTATGCGATCTTTGACACAGAAATTAGGCTACAAAATTCTCACACAGAAGCCAAGAATCAAAACTGTGTTTTGCTTGGAAATGTTTTTCAGTTCTCTGGAATTTGAAAGGGTTAGTACACAACAGTAATAAAATATTAATAAGAGTTTTCAGCTAAGTCACTTTCCTTAGCAAACCAGGAAGAAATAAACACAGTGGCCTTGGTCTTTGATGTTTGAATAAAAATGCCAAGAACAATCTGTGTAGCCATATAAGTGGCCTTGGTTTAAAGAAGGACCAAGAATATCTGTTTGCTTGACCTACATTATGTGCTATTTCCATGTGAAGGACAAAAATGTGCCAAACTGCTTGGCTTAGTTCTTAACTGGAAGTAAATGGCAATAGATTTGAAGGTAATTTTTCAAAAATACTGGGAAAGGGAGGAAAATCGGAAGAGATTATTTCATTCTTTGCCTTGATACAGTGTTACTTACTACATCACTTTTTATTTTTAATCCACTAGAATAACACCTCTGTTTCCTCACAAAATGACTCAAGACTATGTCCTGCCACAAGATCACCAACAGGTGGCTACAAGTTTTTGTTCTGTAACTTATGACTCCAGATTTTGCACAGAATTAACTTCCTCAGTTCTGTCTCAAGAAAGTCACTTAAGTGAGACCCTTCTCCTGGGCACCTCTAACATCACATCCTCTCCCTCTGCCTTGCAGAACTCATGTTCAGTTTGTCTCTTCAAACTTGGAAAAGGTTGGTGGCTCCTTTGCTTTGGCCTAGCTTTCATCCTAGGTGCTCTCTCCTTTGCGAAGAGTGAGGGTTGGGAAGGCAACATCAGTGCCAGCTCAGGCCTCGTTTCTCTCTCCTCCCCAGCTCGCAGCAGCTGTGCTAAAGGAAAAGGAAGAGAGAGGAGCTGAGGAAAGGGAGAGATAAAAGAGAAGCTGTGCAATGGATCACAGTGAATAAACATGCAGGTGTGTGAACTGCTAAGACAAAACACTTGAAGGCAAGACAACCGCTAAAAGACATCAGGCTAAATCTAGGCAGTGTCATCTCTATACAAAGAGACCTGGCTGAACGGCTCTGGGTAAAAATAACAACCTGCCTTGCCAGCCACGTTCTCCCTCTGGCCCCCAGCTGTTTCCACTTCCTTAACATATGTTGAACCAAATAAAGTGTTTGCTAATTTCCCATCCAGCTTCCCATGTAGAACATGCGCTGCCAAGACCGGAAGAAGGTGGAAAAGAGCAGGCAAAAATAATGGCAGAAGATAAACTAAGGCATTTTACCAGTGCTTTCCTCTTGGGTTTCATGCAGGTCTGACTTAACTGCTTCATTACCAGAGCAGTCATCGAGAAGAGCCTTTTTCACCATCAGTTTGCAGAACCTGAGATGTCCAGGGCAAGGGTATCCATGTGGGATCTTTTCTCTCTGCACAGAAGCCAGCATTGCTTTTGGAGCACCTAGTATGACCCTGACAAAATTTAACTAAAACGTATCTGTCCTTCAGGCTCTAGAGGAGAAGCACCGAAATGCAGCCCTGCAGTGATCAAGAGTCACAGGACATGAAGCTTTTTCTAGTTTTGTTCTTTTCAGTAATAATAATAGTCAAAAACTATCGATGTATTCACTGTTCTTTATCACTTTTCATTAAGAGAGCTCAGGGGTAATCCTTGGCTGCTCCCCTGGCCCTAGTCTTTTTGCTTGTTGAGGAACCTGAAACAGAATTCCTGAGCTGCTAATTCTCACCCACTGCTACCACATATATACTGACATTTTAGATGTATTTATTCATCAGGCAGGAAGGAGAGGCCTGAAAGGGAAGCAAAGGTCTTGTTAATATTCAAAACCTCTTCTGCTGAACTGCAGAGGTATAGCTGGTGTCCCTCTGCACGGTTTGTATTGATACAGGGAAAGAACATACTGTGTATATACTGTGTATATCTTCATAATATACACAGATATGCATCTTTATAATATACACAGATATACGGTGTATATCTTCATAAAGATGTTCGTGATCTGTTCAGAAGTAACTCTTTCAGCCCCAAATCACACTCTGAATAGCACAGAAATGAGCGAGGCATCTGTAGGTAGCATCACTTCGCACCCTATTTGACAACAGAAGCAAATCTCTGTCAGTCCCTTTCCTCAGGCTTTTCCCTGTGAGCATAGCTTTGATAGAACAGGTGAGCTAAAAACAGCAATTAGAAAGGCAATCCTTGGATTAATATGTTTAATGCTTGGTCCAAATCCATAGAGTTCTGCTGAAGTTAGGAGCTGACAGAACAGTGTTATTGTGAAGCTAAGTCCTTGGAGAGGTTTAGGTTGTGTTTGAAGCTTCAGCATTTAATATAACTGCTTCACTTTTCCTGCCCATAATTAATGTGATTCAGTTAATGAGGGACAAGAAAAGAACCTTCTATTGTATGATTTGTTCTCAGAAAAGTTCCTCATCAGTGTGTAAGATCCTCAAAGCAGAACAACAGGGAAGAAATAATTTTCCTTTTAACTGTAGAAGCGAGGAACTTGGCTGTTCCCATATCTGTTGAGTAAGGGGGACAAGTGAGACAGCCTCATTCAAAACGTGTATCAGACAGCTCTTCACCCTAAATGTGGAGGTATGTAGATGAGATAATAACAGACAATCTCCTTTTCTTCTTTCAAACTTGTCCGTGTGAAGGGTCCTGGCACACTATAGGAGATAAGATTCCTTGGATGCTTGCAGCATCTTTATGTTTCTGCTTCCTGATACCATTCATCCTTGACTCAGCCCCCAGGGTCCCCATAGAGCCATTTCATGGCTTCTGTGGTTTGTTCCTATCCCACCACCTGGGCTCCTTGGCTCTGGAATGCTCCGATCTGCCACAGCACAAAGCAGCGCAGCCTGGACTGCTCCAACCTCCTGCCCTCACTGGTGGCTCTACAGGGGCCGCAGAGTTTCATTGAGCAGGGAGTATTTCCTGGTGCCTCCTTCAGGACTTTTCATTCCCTTTGTGGGTTGTAAAGGAGCCTGGACAATGAGCCCCAAAGAGCTGGTTCACAATAGTTTGCCTCAGAAGGCAGATTGACTAACAAGGACTAAAACACTCACACAGGAGCTGCCAGCCCAGCACCTCGAAATTATTCTCCGTACCAAAAAACATGGTGTGCAAGCGTTGGAGCCTCTCACCAATTACAGCTCTCTATGGAATATAATGAATCAGGGATAATACAAATAAAAAATCCTGCACTGTTACTGCTGAGACACTTCCCACAGAAAAAGAGAAAAGCACACGCACACACAGATCAAATCCTATAAAACAGTCTGAAGTACAGATTCTGTGATGACTGCAGCCCATAGTACTAGACTTTATTCCACTGTTTTAGCCTGGCCACAATCACCCTAAGAGCTGGTGTAAAGCAGTACTTTATTCTCTACGCTGTTTGACTCTGAATGAGTAAGCATCTCATCAGTTGTGTTTCTGATGTGGTTTATACTTAATCGATCTTACATCCCTTTGATTTTTCTTCCTCCTTTGCCTGATCCTGTACTGGCTTGTCCTCCTGCAGTATATATCTTAAAGCCCCAGCCTTCAATCCCTTTTTAATTTATATGCTGTTAGCATGCTTTTAAAACACAATCAGAAAAAAAGGATCTCTCTAAACCACCTTTCAAGACATTTTCTTATGGTCTGATATGAGTCTCTGTGGCTGCAATTCAGGCCCATTTTTTATTAACTTGCTTCTAATGGAGTCATTGGAAAAAAAAGTAAAGATCATGAGCTTACAAAAGTAGCGAGACAAGCGCTATCACTCAGTTGCTCCCGATTGGCAATGCCATAATGGTGTCGTATCAAGTTCGTTGCCTTATAGTGAAGTCTGTAAAACAATTTGCTTCTGTTTCAGGGCAAATCAGCTACACTTCAGCCAAGGAGCACACACAGTGCCAGCACACACGTGCCTGATGAGCCCCGGGCTTTTTCTCTCTGACAAGGGCTGGCAGCATCTGTGCATTCAGAGGTCGCTTTTGTGCATTTCACAAGGAGTAGGGGAGAGAAGGGAGGATGCTACATGAAGGAAAAGCAGGAAAAAGAAACACATTGCTGGCTGATATTTTACACAGGCTGATATTTTAGCATTAGTCAGTTTTTAGAACTTGGCAATACTTTTGGTGATACTGCACAGTAATACATTTGTGGCAGATTATATAAACAGTCTCTAACATTCTCAGGATTCCAAAACCATCCTGCAAGGATCATCACAAGTTGGACATGTCCCAGTTTATTCCTTTCTTTTATATATCTCTTTCCTTTCTCTTTCATTCTTTCTTCCTTTTTTATTCCCACCTTCCTGCCAACACTGGTATTTTTCTCCTTTTCTCATTTTTCACTCACAATTAACATAACCTCATCAACCACCATTTCTCTCCTGATCACCTTCTGTTTCTCTTTCTCACATTATTTTTTCCATTCATACTCCCTCGGATCCTTCTTCCACCAAGCTGGTTCCCCACATATTCCCTACCTGACATGATTTTTCTCCTCCTTAAATGGTTTCGTATCTTCTACTTGATTTTTTCTTTGCCATTTCCTTCCTTCTGCTTGCAGTCTAACACTGGCTGAGGTCCTAAAACTTTTGACCCTCCAACCTCACTTTCTATCCATCATCAACCCCTTCCATTGACTGTCCTCCCTCATTAATCTCCAACTTCCTTTTTTTCTCAAGCACTCACCATTCACCCAAGTTTTGTTTATACTTGACACACTTCCCTGTTGTCCTCATCCATCTCTGCCTACTCACGCTAGCATTGTACCCAATCCTTTTTCTATGCCTGTGCCTTTCAGCCAGTTGCTGACATGAATTCTGTTTTCTCTTAGTCACTTCAGTCCACTCTTTCTCAAGGAGTTGAACAGATTTCAAAAGAACTATAATACTTCCTAAACAGCCATTTACATTTCTACAGTGACTTCTAGTTGTGTGCCATGCAGTCCTTGGAGAAGACTGAGCTAAATCAGAAACTCTGTACTTCTAAAGGCAGGAGTAAAAGCCTCTTGCCTAAAAAGATGAGTTGGGCCCAAAAAAGCAAATTGACATCTCCAGGATAGTTGATGCAATTTCATAACTAGACTTGCTCCAGATCTACATTTCTTATCTTTGCCACCACCTACAACCGTACCATGCTCTGCTCTGAACTCTCCTTTCATTTTCCTCTTTTCCAATTCTTTTTAAATTTTACGGCACTTCTACAATTTTACATAACTCCTTCATAGACCTGCCGATATCAAATTCCTCTGCAATTATCAGCTCATAATTCACAGTGTTTCTAAAACAACATAGGGCTCCATGTAAATGTGACATTTTTGTGACATTTAGTAGCTCTTCCAAGGTGAAGAGAGGCACTTAAATAATTGTATACTTATGGGTATTACATACTTTGTGCTTCTTGTTGGGAAGACAGGTGACCTAACCGTTTCATAGCAGTGGTGTGCTAACACCCAAAGGGAAGGAAGTTAGTCATTTCTCCTTCCTCAGCTGACTTGTGATGACCTTGGGAGTGATGTAAGTGCAGATACTTGTCAAGTGGGGGGAGGGAGAAGAAAAGGGGATGGGGCTAAGATGGGGAGAGGTGCAACAAAGGAAAATGTATTTCAGACCCAAGCTGCTACACAGACAACACTGTCCAAGAGGAAAAGTGGATTTTAAAATGCAGTTTAAAAGACAGCAGTTTACTTTTGATCAAGATATTTAAACTAAATCCATAGCCTTCCTCTCAATTCCTCTCAGTAATTTTTCAGCAGTTTCTTTCCACAGTGTTTGCAACACTAGCACATGCAGGCTGACTTGCTTTTTAATGCTCGCTCAAAATCCTACCTTTTTGGTTGGCCAGATTGCAGACAACAGGTATATAACAAGCCACGCTCCTTTAGAAGGTAAACTACAAAAATCTGTTTTATCTGTTTTCCTATGAATTTATATCTTGTGAGCCATTGTCACTTCATCTTTACAGTATGAACTATTTTCTCCATGCAGCTGTTCCCACAACGCTCTCATCTGTTCCCCATATCCTCATATCCACAAGACTTTTACTTCCCCATCCCATTAACTAAAGCTTCCAGCCCACCACTAGAATCATTTAATGTCCCGCAAACCTCCTGCACTCTACAATCCCTGGCTTCTCAATATCCCATGCACATACCCAGCCTCCTCCCTGGCTTATGCAACACTTCCATTTCCCTCCTCTGTGCTTTACCTGTTTGACCGGGCAGGAGACAGCACAGGCCAGGCCTGACTCAGACCATGAGCGCTGGGAGAAAAGCTTGCAGATGGCACAGAAAAGATAGTCACTGGTCTCAAACTTTCCCTTGCTGGTGGTCTTAGCAATAATTTTTCATTATTTTTAGAAACTGGTTATCACTGAAGCCTCTATTCCCAATGCATTTGGTGGAAAATTTAGAATTTATTGTTAAAATAACAGTAGACTGATATGCAGACTATATAAGCCTTGTACTCACAAAAATCTTTTCCTCCTTTTCTGTTTTGAGCTCTCTTTGGGATGTTACACTGATTCTAGATGAGTTGTTTGTCACCTGATTCTTTCTACAGCATGAAGAAACCACCAAACAGAGAGTGGGAGAATGTGGAGAGAAAGAAGTGGGGTAAAGGGAAAGCAGTTAGGTTGCACATCAGCCTTTGGCAAGTCAGGCATCTCATTCCTGACTTCAGTCTCATTTCCTGACACTTAGGAACGCCACTGATGTCAATGCTCAACGCACGGTTACACTAGGGAGGATGTAGACACCTCCCAAATAACAAAAGCAGAGACAATCCTGTATCAAGATCCAGGACTCCAAAGAACTTTGAGTCAGCAGTGTCTTTCCTTGCACAGATTTGGCAGGGGTGTAGCTAATAGCATTTTGTAATGTTAGGAGCAAATCTGCAGTCTCATTAGTTTTTAGAAATGGAAAATTACTCTTCATTGATGCTTTGCTTCCTCACATTTTCTCTCTATTGGAAGCTGGATAATAACATAAAAGTTACCGTTCAGGTCTGTATTTTGCAGCTGAACTGGGACAAATGAGGAGATACCCTCAGCACATCAACACCTTTCCACAATCTTTCACTTTTAAAACAAAGTTAATTTAAATTTCTTTCATTGTAACTCAGAGCCCTTAAGTCCTGAAAGGTCCGTGCCCTAAAATACAAGGGGAGAACACTGCTTTAAATTTACTATGCCAAATATTGAATCTTGATGCTAGTCTACCTACAAAACTTAATTTTCTTTCTACTGTCCAATTTTCACAGTTTCTAAGTATAAACTGACAACAAGAATATGACTTGATAGCAATCAATCTGTTACCTCCTTCTAAGGAAGAAGGATGGGCGATGGTTAGTGGTAGGGAAGTGACTGAGATTTTATCACCTTATGATTTTTATAATAAAAATTGCTCATGAAGAACAAATTCATACCAGGAACTCTCATTCTTATTGGCTGTTATAAACTTAGAGACATACTTGCCACTGCGGATGTAATGAGCTAGAAAAGTAGAAATGCTAGAGTGCTGCTTTGAATTTTTTTTTTAAAAAAAATGCTAGGTCTGTTTCAGTGCAACGTGTTTTTTCTTTCTCATCAAGAAGTTTGAAATATTATTTCACAGCACATGGAACAGCCTCTTCATTTAAAGAAGGACATTCTGAAAATTGACACTGAAGATGTTTTCCCTAGAAACTGTAAGGGACTTCTGCAGCTTTTTTCTGACATTCCTTTTTTACCCATTCCTTCTCACCCATTCATACCATGAAATGTGCTATAGAGCAAATAGCTGTCAGGCCAACAACCTGCAGGAAGCCTTGTTTGGATGTGATAGATTTTCCCCCCAGCAGTCCCCAGAGTCAGTCCTACGGACAATACTTTACTTGCAGACTGATGGTGCGTTTGAAATATGTTACACCCAGCTGCCTCTCTCCATCAGTGGAAGTGCTTACGCTCACCCATTTCATATTCATCCCTCAACAAGATAAAACATATATTTTACATTACAGAATCATTGTGGCTGCTTGAAATTCAGCCACAAAGTTTCAGTGTCCTTGGTCAGGCAAGTTATATTTTCTGCTCTTCATTTCTGTCCCTAATTTGATGAATATGTGATCACTTACAAAGCAAATGCTTGCATATGTGTATATAACTATTATTTTTTGCCTGAAATTACTTATTTTTTCCAGTGTTCTCACTTATGTGGACATATGTAAGAGTTGTTTATGATGGACTTTTGCATCAGTAAATGTTGTCTGACATTCCTGATAGACGAACAAAATGGGTACCTGTATAGAATCCGCGGCAGAGTTAAAGAAAAAAAAAATCGGGTATGTATTTTTGCACTATTCAACTCTGCTTTAGTAATATGTCTGGGAAGACAGATAAAGCTGAGGAAACTGAAATGATTTGTCATACAGTTCTTGAGATCTATGACAGACTATTAAAGGAAGGTTATTATATGTCATCCTAAAGGAAACCTTTTTTTAAAACAAAAAGTCTATTTTTTGTGTGTTTTATTCTGTGCATGTGCAAATGCTATTTACCTATCAGCTTGCTTTTTTCACTCAGTGCTGCCAAAGAGCATCATATGTAATAACCTGGCAGAATCCTAAATTAAGCCAGGTCAAAGTAGGTCAAGGAGCAACACCCTCTCCCAGATTGCATGCCAGAATTCTTTTTTTTCCTCTCTAAAACTGGAAAAAAAGACACAGATTCCTTCTCAAAGAGGCATAATGCTTCTGACCCATATATATACATATATGTATACATATATATACATATATGTACATATATGTATATATGTATATATGTATACATATATGTATATATATGTATATCAGTCCATTGCTTTACATGAACACACTGCCTGCCTAAGGTTTACAGGGGTTTCTGATTCCTGGAATAGAGAATTACTAGAGAGGTCAGCCCCTCTTAAAAAAAAAAAAAAAAGTTATGCACAAAAGGATTTATAAGTAACGAGAGGTCCACTCCCTCCAACAACGATGCAGAACACAGTGTCTTTACATAAGACTGTCACTTCATGCTGTTTTTTCTTGCAATGCACAGTTTCCTTCTGTTGTGGTGTTGCCTTTGCAATAGTGAGTAGGGGCATCACTTCACAGCCTTATCTGCTGGCCTGAACTATTGAAACTTCACAGAAGCCTCTGCATCTACCTTGTAGTCGGTGCTGCCCTTGGCACACCTGGCAGTCTTGATTTCATGACTGTCCACACGAGGATATCATGAAACTCTTCTTGTGCCTGTGTGCTTAAGCTTTCCGTTGATGGAAAGTCAGGAGGGAAAACTAGGGGGCAGCGGGTAAGAAAAGGTGGAAGATAATTCATGATTGAGGTCAGGAAACAGCCTGGGCACAAATCCTTACACAAGAGCTGGGAAGCACTCATGAGTCTTCCAGCTTTGAGTTAGCCCTCGCCTGCTCTACTGACACAGAATTGTTACGTGGAAAATTAATTGTGCCAGGCACTGAGCAGAACAGTAATGTGTGGAACAATCCACACTAAATAGATGCCTGTGAACTTCATGACATACAAAGTCCATTTTAGTCTTGGCATCTTTTCCAGACGCTGTAGCCACACATAATAAATTCCTGTATTGTCACCATAGAAAACAAAATGCTCTAAGAATATAACATGGTGCTGGATATTCATTCTGTCTTGCTGATTCTCTAACAACTGCATTCAGCTTACAAGCACAGGGATAAATTCTGAAACCATCAACATTATAAACCTACTGGGATTTGAAACACAGTCATATTCCCTACATCTTTTAATATCATTAATATTTTCCATTTAAAGTAATTATGCAGCCAGAAAGGTCTTATTAACACTCAGAAGACAACCCAGGCCCCACTGGAAGGGGCACAGTTGAAGTGCACATGCATGGTAAGCCTTCCTTGGCTTTGTACAGGAAGGGAAAAAGATCTGGGGAAAGAGTAAACCTGCATTCTGCAAACACATGCACCAAGGCCAGGCTGACACAACTGCTTGCTGCCCCCTCTTCCTCTCGCAGCAGGCAACCACATCCAGTATAACAGTCCTTTAAAGCAGCTTCACAAAACACTTTCCCAATGATACATTTGATGAAGTTACATTAAATGAACTCATGAAAAAAATCTGTTTTAAAAAATGATCCTTGGAAAACTAGTACCATTTTACTGGAATTAGAAATTAAATAGGTCTCGCTTACACTCTCAGTTTGTTTATGCAGGTCTTTCTTGCTGTCAGCATCAGTACAGCTGAAAAACTGCCTTGCAATTACGCCTTGTAAATGGGACAGTCCATAAATTCTGTCTACTGCCACATTTTTCCCTATTCCTTCACTTAATATAAAAGTCAAACTGGCTGAGTGTACTTCTAAATTATAGCCATTAGTATTGAACAATAATATCCAAGAAAAGATGAAAGGAGACAAAAAGCACATTCTATAGTGCAAAAACATGTATTGTTGGCATTACACAAGAGACATTAGGGACAACAAGAGACATTAAGGATAATAAAAACTTCAGCATGCCCCTGCAGCTAGTGAGTAAAATGGAAATTAAAGGTTTATTTTTCATAGCCACAACAACACAAGGGTAGGTAGGGTCTTTGCAGCAAGCACACGCACTGGTCTTGTCCTCTGGATGCGTTCCAAGTTAGCAGGCATCACCATCAGAAACGCCGACTGGCTTTAGACTCTGTTATAATCCCAAGCAGTAGTACAAGCACCTTCAGTGCTCCATCCATTAACAGTAACACGTGGACGAGCAACAGATATGGTAGCTACCCCAACTCTGTCATGTCAGAGACAGTAGTGGCCAAATGCCAGCAGGCTTATTTGTGTAGGAATTTGTTTAAGAATACTCTGTGGGAGGAAAAAATGGAGTGCTCTCAGTCACATGTGAAACATCTCTGCACTGTTCATGCCAGAAAACCGAAAATGAGATCCAAGTGCAAAAGGCTGCTAAGCCTTAGGTTAAAAAAAGCTAAAAAAGGCAGGCCCTTGTTAATGTGGACTGTGATAGTGATATACAAATCTAAAGGGGAAAAAATCTAATTATGGTTAAGCACACTGTCTCCTCAGAGTGTATTCTATCACTACAAGAAATTATCACCAAAAAAAAAAAACACACAAGAAGAGTAGAAAAGGCATTCATTCAACTGTGTAGAAGGTTATAATCTCTCTCCCTTCTCTCCATTAAAAACTGAATTTAAACCTGCTCCAGACCCAGCTTTGGAAAAAGGCAGGGTAGGAAGCAAGCAGTCACTAGTCAGGGGATAGACTTTCCTGTCTCATGTTGGTTATTCAGCAGGGGAAGTATATGTGTGAATCAGCTGATTCAAATCATCTTGAGTTAAATATGAATAACATAAAAGAAGATAAGTGAGAAGAGGTAAATGGGCGGCAGATGAGAAGTAAAAAGGAAAATAATACTTGAAAGACAGAAAGGCAAAGGGGATAAAGAAACAGTGATAGAAATTGCCTTTTGTGCACAGGACTATTCATTATTCAATATGGAAGGACCCTGTCCCTTTTCTCAGAGGCTGCATTTGAGAAGTACACAAGGAGGTGTAGCAGAGTCTTATGCATTCATGAAAGATATAAAATACTAGCAAATGCTCCTCTTAAATGCTAGGGAAGTCATAGAACCTTATCAAAACTTACATTAAAACTGCATATTCCCACTTGCTTTTGCTCTTTATTGCTCTCTTTAGCCTATTTTACTCCTTTTCTTCTCCCATTCTTCATGGGTGATCTGGTGTAACAAAGAAGAGTCATTACTTAACCAGGTTGAAAGAAAAGTGAGCTTACATGTTCTTCTCTCTCCTATAACATCAGTAGTTTCCAGATGGGAATAAAATATGAATTGTAGCCAGCTCCCCTGTGTCCTACGCAGGATATGTTCTGTTGACTGTGAACTCCCAGGAGTACACCTGGGACATGAAGTGGCTGTCCCCAGTGACAGAAACAAACAAACAAACACAGACGCTTCATTCAGATGGAGAAGAAAAGAGATGGAGATCCACTAATTATGAAAATCAGAAAATGCAAAAATATGAGAATTCATGTTGATGTGTTATGTGTGGTATGGGGCACTTTGAAACTGAATGTACGCAGCTAAAATGACAGCTTCTCGTTTAGTCTGCAGATCGGACCCACAGAAGGAATTGCATGCAGATGATTTAAATTAGAGGACATTATACTAGAACAATACACATTCGTTCTTAAGCAAATGTTAACTCCTGCCAAGCTGAATCTTGAGAAAAATCTATTTCCTTCTACTACTTTGGAAAAGAAGAGTATTTCTCTAGCATCTCATCTCAGAAAAAGTACAACTCAGGGAGTAAAGAAGCTGCTTGTTACATCCAAATTCCCTGATGTTTGCAAAAATGTGATGGCTTTTGAAAATTAAGAACCACTTGAACCTCATCCTTGAAACACTTCAGCTTTAGAGTTGGAATAAGCTCATACTATCAAAACTGACTGCTTTGCTTATATTTGGATAGTGTATTTGCTAGTGGGGAGAGGTTTCTAACACTATCATCAGCCGTGCTATGTCATACGTGCTGATTATCACCCGAGTCTGATCCCTGTCGACCTGGGGTTCAGAGCGATACTGACAATATGACAGCGCATTGCAGCACAATGCTGGTGCAAGTGAAAATGGAAATATATTTTTCCTAAAGCCCTTTAGATGAGTTTCAGAGATAATGTGTATTGGCCCCAGCCACTGAAAATGACTACCAGTTTTTGCAGTGACTATATTCAGCAGTGCAATCCGACAAGTACCGCAAGGGCTTTTGCTGCAAACATACAGAGAAAATTCAAAATACAATGTCCTTTCTTGCTTCGTTGACAATCCAGTTCCCAAATGCTGCCTGTGTGACTATTCACTAAAGCTCATTTTAAAGCTACACATTATCTGCAGATGTTACACTTTAAATGTGTCTCCAAGAGCTCATACATACCACCAAATAGAGCTAGAAAACATATTGCACAGACGACCTGACCCATTGCCACTCAAAAAAGCTAAATCCTATGCACACAAAATACAGCTGTAGTTTTGAAAAGCTAAGTATTTGCAGTGAAGTATTTGCACCCATATTCCATTTACTGAATAAGTTAAAGTAACAATGACATTCAGGGAAACTGAAATTCGATTGCCCAAGCCAATTAACTTCCCATTCATTGGATAATTCATTAGGATATACTTGTTTTGCTCTGTTCAGAGAGACAAGAGAAAAAAAAAAAAAAAGGCACAGTGCAATGATTTGGACTGTGGCTAAAGATTTCAGCGTGACTGTATCCCATGCAATTTAGATTTATCCAACAGAATCATTCTTAAATCATTCAATTTAAAGCAGGTTGCTGGCTGGATTATTGCCAGTGACCTTAAAAATTACGTAATATTGGAGGCCTTCTCAAGACTTTGTCAGAGTCCAAATACCTTCTTCCCCTCCCCAAGACAGCCAAGCATTTAAACATAATCCCAGGAAATCCTGTTGCATTTACAGAAAATGCTGTCATCTCAACTTGCACTTTACAGTTCCCTCCAGATGTAGTTCGATGTTTCCAAATGAAGTCACTGGAAGTACAGGCATATTTGAAGGGCTGAAAAGTGCTCCTCTGATATCAAGTACCAAAAGGTATGAACAACACATGGCCTTTCAGCATTTTAGACTAAGAAGCTATCCCTTCAAGAAAAGGAGGAAGAGGAGTTGAGGTTGAAGAATTGCCAGTTTTGCTTAAACTGACCCTGAGCTTAAAACTTCCCATAATTTGCTTAGTCATGCTCAGCAGAGAAGATAGCCCCACTGCGTACTTCAGCTCTGCATCCCTCAGTGCCAGATGCAGTTAGATCTTTCAATTCAGTGGTTACCTGCATCTGATGCCAATGGGGTGGAGGAAGGCGGAGGCTGCGGCTCTGCAGCCCATCCCCGCAGCACCAGCCTAGATCTGCGATAAAGCCTGGGATTGAGGGGAAGCATTTTGCAAGAAGATCCAAGAGGGAACTCCCCTTCTATTAAAGAGCAAACCTTTCCCACACAACGTCCTGGCTCCTGCCCACACACGGTGCTTCTCTCCTGAAGCCCCAGACCTGGAGGGAACTGCCTTTCTGCATCTCTTCAGGCCTCCAGAAGTTCTCCTCCCCCATTCTTGGCACTGACCCCAATCTGCAGCTGTTCCATAAAAATGCAACAGCTCCTCTTTCCCCACTCCTCCTCTAGTGCATCTCAGACAGTAACATGTGGATCCCTTCCCAGAAAGAAGATGCAGAAGCTAGAGGGATGTAAGCAGGGAAAACAGTTGTGCGATGGCTCTGCTCATACAGAGCCCTGTTCCAATGGGACATGGTTTGGCTGTACAGACACGAGCCATTTCCATGCAGCAGTGGTGCCAATAGCAGCAACCGGAGCCCTCTCCTAAACTCTGTGCACCCAAGAAAGGCTACAGAATCAAAGTCTGTCTTAGTCGGATAATTCCCATATTTCTGTGAAAGCAACTAGTCTCTTTCATCTCCCTTGCTTTTTCCATCTCGGAAAACCAAGGCTTTCCCTTAAGCATACAAAACTCCAAGGACATCTGTGAAGGATTTGGAGATGCCTGTAATTGGATATAAGATCTTTTTAATGTTTTTTTGATTACTGGAAGGCAATTTACTGTATGAATACATGTCGTAAAAATAAAAACATACTGCCTACATCAGGCAGGAAAGAACGTAATTAAGTTTCAAATAGCTCAGCCATTTACTTACCAGCCCTGAGAAGGGTTATCACATTTAGGAACCTTGGGCCCTCCAGAAGCTGTAAGGGGCCTGATCTCTCCCCTCATGATGATAAAGGTAGTAGGGCAATTCTCTAGTATAGGGCAAGAAACATTCATTTTGATGCAATGGTGCTAAAGCCTCCAGAGGTCAGGCTGATCAGGTAAGCAAGCAGGAAAAACTTGTGGGGGACAGGCCATATGATTAGATTCGAAGGAACAGATGCTAAAGTAGTCAGAAAAGTTGTCAGGATGGACAGATTGCAGTCTCCCCTTCTCTCCATTCACAGTTTAGTGTGGCTGGTGCAATAGATGTCCTCCCAAACACTTTTTCTCTCTAGGGCATACAAACTCTTTTGGTCTCCTTCTCCTCCTAAAAGGGAAAGGAAACATGCAACAAAGCCAGGAAAAACACCTGGGAAAGGGCAGCCTCAGCTATCCCATCCTGGCCAAACCACCCATGCCATCCCACAGTGACCAGGCTGCTTTGAACCTTGTCTGAACATGCGCTCCAAGGTCAGGTTAGACAGCACCTGGCCCAGAGGGAGGAGTCCCCACAGCGACTGTGCTGTGCTTCCTGCAGCCTGGTAGTGCTGCATTCCAGGAGCCAGGTGCCTGGGAGAAAGCAGGCATAGCTGGAATGGTTCTCCCAAGACAAAGCAAGAGCAAGAGGCCCAGGGAGCTTAAAGAAATGGAGCAAACGTCCTCCCACTCATCCTCAGGCTCTTCTGGACGTTAGACCTACCAGCACCACCGCCTGCAAGAAGCCAGGGTGATGACAGGAGGCCAAAATGCTTTGCCCCTGGATGATAAACAGCTCTCAGAGGCTATCCTGGGGATTATCAGAAATAAATTGGTGCAAGAAAAGCTAACGGGGTAAGCAATGGCAGGAAAGAGCAACTGCATCACCACCACTATTTCAGCTCGCCAAGTACAGTTTTTCCCCTCCTCCACATTTTTTCCCCTCTCACACTTTTTTATTGCACATCAGGATGCAGGTGTGATGGAAAGGAAAGTGCTGGAGGAGAACTCTGGTCGGCTCTTAACAATAGTTTAATCTATGTGACAAGCCCTTCCCTCAGGCTCTGCCCTGCTAAAAATAATCATCTCTGGAGCTTTTCATGGGAGCTTAGCTTTAAGACTGTGGGATTGGTGCTATATTTCCTTCTTCAGCCAAACATTTTTCTTTCGTCAGGCAGCAGAACTAGTTCTTTCTGCCTTGCACCATCCCTAGGTTTCATAAGCAGCCTGATACTAAACATGATGAAGCTCCTTGTGAACCACGTGCTGGTTTCTGAGTGAGACAGCGGTCAGCTCTTCATTCCTCGGTGCTGATAGGATTTCTTCTTCATTTTACCACTCCAGGCATAGTCACATTAGTCAAACCAGGCATGTTGCCAAGCTCCAAGTACTCTACAAACAGGCAGAAGAAGCTTTCCCAGGAGCCCTGCAGATGTGCGTGCTGGGCTCCTGTTCCGAGAGGGTACTCCTGTTGCTGAGCACACACTCCCAGGAGCCTCATTGCACTGCAGAAAGTTTTTGTGAGCACATCTGTTCACCTATGGTCCTAAAGTGTTCAAGATATTGTGGAAAATACCAAGTTCATAGCCAAAGTTATTTATGTGAAGCTTCTGTAAGGGGCCTTATTGCACATTGACTGCAGTTTAGAAATGTGTCAATGAAACTCAACAAGGCCAAGTGCAAGGTTCTGCACCTGGGGAGGAATAACCCCAGACACCAGTACAGGCTGGGGACTGACCTTCTGGAGAGCAGCTCTGCGGAGAAAGACCTGGGTGTCATGGTGGACGACAAGTTGACCATGAGGCAGCAGTGTGGCCTCGTGGCCAAGAAGGCCAATGGGATCCTGTAGTGCATTAAGAAGAGCGTCTCCAGCAGGTCGAGGGAGGTGATCCTGCCCCTCAGCCCTGGTGAGGCCGCATCTGGAGTATTGTGTCCAGTTCTGGGCTCCACAGTACAAGAGGGATGTGGAGCTGCTGGAGAGAGTCCAGCGCAGGGCTCCAAGGATGATCAGGGGCCTGGAACATCTGCCCTATGAGGAGAGGCTGAGGGAGCTGGGCCTGTTCAACCTGGAGAAGAGAAGGCTGAGAGGGGATCTAATCAGTGCCTATAAGTACCTCAAGGGAGGCAGTGAGGAGGATGGTGCTGGCCTCTTTTCAGTGGTGCCCACCGACAGAACTAGAGGTAATGGCCACAAACTGAAGCACCAAAAGTTCCACAGGAACTTAAGGAAAAATTTTTTGACAGTGAGGGTGACAGAGCACTGGAACAGGCTGCCCAGAGAGGATGCAAAGTCTCCTTCTCTGGAGATCTTCAAAACTCGCTTGGATGCAGTTCTGTGCCACGTGCTCTAGGTGACCCTGTGTGTGCAGGGGGGTTGGACTAGATGATCTCTAGAGGTTCCTTCCAATTTTAAGCATTCTATGATTCTATGAATACCTGTAGAGATTACTGTATTACTCAAGAGAAACAGTCCTAGAGATATCCAAACTACCAACTGTTCACTTCCATAGACCCCTTGAATTAATTGGACACTTTCCTTGTCTAATTGTCAGAGATTGAACTGCTCCAATTATTTACTTTAGAATCTCTTTCAAGGTAAAAATGAAACATACGTTTTACCCTGGGTGTAAGCCTGCAACTTTTTCCCATCAACTGCCGTGTATTGCCTCTAGTGAGAAAACAACACAGCGTACGTGAGGTTACGTAAGGAAGTGCAAATTAACAACCTACTAAGGGAAGAAACGTACAGGCCTCATATTTATCTAAGCATCACACAAACAACATAGCAAGTAACCTTTCATTAAACATGCATGATATCTGCCTCCTCTTAATTTATGAGTTTGCCAGCAAGTACCTACACTTTGTAAGAAGTCATCTTGCTCTTTGCAAATACAAGAGCAGAGAATACAAGTAGAAAACTCTGCTTGGGAACACTTTACATTTTCCTTAAGTAGATTCCTGACATCCTCCCCAGGAGTAACTGAAATGTTGCAAGGAGCCATCAAGACAAATTTCAAGTTCAAGCCCACACACCTTGTCTCCCCAAGCACATAAAGTTCACTGCTGTCAGAGCTTCTCTGACATTAAAATATTTCTGCAAGGTTTATCTATTCCTCCTCAGCCTCCCACTTTCCTCCTACAACTCTCAGTCTTATGTTACATACTTCACTCACAAAGCGTCAGCATCTGGAAAGGAACCCCTCACAGCAGTTTCGCTCTTTGTAGTTCCCTCCATCCAGACAGGTGGTAGAACTTAAACCTGGAGCACCTGCAGGTCCTACCCAGAGCCAAACCGTGCCTTGTGATTTGCATTAGCAAGTAGGAGCCTGTGAGTAGATTCATGTTGGTTCTACTTCTCCTGAGAAAAGTGACAGCTTGTCTGTCCTGAACTAACTACCAGCTGGCTGGGCTTACTGAGTCCTGAACATGAAGATACACAGGGGGAGGAAGGGGAAAAAATGGGGAAATCATTCAGTAAAAGGACGTAATGGGAAATTTGTGACCATTTTCTTATTTAAAGACACCCAGTGGATATATAGTTTGCCAGAAAAACACATCACCTGTGTCTGTATCTATGCATGAAACGCTAAACAAATGGTAAGGAACAGGGGAGCTGCATCAAGCTGTAGCCATCTTCTCATCCACCTAGGACACCAAAGCTTGAACGAGGTGATTCTCAACCTTAACATTTACAGTGAACTCTTAAGATATCTAAGCATGTACCAAATTTGGTGCATTCCATGTATTTCTTTTTGAAAGTAAAATTCAGAAAACTCTGTTTTTTATTCTCAGATCCAGACATTACTGCCTCTGTGATATTAATGACAGATAACATGATGACAAGTGTTAACAGGAGGAAGAGGGACTTAACGATCCAGTAGTTCATTTCCAGGCAAGAAGCCTGTGTTTCTACAAGGTGTCCTCATGCCATCTAGTGGTCACCAGAAAATAACAGAGAACTGCATTTTCCTGCTAACAGCCAAAAGTATCTAGAGATGAAAAGATCCACAAAAGATCATGGAAGATCCTTTTCCATCTTACTCTGAGAAATTTAAAGATTTTCGAATAATAATACAATAATAAACCATCCTTTTTGTTTGTTTGTTTGTTTTGCATTTACTTATCCAGCACTTAGACAGCAAAATAGACATACTTATGTCAATATACAGTTCATAACTCAACTACAAAAGAAAAGTCAGAATTAATTAAAATATTCACTTTTTCTTACAAAGGCATTTTATCTCTTGGCATGGATACTAACAGTAGTTTTAGCTTTCACTTTAGAAGTTGCATATTTGGTTATAAAACTTGCTGTTTGTTCAATGTAAATTAGTTAGAAGTGATGCTGCATTGACTTTGTATTCTGGTTGGGTAACTGGGTCTACTAAACAGCACAAATTTAGAATATTATAGTCTCATTTAGAGTGAGCACTGACCTAGCTAATTACAGAATCAATTACGAACTGTGTTTTCAGCTGCTAATCAAATGATCCAGAGAATATCAATTATGAGCTAAAGAAATTCACTACTAATTCTGAATAATTATATTCTTGAACTTTGTAATTTGCTCATTGACAATTTACCAAATCAGACTGCAAGGTAATATTCACAGAAA
This sequence comes from Tinamus guttatus, assembly GCF_059628265.1. Lineage (NCBI taxonomy): Eukaryota > Metazoa > Chordata > Aves > Tinamiformes > Tinamidae > Tinamus > Tinamus guttatus. The sequence goes on from NW_028289250.1 coordinate 1,337,982, forward strand.
GAGTTATTCAATTCTATTTGCAAGTAAAGACGTGCTTTAGAAACATATTTTCTACTGGTGATTAACGTAAGACAATAGTTGACAGCAGGTTGCTGTAACCATTGCTTATTATCTCATTCATACTTTTACTTTGCCCTTTATTGTCCAGGTATAGGCAGATGATGAACAAAATCAGCTGAAAAGAAGGCACAAATTCTGGATGAGGATCAGCTTTTTGTTATGTATGTGAAAAGAGTCCAAATGCTGAACAGATTTACAGAAAATCTCGGTACAAAATTGACATACATAAAAACAAGGATCTTTCTACTCCCTTGTGCTTGCTGTATTCTTAGGTTTTGGATTCTGCCATCCCGACATATTTTACACAGTGCTCATGCTTGTTTCTGTCAAATATTCCTGAATATATACATCAAGTGTGAAGTCATGTACATTTTAAATAGAAAAAAAATTACACTTGGGAAACTCTTAACTTACCAGTTTTGCTAATGAAGTTTATATCCAGAAATGGTTTGGCATTATTAAGCACAAGGAGACTAATTCATTTACTACAGTGCTCTCACTATAGCTCTGAAAAGCTGGCATTTTTATGTTATTATTAAAAGTGCACATAGAAGCCTTTTGAGCAACAAAATGTGATAGGCTATAAAGCAATGCTGTATGTAGCAGAAAAAGGCATATGCTTGCAGGAACTGAGAATTTTGCCATAGCTCTGTTCCACTTCATAGCAAATACCCATCAAAGTGCTGGATCAGACATTGGTGAAGATTACAGAAAAGCTGCAAAATATTTGAACACACAGGGGAGAATGAGAACACCTGCCATACTGCTTACATGAAGGCTCTTGTTTATTGCTTACATGTCGGCTCTTGTTTATTGCTTACATGTCAGCTCTTGTTCTGGATCAAGTCAGTAAAATACAACTTGATATTCAGGTGAAGAAAGGCCAGGTTTACAAGCATACAAGCAGCATGAATGCAACAAGATGACCTTATTTATCTCCAAGATCCTGATGCTAAGTTTGAGGTCAGTTACTGAACACAAGTAGAGGTAGCCTTAAAGTTAAAATCCTGAAGTAGTCAAGCAGATGAAAGTTCAGAAGTCTTTGGGTCAGACTCCAGTGGCTGCTGCAATGTTTTACTTGCTTCTGTCAAAGAACAGCATGTGCAAATCTGAAGAAGTACCTGCAGCAAGAATAATATAAAGTGGTGAAGGTGAGAAATGAAGGTCAGAAAAGAAGCATCAGTTAGACACCCCTTGAAACTCAATACACAAGAAGCAACTATTATTTTGCCATTATTCATTCATCATAAAGCCATTTGAAGGACATCAGCTGGCAGGAAGAAACAATAGTTATGAACAGTACTAAAGGTGATCTTATATGAAACATTCTTATCTTCACTCAGGGTTGTCTCTGGGGAAGCGGCAAGATGTTTCATAAGACTCTTTCTTCCCCTTGAGCTTTTTCCTAGAGTTAATTCCATCTTTCAAAAACAAGAATGTCTGTGGTTTGCTTACATTTCCTTCCTGGAAAATGCCTTTAATAAATTACAGCCACTCATGACCCCAGCCCCAGTCTCTGAGTGGCCAAAATGAAGCAAGTACAATTCCCATGTCATATACTTCATATGCACTGCGTACATTATATGCATTATGCATTATATGGATACATACACTTACACCTTGTACAGCTGGAGACACTGGTCACAACAAGAAAATATTAGGTTTCCCTGCTAACTCAAGGTAAGGGACTGAAGCATCTATCTTTTGAGGAAAGACTAAGTGAGCGGGGCCTGTTTAGCTTGGAAAAGAGATGTTTGTGAGGGGATCTTATCATTATGCATAAATAGCTGAGGGGAGAGTGAAAGAGGATGGAGCGAAACTCTTCTTGGCGGTAGCCAGTGACAGGACAAGGGCTAATGGGCGCAAGTCAAAACCCGGGAAGTTCCATCTCCATGTGATGAAGAACTTCTTTCCTGTGAGGGTGCCAGAGCCCTGGCACAGGCTGTCCAGAGAGGTTGCGGAGTCTCCTTCTCTGGAGATCTTCCAAACCCGCCTGGATACCACCCTGTGCCATGTGCTCTGGGTGTCCCTCCTGGAGCAGGGGGTTGGACTAGATGATCTCTAGAGGTCCCTTCGAACTTCAACCACTCTGAGTCTGTGTGAGTATTTTCTGTTGACCAGTGGGTAGCAAGTGCCCACTTTTCATTAACATTCTTGCAAGTGCTTGTTGCAAGTGTTGCAAATTCAAGGATTTGAGGTTGCGTGTGTCAGGTTTGTCTCTCAGATCTCACTGTACTACAGAAATGAACTACCACGCATCGAGTTCAACTCACAACAATCCTCCAACTGAAACGCAGTTTCACAGGTGATCGGTTGGGTTTTGACTTGACATTGCAGCACAACAGACTGCTTGGAAACACAGCCTGTCCTTTCAAGGGCAGTCTGAAACAAAGTTTGGCGTAACATAGATCCTAAATCTCTTTTAAGTGACTACACTCATACATGCTGTCCAAAACAGTTCAAGAAAATAATCGCAATTCTTTTCAAGCCCCTTCAAAATTGCAGTTGACCACAATGAGTCAGTATCTCCAGTGCTTTTGATTTCAGAATTGGTAGTGTATTTATAAATGTTTCTATACTGCTTTCCGAAATCTGCTTTTTGTTCCCTTTGCAGGACCAGCTACTATGAAAACTGGTGGATAATTCAACTGTCCTGAAAGGCACTCTGAGAAATAAAAAGCACCACATCAAGTGAGACACAACATCAAATATGAGTGGTGCCATAACTACTCTGCTTGGCAGCAGCTAAGTCATTACGCATTAGTACTCTTTACACGTAGCCTCTGGAATTGCATAGATTTTTCAACTGCCACATAATCTCGACTTAAGTCATCCTCAAGTTTAACACCATCTCAGGTCGTAACTGGGAAGCTACAGAATGGCCAATTGAGAAATCATGCTACTATGACTGTGTTGGAAAGCTGTCATCTTTATGTGAATATTTAGACATTGGGTAGTAGTTACTGCTCATCTCTCTGCATTTGTTTTTCCTCAGTTGTAAAACCCAAAGAACCAATTGACTAGGGCACAGAGGTTGTGCTACTGTGGAAAGTGGCCTAAGATTCTGACACTGAAAAAGGGGCAAACATGATGGTATAGAACATTATTAATTAAGGCCACAAGGCCTTCATATTTCCTATCCCTCAACTCTTCCACTCAGAAAAAAAGCCTTCCACGCTGAAAACCTTGGGAAGAAAACATCTGCCTCATGCAACAAGCGTTGTGTATTATTAATCTTGACTACTGGCACTGGTGAGGTACTGGTTACTGATTCACAGTTCATTCTTTGTAAAGCTGTTCCTGTTCTTTGTCATTTTAGATAGAAATTGAATCAGACAATGAATGGATAGCAGAGACTGTTCGAGATCTGTGGAGAAGCAGAGTTTGACTGTGCTCAGAACATAGATTCAGTGAATTGCTTATACAAAACAAAAGACAATAGCTTTACAAATTACCTCGCATCATTGGGAACCGTTGCTGCAAGAGAGCTTTATATTATAGTTCATACATATTGGTCCTTGGAGAGGAATTTCAAAAGCTTTTGCTTCCCTTCCAGCTGGTGATGCTACATTCATATACATGTCCTTCACAGCAAGCTGGTAGACCATACTATTCTTATTAACCAAATAACCAATGTATTTTGGCTATGGTCACACTAAGAATCGCTTATTCTTGCCTTCTGCAAGATACATAAATATTTGCAGTCCCATGATGTAATTTTTCAGTTGGTAATTTATTGCAGTGCAGACTCAAGCTTTGAGGACCCTCTTCCCTCTTAAATTTGAAAGGATATGTGGACCATTAGGTATTCCCCTTACCATTTACGCTCCATAAGCATAGAATTGTTCCATCCATATGATGCAAAGACTTGGCTGAAAAGTTACAGCTCTTTCATATATCTGGCACGGGATGTTATCCAAAGAAATAATGAAATGCCTTGTGGATTATGAGCCATGAATACAATGTCAGTTCTGTAAAAGGAGAAGTGATGACTAAGTTCAGGTGGGTGGAGATCTTCAAAAGCAATGAAATAGCCAACTGTTGTTTTTAATGAAGTCCATGGAGGTCTGATCAGTGTTAGCACCATGAAGCCAAGAATGAGCCCTTCTGGAAAAACCCTTACTAGCACTCATATGTGCTGTCAGAATTAGTGTTTGAGTTTTTATTCAACTATTTTGCCAAGAGCAATGGATCAGTGCCCTGGATGCATTTAACTGGCATTCCGGTACAACTGATGCCTCCTAGGAGTGGGAGCTGAATGACTTCGAGATTCATTTTCATGAGTCCATGAGCTCTAAGTAGCAATTAAAAAAAAAAAAAAAAAGCAGATCCTGACTGCACACTTATTAGCCTAAATGTCTTTGAAACACTGTAGTTTAGTCAATGCAAAACCACAACCTGAGGTCATGACTTTTATGCCTCTTTTCATCCGGGCTACACAGTAGACTTCCTTCCAGAATTTGCTCCGCTTCTGTACCTGCATAAATCCACATGGAAGAGTGCCCAAATATACAGCTGTTGAGACACTGCTTAACAGACGGTCACTAGCTGAGACCCAGTAGTCTTTCTTGTGCTGTTATCTCCAATCAAACTGAAAGTAATAACCTATTTTCAAGCCAAGCTAATTGCTCACAGCCCAGCATTTTCTCTAGATGAGAGACGTGTTTTTTGATGATTCTTGCAGCTCAGCTAGCCTACCGGATCTTACACAGCTATGATCTGCTCATATAGCTGAGTCCTAGCAATAGATGAATATTTATACCAGCGCAACAAAGTCAACAGAACAGAGGACCCTGATTCACAAAGATTAAAAACAAGCAAGCAAACAAATACAACACACACATTCTGGAAGAATTAGTTGAGCTCTGGCTCCCAGGGCTGGGAGGAATGACAGCAATAGGGGTTACAGAAGTAAGAATGTTGCTCACTAAATGGCTGAGGTGCTAATGAAACACCAGGTGAATTGCAATAGATCACAGATATATTATTAAGACAAACTGAAACCAAAGCCAGTTCAACCATCAATGCAGTGGGGATACAGGCAGAAAACCACAGTTCCAAGCCCTAACAAGATGTGACACCCACCCCTTTAAAATGGTCTGGGTTGTAGTGCACCCCTTCATATACCACAGGCATCTGATACCAAGTCAAATGGTCTAGAAAGCCTTGGACAGCTAGGAATAGTGATGTCAGTAGCTGTCCAGTGTTAGATCATTCCTGCTTGAATGTCAGAGCCCTTGAATGAGTACAAAATTGTCCACAGTCCAAGAAAGAGAAACCACAGAAATCCATCTTTTAGCATTAGCATCTACAGAGCCTGGAGACAAGAGAGAAAACCGGGAGAGGAAATCTTTCTGCTGGTAGAGGAGAATTTGATTATAGATTATTTAGGCAAACCAGACACCCATAAATCTATGGACTTGGATGGGATACACACAAGAGTGCTGAGGGAACTGGCAGCGGTTATTGTTCAGCCACTCTCCATCATCTTCGAGATATCATGGAAAATCAGGAAGCTGCTGGAGGACTCGAAGAAAGCCAACATCACTCCAGCCATCAAAAAGGGCAAGAGGGAGGATCTGGGAAACTACAGACCAGTCAGCCTCACCTCCGTCTCTGGAAAGCTGATGGAACAGCTCATCCTAGAGACCATCTCTAGATATGTCAAGGAAAAGAAGGTGATCAGGAGTATTCAGCATGGATTCACCAAGGGAAAGTCATGTTTGACCAACCTGATAGCCTTCTGTGATGAGGTGACTGGCTGGGTGGATGAAGGGAGAGCCGTGGATGTTGTCTGCCTTGATTTCAGCAAGGCTTTCAACACAGTCTCCCATAACATCCTCTTAGGGAAGCTCAGGAAGTATAGACTGGACGAGTGGACAGTGAGGTGGATTGAGGACTGACTGACTGACAGAGCCCAGAGGGTGGTGATAAATGGGGCCGAGTCTGGTTGGAGGCCTGGGGCCAGTGGTGTCCTGCAAGGGTCAGTACTGGGCCCAGTGCTGTTCAACTTGATCATCAATGAATTGGAGGAGGGCATAGAGTGCACCCTCAGCAAGTTTGCAGATGACACCAAACTGGGAGGAGTGGCCGACACTTCCGAGGGCTGTGCTGCCATTCAGTGAGACCTAGACAGGATGGAGAGTTGGGCAGAGAGGAGCCTTATGAGGTTCAACAAGGACAAGTGCAGGGTCCTGCACCTAGTACAGATTAGGGGTTGACCTGCTGGAAAGCAGCTCTGCAGAGAGGGATTTGGGAGTCCTGGCTGACAACAGGTTAACCATGAGGCAGCAGTGTGCCCTTGTGGTCAAGAAGGCCAATAGGATCCTGGCCTGCATCACAAGAAGCATTGCCAGCAGGTCGAGGAAGGGGATCTTGCCCCTCTACTCAGCCCTGGTGAGGCCGCATCTGGAGCACTATGTGCAGTTCTGGGCTCCCCATTACAAGAAGGATGTGGAACTTCTGGAGAGGGTCCAGTGTAGAGCCACAAAGATGAAAGGGATTGGAGCATCTATCATATGAGGAAAGACTAAGTGAGCTGGGCCTGTTTAGCTTGGAGAAGGGAAGACTGAGAGGGGATCTGATCAACATGTACAAATACCTGAGGGGGAATGTAAAGAGGATGGGGCCAAACTCTTTTCAGTGGTGGCCAGTGACAGGACAAATGGGAAATGGGTACAAATTAAAACACAGGAAGTTCCATCCCTATGTGAGGAAGAACTTCTTTATTATGAGGGTGCCAGAGCCCTGGAATAGGCTGCCCAGAGAGATTGTGGAGTCTCCTTCTCTGGAGATCTTCCAAACTCGCCTGGATGCCACCCTGTGCCACATGTTCTACGTGTCCCTGCTTGAGTAGGACTAGATGGTCTCCAGAGATCCCTTCCAACCTCAACCATTCTGTGATTTGGTGATTAGCATCTTCTTGAGCATCACAAGTATGGGACCTTATTGGGAGGTAAGCATTCCCTGATTGCTGAGCATTGCTGTGACTTGGCTCTTACACTAAAACCGCTGCATGATACCTGCTGTCTAGCACATTTGACACATGGAGAATGAGGGGGGACTTCAGGCAAATGAATGCCAGAGAAATAAGTAAAACGTGGGAAAAACAAGGGCTTCACCAGCATAATGAATTAGATTTGATGAGGCAGAGGATGGTTTAATGCTTATAGCTGTCAACAAGCAGCTAAGTGCTCCAGACATCAACCCTAGTCTCAACATTGCCATCTTCATCAATCAGCTCACTCTCAGCAAATTCGTGGATGATGCTAAATCAAAGGATGGGTTGACTGGACAGGTACCAGTAGAGCATAATTCCAGAGGGATCTTGGGACACTATAGGATTAGGGGAAAAAAAGTTCAACTGAAGCGCAAAGTTTGTATCTGAGGTGGGAACTTACTGGCTCAGTAAAAGCCCTGCTAGAAAGAATCATAGAATCATATAATGCTTAAGGTTGAAAGGGACCTCTAGAGGTCATCTAGTCCAACCCCCCTGCACACACAGCGTCACCTAGAGCACATGGCACAGGACTGTGTCCAAGTGGGTTTTGAAGATCTCCAGAGAAGGAGCCTGTACCAGTGCTCTGTCACCCTCACTTGTAAAAAATTTTTCCTTAAGTTCCTGTGGAACTTTTGGTGCTTCAGTTTGTGGCCATTACCTCTAGTTCTGTCTACCACTGAAAAGAGGCCAGCACCATCCTCCTCACTGCCTCCCTTGAGGTACTTATAGGCACTGATTAGATCCCCTCTCAGCCTTCTCTTCTCCAGGTTGAACAGGCCCAGCTCCCTCAGCCTCTCCTCATAGGGCAGATGTTCCAGGCCCCTGATCATCCTTGGAGCCCTGCGCTGGACTCTCTCCAGCAGCTCCACATCCCCCTTGTACTGTGGAGCCCAGAACTGGACACAATACTCCAGATGTGGCCTCACCAGGGCTGAGTAGAGGGGCAGGATCACCTCCCTCGATCTGCTGGAGACGCTCTTCTTAACACACCCCAGGAACCCATTGGCCTTCTTGGCCACGAGGCCACACTGCTGCCTCATGGTCAACTCGTCGTCCACCATGACACCCAGGTCTTTCTCTGCAGAGCTGCTCTCCAGAAGGTCAGTCCCCAGCCTGTACTGGTGTCTGGAGTTATACCTCCCCAGGTGGCCTTGTTGAATTGCATGAGGTTTTTCACCGCCTAGTTGTCCAGTCTGTCCAGGTCCCTCTGGATGGCAGCACAGCCCTCTGGGGTATCAGCTACTCCTCCCAGTTTCGTATCATCAGCAAACTTGCTGAGGGATATCCAGGTCATTGATGAATAAATTGAACAGCACTGGACCAAGGCCTGACCCCTGGGGGACACCGCTAGCTACAGGCCTCCAACTAGACTCGGTCAGAAGGTCAGCACTGGTGCCTACTACACTCTCGGGCAATGCTTCTGCCCATCCATCCTTGCCCTGTTCTCACCAAGGCTGTCACTGCTGGCCATGTCACCCTCAAAGTCAAGAGAAACCTGGCATAGGCACCTGCTGCTCCTGCTTCACTCTTTTGTGGTCCATCCTCAGAAGACTGCCAGCCTGCCCTAATTTGCTCATGAAGTGCTGGTCATGAATTATGTCAGTAGCACACACTGCCGCCTCCCTTCATTACCCATTACTGAAGCCTATGTGAGAAGGCAGCTCCTCAGCTTCTCTTCCAGACACACCAACGGAGGGGCCAGGTCCTTCTTCACGAGCTGATGGGACCAGGATAGGACACCGCTTGGTGCCAGTTGCCATGAAACGGGTTCCGGCTACGGAGCCACCCCCGCAGCAGCAGAGGCCGCCGGCGAGTTGCTGCAGCCCTGGGGAAGGGTATGAGCGGCTCCAGGAAGGCGCGCGGTCCCCAGCGCCTGCGGAGGGGCCCTGCCTCTCCGCCTGCTTCAGGCCTGCCACGTGCCCCCCCAAACTGCAGCTGCCTCCCACCAGCACCCAGCAAGGCCGGGGCAGAGGGAGCCTCTGCTGAAATCAAGGCCCCGACGGTCTGGGCGGTCAGAGCCTCACACTGGGCAAGTGAGCAACGAGCAACAGGAGCGACCGTTCCCCAAAGCCCCTGTGGATCTCTTGGGCTCCTGGGCTTTGGCTGGGCACGGGGCAGGGACGAAGACAGAGCTTGGCCACAGTCAGCCCCAATGCTCACTCAATGGTCACAGCCAGCCCCAATGCTCACTCCCCCCACACCACCCAGACACTGGAGACCTTCCCACAGCGCTGGCTGGCAGCAGCGCTCTGCAACGCCCCCGCTCCTGCGGCATCCAGGCCTCTTATGTATAGGAAGGGGAAGCAGCAGCTCGGGCTCCCCATCCCAGCCAGCAAGGAGCTGTGGTTCCAGCTCCAGGTTTTACTGGCCATCACCGGGCAGAGCAGGTACCACCACAGGGTTTGGGAGCTGCCCTGTGCGGGTACTGTCCCTTTCCCCCAACTCCAGGTCCGCACTGCTGTGGGCAGCTCCCCTAGGAGCTCCTCACCACCTGCATCTTTGACACCCATCACAGGCAGGTGAAGCTCCCTGTCACAGCTCACCTGAGCATGGTGCTCAGCCCCCTCTCCTTTACCTCCTGCCACCTGCAGCGAGAAGGAGTAAGAGCCTCAAAGCCTGCTGCTCCTCTTCCTGGGGAGAGGCACAGGCCCCCAGACACATCTGGCTCACTTGGCACTGCTCTATACTGCCATATGCCAACCCTTCCTGGGCACTGTCCCCCCACAGTGTCCCTGGGCTGAGAAGAGCTGCAGGGAGTTGGCAGGGGAAGGTGGCTTGTGCCAAAAACCTCCTCTTCCTCTTCCTGCACCACTGATTATAACCCTTTGAGCTCTGTCATTCAGCCAGTTCTCAATCCACCTCACTGTCCATTCATCCAGCCCGCACTGCCTGAGTTTGCCTAGGAGGAGCACAGAGGGCCTATTGAGCCCACAGGGCTGCAACTTCCCCACTACTGCTGGAGTGGGCAAGAGGATTCCAGCTTTAGAAGGTGCAATCAGGAGGGCCCATTCCTGCTAGAGAACTGGGGTCCAAAATCCCAAGTTTCATGGTTTCTCTGCAGTCTGTCTGGGTAGCAGTCAGTCCTAGATTGGAGGGACCTCCACACTCCATTTCAGCCTCTAAAACTGGCATCAGCATGTGCTGGGGGGATCTCATCTCCAATCACAGTCAGAGAAGAGTTCAGAGAAGGATTCTGTTGCCAAAGCACCAGGACTGGCATCCCTCAGTGGCTGATCCCTTCAAAATGCCTTTGCAGGAGCTGGTGACAGACCAATCATAGATTGACGTCTGCCTAAAAAAATTGTAGTATTTCTTACCCCAAAAAAAGAAAAATTCTTAGTTAATTGTAAAACAATTTAATTGATATCCTTTATTTAATAGAGTTCTGCAGGGAAAGTCGAAGTTTCTTCTGATTTCATTTGTTTTCTAAGCAATAAGAGCACTCTTACTGGAGAATATTGGTGGTTCTAAGTAGGCTTGTCACAACAACAGTACCAACACGTGCTTTGTAAGAGTCCACAGTATCATGAGCTGCTGTAATACTACTGGAGTGTTTGCATTTGAATAGTGTTTTTATTTTTATAATTATATTTTTATCTTTTATATATATTCTGTGATTCTGAAAGTGCATTCCTGGGTAGAAACTCTCTTATAGTAGGTGTGTGGGCTTCTTTTTTTCGAGTATATGTGTATATTGATTTCTAGAATTAACACAAGGGAAAAAAAATCTTTTTTTTTTTTTTGTATATAAGGTATGTATTTTTAATGCTTTTTAGCTCTTTGCTTTTTAGTTATGAAGCCATACTAGAAATCATCTTGTACACACAAGGTCTGCAGGTTTAAACAGAACAGGTTTAACTAAGCTAATCCAATCTTTTCTCTGAGTGTTTATTTCAAATTCTAGGTTTGTTGAAATCTGTTGAATTTAAACAGTTCCAATAAGCCAAAACTCCACAAGAGGGCTCTGCCAACATGGATATAGCAGCACTAGCTCTTTCCCTGCACGCACTTCATGCATGATGTCCATTCAGACCTTGCAGCTAGACAAGGCCTTTATAGGAAGAGTTGCTTTTATGAAAAGCTGTCTTAAAATGAACCAGAGTATGCCTGTTTCGACATGACATAAAAGCACCTCTTTTGCATCAGAGTCTCTAGCACAGTTTAAATTTGGGTGTTTAAAACTGCTATAGTTGCAAGTGTTAATAGGATAATAGGTATTGCAATTCACTCTGGCTCCTTTTTGATGGAGGCAGCTACTACAGGGGTCCTGGCCAATAGATGTCATATGATTTAACTATGGCTGGGATATGTATAAATCACAACAAAATTACTTGGATTTTTTTTACAAAAAAAAAACGTATATAGGATATATATGTATGTAGTAGGCCTTCCACATCTGAAGAGACTTGAAACATCAGTAGTTTAAAAAAGTGTAGCAAGGCTTTTGAACTCAGTCATATAAGGAAAATGCTACTATGTATGAGAAAAATATCTTCCTTCTATGCAGAATGGAACACAATAAAGAAGAAGAGATGTTTGAAGAACACACACAGAGCATTGTCAGCCAGCTGAGCCGCTTAGGTCTCTTTATATCTTTTAACACAACTTCAACTGACATTCTGAATTGAAAATAACTGAGTAATGGCAATCACAAAAATATCAGGAGAAGATACATTCCAGTTCAAGGAGAGATTTGTCTCAAAGAGCACAAAAGAAAAAATCAAGTGATGAAGGTCACTCAGATGCCATTGTATAAGTCCGCTGGGCTCGTTGATATAGCACCTGTCCAATTCACAGCTCTCGACTACTTGCTATTAGTAGAGCAGCCACTGTTATTACTAGCACCAAAAGATGCATAGGTGTAGAGAGCCAGAGCTGCAGTGATGTAGGAGGATGAAAACTGGGCATAATACACAGGAAAAGCAACAACAACTTTAGAGGACTAATGCTTACTAACTGACACCAGAGCGGGCTCCTTCCCTGTGGCCCAGGGCTCACATGAACACCATGATGTCTTCCAGCGGCTTTCGGGTCAGTGCAGGCACAGTGGCATCCTTCTTGGGGTAGCCGACCGGGAGCAGCAGGAGAAGCTTCTCATTTGCAGGGCGCTGGAGCAGCACCCGCAGCTGGGGGCCACAGTTCAAGGGTGTAGAGGTGACTGTGTACAGACCTGCGTTCTGCAATAGGACAGGCAGGAACAAGAATGACATGAAGGTCTCTTCTCCACATAGGAACAGCTCATCAGGAACAAGAAATGACATGAAGGTTGATGCTCCACAGTTGAACCTCATCAGCCCTGTGATCATTTTCATATTGACTAAGCTGTGAAATACTGCTTCACTAAACTGTTCTGCAGGATTTAGAACACTGGATTTACTAATAATCACAATAACTGTGGCTGCCTTAAAAAATAAATAAGAAAAAAAAAAGAAAAAAGATCGAACATGCCTGAAGAAAACTACATCATTTCTCCAGAGGAGGGGTAGCCCAGGCTGATGGAAACAGCCAGGTCCTGCCTGACACGTCTGCAGGTTGTACAGCAGGAGGTCGCAATCAGCATAATAGGGGGACCATTTTAATCAACAGTACAGTTGTGGGGATATTGCTGGAATATCATCCCAAGGGGTTAATCCGGCTCATGCTAAGAAATACTTTTGGCTGGCAGAGAAATGTCTTGCAGCTCTGTGAGTATTTGTTCCTCAAGAGTTGTAGCTCTCAGGAAGAAAGGGCAAAAGAATCATAGAATCATTACGGTTGGAAAAGACTTTCAAGATCATCAAATCCAAGCCCTTCAACACCATACCTGTTAAACCATGTCACTAAGTGCCTCATCAACACTTTTCTTGAACACTTCCGGAGGTGGTGACTCCACCACTTCCTTGGGCAGCCTATTCCAATGCTTAACTACTCTTTCCATGTAGAAATTTTCCCTAACATCTAACCTATCAGTTGGATATCAGTTAGAACCAGTAGCCACCTTTCATAGTGGCCAATAATTTGTCTTACAGCAGAACCCCAAAATATGCATCTTTCCCCCTCTCATACAAAATCTCACAAAAAAGTGAAATCATCTGATAAATAGTCAGACAGCTGATGTTATCTAATAGCTGTTGCTACCCACAGCTGAGGAGCATACTGAGACTTGTGCATGTGGATTTTAGTCTCTTCTTCTATTTAATGCAAGCATTTTCAGGAGTTTCAGGATATAAAAGATAGCCAGGAACACATGCTCAGGCAGTGGACCTCTCAAGTTAAGTGACACTTATGATTCTATGGATAGGAGGACAACTAGTAGTGGAGATGCTGGATGTTATGGGTCCATGACAGAGACCGTGTTCTTTACTATTGACAAATAATTTCTAAGACCTTTCTTCTCCTGGTAGGGAGACTATGGTAAAAAGCTGAACAGTTGACAGGGAGTCTCACAAGTCTCATTTGGTGGTGGGCTTGCTCAGACTTAAATGGGGCCTTGGCAGTCCTATAGCCTCTGACTACAGCCAGTGCTGGCTCTGCCCCATTCCCAGTGCATCCGCTTTGTCCTCAGATCTATGGAGGAAAAACACAGACCCCCTGTGCGGCTGCAGAGCAGCCGCAGCCCCATGATGTGCTCCTGCACTGCTCTCTTCTCAGATCTCGCACCAAGGAAGTCCTCCTAAAGAACAGCGATGTGGGCAGGAGAATATCACTCAAAACTGAATAGGGGAGAATTTCCTGGTAGGAAATTGGCCTAATACAAAAGGTGGCATCTTGCTGTCATCCTGCTGCCAGGCCCTGCTGAAAACTGGAATAGCTTCCCTATTTAAGCACTTGTGTGAGCATATGAGATGCAACAAGCAGAACTGAACACAGAAACCACTGAGAAAATCCAAGTGGCTGATGTCAAACATGCTGTGCTTTAGAGATCATTTCACCTTCAGAAATGCCTCAGAAAGACTGATGGGAATGGTACAGCCTGTTCTGTGAAATATGTCTCTGATTTTTTTTTTAAATTTTATTCCAGCCCTAAAAATGATTTAGAGTCAAGTCATTTTTTTAAGGTTTCCTAAAAGTGCTGCTATGGCACTGCACAGTCATACCAGCCCTGTTAAGATAAAGCAGCAATCACAGGTGCTGAAGTCTGGGCATGGAGAATAGTGACAACTCTGCCAGGTAAGCTGCGTTACATTTTTCTTCTTGTTAACCTGTACTGAGGACAGAAATCACCTTCTCATACGTGGCTCAGTGCAGAACCAGCACTAACATTTCTCATGTTAATGAGGATTGAGTATTTAAGTAGGAAAACTCATTAACTAATTCAGATTGAGTGAATTAGTTATTCAAAGAGTAACTTTAAAACTCAAAACTAAGAAATATTGCCAGGGATTAGAGCAGTTTCAGGTGACTGATAATGTTAAAATATAAATTAGTTTTGTTTAGTCCTCATTTGGACCAAAGGAAACCTGACTCCCACTAACTCCCAGAGTGCCAGTTCTCTCAACATACCTGCAGTGCAGCAAGCAAGATACCACAGGCAATAGAAACGCTGATTTCGTTATAGTAATGGGTCTTCTTTTTGCCATTTGGAAGTCTCCCATAAACCTGTTTGAAAATGAGGATCAGATAAGGAGCAGTGTCCAGGTACTCTTTGATCCAGTCGGTTCTGCAAAAGACAATGTTTAAGACAATTATCTTGCATTATTTTCACTCTCCCATAAATCACATTTACTGCCCACAGAGGTGCAGTCAAGATATATAACAATTATAACACCAGATTAAAAATAAGATTAAGAACAGTTACAGCAAACACTTAGATGTTATCAGCTTAAGCATAAACTTTTCCATGGAAAAAGGCTTCAATGGAACTCTCTGTTTTAACACATTCAGCCATGGAGTTGATATGCTGACCCAGAAGAGTGGAAATGCATAAAAACAGCAGGCAGGCCTTGACCTCTTATCTATGAGCTGGCCTCATGAGCATTTGCCCTTGAGATGATTTAATTCTTGGAATTCTGAGGACCTACGGCTCAGCTGTTATCATCAGTGCCATCTTTTTTTGTGGTTGCAGGAAAAACTGCTAGCAAAAATGTTCAGAACTGCTTGTCTTAAGGTATTAATCTAAATATATTCTTACAGATTATTATCCAGTTCTGAGTAGCTCAGCACTTTTAGACTTCATTTGGTTCTTAATTCAGTATTATGAGAACATGTGCAATAAGGATATAGGATTTAGATTTAAAAAGGTGTTTCTAACAGTTCTCATACAAAATATAAAATTACCTTATTTTAGTTATTTATAGAGCAAGTATGTTTGTTCATCTGAAAATAAACAGCCTAATGAAATAGGTTGGGAAAACTGACTCTACAAAACTTTGCATAGGTTTCATTTGACAAGCAATAGATTTCCTCCCATCGTGTGAAGTTAAGCAAGTCAGTGAGACTTTGCAAGATCTTTGGATCTTGCTTAATTCAAAAGATCTTGCTTAATTCAATACTTGCATAGGGTCTGGCTGTGAGCGAAAAACAAGACAATCTTATTGTGTCACTTGGATTTTCTACACTGTGGCACTTTCAGCAAGATTCCTGTCTTCTTGACGATCTACATAAAGCTGTACAGAGGATTGTATGGTATGCTACACGTACATATGTGAGCTGAACATTAATGACTGTGTAATAATAAGAGTATGATTCACTTCTTTCTGCTGGCAAGGCTGAAGCACACAGGTGTGTGTGTATCTGTTACCTACCCCTGTGTGTCTGTTACCTACCTTTTTTCACCTCACCCGTAGAACAAGATAGCCAGCATTAAAACATAAAGATAGTAATTTTTATTGAGCTCTTGCTGGGTAAGGGAAAGGGCCACAATATAGAGAGACCCTACAACATTCTGACAAGGACAGTCTCTGACCCCATCTTCGTCCTTCTCCTGTAATCAGAAAGTGGGAAATGTATCACTGCTGCCCTCCTACGTAGAGCAGGAAAACAGGGGAGACTAAGGAACATGGACCTGAAAGAATATTTTCAAAACAAAGTTTTTTAAATTGAGCTGAATATTTTAAGGATATTTTTTCTTCCTAAAAACATGTAAAAAAAAAACACACAAAAGAAGAAGCTGTATATAATTTCTCAGTATAATCTTTCTTATACCAAAATCCAACTCACTTTAACCACTTAGCCAACTGATATTTTTATACCTCAGTCTTTTCAGGTCATTAACCCATCTGTCTCCCATCCTTTTCTTATAGTTTATTTCTTCTTCTTCTTCCACAATCTTCCGAATCTTATGTTTTAAATCTGGATCTTGCACTACTACAAAGGTCCAGGGTTCAGTGTGCGCTCCGCTGGGTGAAGTACCTGGGCACAAAAACAGGAAAAGATGAAAACATGGCACCATGCTGAAGGAGGGCCTTCTTTGGAGAGATATCAGCTTTTCTTCGTGGCCTTTGGGACTAACCACCAGAGCAAAGGGAAAGCAAGCTGATGAAATGGGAAGAAATAAGTTCTTGCTGGCCATCTCTATTCATTTGTATCCCGAAGAATATAAAATCCCATTCAGTTGACAGAGGCTGGTCCCACCAAATAGCCATCTTTCATAGGAAGAAAAATTTAGAGGCTTGAATAAATTCCTCTGTGCTTGTTATAAGAAGGCAGTAACATGATGCTATATAGGCACGCAGTGGTGTTAACGCAAAATATTCTGTCCAAAGCAACGCACCCTCTGAATATGCAGCCAACTCTGAGAGAAGGTTTCGGCTGAAGGGCAAAGCTAATGGATTTTTGAGAAGCTTTTTGGGAAGCAAGGCTAACCAGCCATGACCAGGAATCCATTGCTTGCTGACAAAGATAAGGAACTGCAGAATGTAAACATCTGCCATACAACACACAGGTTCAGTTCGTTGTGCCCAAGACAGCTGGTGAACGTACATGTGCAAATACTCAATCTGCACTTGCTCATTCAGCGCTGACCATTGGAGGACATTTTATCTGCCTAACAGATGAAAACCTGAAACCAAAGAATATACTTACCTGTGCAAGCTCACAGAGCAATAGGACAAGGAGACCATGTAGGTCTTCTAGTCCCTTGTAAACATTTTTAAAATACTGGAAGTTTTTCCAGACTGTATATTTGCTTCTTTGAGCACTAAATTCAGCTTAAGAAACACTATGAGTAAAAAGTTTAAACTCTCTTTTATATTATGCAGTTAAATCAAGAGCCTTGCCCCTCCTCAAGTTTGAATAAGAACTCGTGACATATCTGTTTTGCTTTGTTTTCTTTTCCTCCCCACAAAGCTTTCAGGGTTACAAAGCACTTCATCTGTACTCCAGGCTTGTTCACTTTGCTGCATTTGCCAAAACATGTTTAGTGTTTTAATGAGCCCCAGCTAATTAGAAGAAGATGGAGACTCAAAAAAATATGCAGTATAAAGCAGCACGCAGTTTTTAAAGGAAAAATAATGCACTTCAGATACTAAGAATCTCTATTATTAATCCTGCTAGAGGCTGTTGAACTTTCCTCTAGGGCAGCTTTTGAAAATTTTGCTGTACTAACAGCAGCTGGTTCATAGATTAAGAGAAATAATGAGGGTCAAATTCATTGCTGGCTGAAGTCAACATTGCTAAAACAGAGATGAGATTAGGCCTGGACATTACCGTAATGATATGAAACACATGAGTTCTCAAAAAATGAAAATTTATTTCTGACACTCACCCAAATAACCTTGACCACAGTCCTTAGCATAACACTGCAGCCATATACAACAGGCACCAAGTACTGAGGCTGGAAGGGGTGGGTTTTGTAGTGGTGGTGGGGAAAGAAAACCTTTTTTCTATGATAAATCTTAATCATTTGTGTCAAGCAAAATATGTTGCATGAGTGGATCAATTTCCTTTTTTTTTTCAGAAAAACAGACAAAAAAAATCCTTACATGGTAAATATCCTCAAAATTAATGGCATTTTAACACATGTAAAGTTCCTAGAATTTAACATTTTTGAGAAAGAAACATCTCAGTGTTTCTACTTGAAAGCTGTTTCACAAAATTAGGCTGCGATTTTTGTTTAAATAATGCTTTTAAAGATTGAAAATGAAAATTTCATGCAGTTAGTTAGTTGAAATAATCATGTTTTTTTTCCTTCCTGTTACAATGAAAATGAAAAGCAACTGCCAAGTCCTAAGTCTTTCAGCTTTTGTGCAGCACTATAACTGAGTTGAACAGTCATGCTATAGTCTTTTTTTTTTCTAGACCTTCATCCATTCGGTACCATACCTGCTGTTCTGATGACATTATCGATAACCTCTCTGGGGACTGGCTCATCACTGAGAAACCTGACGGACCGCCTCTCATTAAGAAGTTTGTAAAACTCTTGTGACCTTTTAATCATTTCAGCTTCAGAGTAGCGCTTAGCGGTGAAGGGGACGTGGGCAATATTTTCCTCAAATCCTTGCCACTCTTCATCAACCTCTGCAAGACAACAAAAGAAGTGAATCAGGAAATATTAGGGTTTTCTTTGCTATATCTTTGGCATTCACTGCTGTAATGCACTTTGGCTTGTATTTGCATACATGCCACTTCTGCACTGCTGGAAAGCCTTAGTCTGAGGTTACAGCTGACACAACTCATGGATTTCTAGCTCCTGCTATCAAATTGTAGAATCATAGAATGCTTAACGTTGGAAGGGACCTCTAGAGGTCATCTAGTCCAACCCCCCTGCACACACAGGGTCATCTAGAGCACGTAACACAGGACTGTCTCCAAGCAGGTTTTGAAGATCTCCAGAGAAGGAGACTCCACAACCTCTCTGGACAACCTGTTCCAGTGCTCTGTCAAATAAACATCTTTAAAAGCCATTAGACAGAAAGGGGAACTAGGGAGGGGGAATGTCCTGGCTCACTATAGCAAGTGTGATCCAGGAACAAGTTATGGCCTTCTGCACTACAGTCTGCAAACTCACCTGCAAAAGTGGTTTACAAGCTGAGTTTACATGAAACTGCAATGTCAAAGAGGCAAATATACAGCCTTCTTTCCTCATTAAGTAAATGTGAAAATGTCATTTTGCAAGCATTCTAGTAAGAAAAAAAAATCAATCAAACTACTAAAGTCAAGGTGAGGGCTTGACTAGCAAGATGTGTAAAAGCTCCTCAGAAGGGTTGAATGTCGGCTCCTTCCCATATTCATGTTTCATCCCAGGAACATTACCAGGTTAGGCTCCGTGCAAATGTGATTTGTGGTTAAGTTCTTTGGTTTCAGAATACTTTCAGTATGAGAGGAAGTGGATGGAGACAGCTACACTTAGGATAACAAGGTATTAAATGCACAATATTGTATTTCTTGCCTATAATTTAAGGACTTAAATTGTGCTTCATTTCATGAAAATCTGCCCCCCTCCTTCTTTTTTTTTAGTACCATAGATACCTGAACACAAATTCAGCTTCTTTCTTCCCTGCATTCCTCGTATCAGTGAGGATAGCATGTTTTGCACTTATGACATAGAAGAAAAAGGCATTTAAATTTTGCTTTTCAGCTAGTCAATAGTATTGAGCAATCTGCTACAGAGTGCTGAGTGAGGAGAAAAATAATCCAGTTCTTTTTTCAGTCACCATTAGGCTATTATTCAAAAAATCATAGCAATCTTCAGTGCAAACTCAGATAGCAATTATTTCTGTGTTTTAGTAGTATGCAGTTGTCCTGTAGATCAGGCTGATAACTTGTCCATTTTATCAACAATAGTAAAATGTTTCCAAGTGTGGCTCAGCACGTGCAAGTGGCTGCAATCCATGCAGTTTCGTATGTTGAATCTGCAACAAAAATTTTGCATACAAAGAAGTCACCAAGAACATTTCTTTCAGCATTACATGTTTTTGTCAGTACTCTGAATCACAGTCTGCAAAGATCTGGGGTGTCTAAGGTAACGGGAAGAAGTTACCAGTTGCACATCTTTCTCATCTGCCCTTTCTGTTTTATGCTTGTTATCACGAATGATGATTCAATAGCATCTATTGCCCTTTGCTAGCATTCTGATGACCTTCAGAAACTTTCACGTTCCCATTTTGCTGCTTCTCCCCCAATTGGTGAAGGGGATACCATGAGTTACAACAGCTATGCTCACACTAGCAAATAGTGTGGTAATCTGTAAAGAGGGAGAGCTTCAGCTGGGGACCTGGCATGTTAGACCACTAACAAATAAAAGTGTGTCAGGTAAGACAGGCTGACCTCACTGCCCCTAGAAGAAAGTCAGTATGCCATCTCTCCATGAAGACTCACAGGGAATGCAGTTGTGGAGCAGATCTCAGGATACATTTCTGTTCCTCTTGCCTCTCTACATCTTCTTCTTCTTTTGGAAGAAGATGTAATCCTCAGCCCAGTTCACTGGGTCCATATAATAGGAGACCTAGTGACCTTAGCTCAGTTTTACCAAGTCAAGTTGCTGGGAAGTTTTGTGAAAGAATATGAAATAAAGGCATACAAGATAAGAATGGTAAAATAATAATAATAAAAACAGTAAAAAACTGCTGCTACAAGCAGAAGTGTAATATCTAAGGCAGTAATAGTTAGCAGCTCAAGCATTTGTGAGAAAAAAATCTGATCTGAAAATGTGTAAAGCCATACAAGAAAAAACAAGATGTCAAGTCAGCAACCTTTTCCAGCATGAGAGATAACAGCACGGCCAGCAGAGAAGTTTAGAGGGTGCCACATTGTCTCATTAGGGCAGATAAGCTTATCGCTGTTCAGCCTAGTATCTGCAGTGTATACTAACCAATAAATAATCATTCTGTAGTCTTGTACAGAATTTCTTTACATGCTGTAGAGCTTGCTCAACTGTAATTAACCCACTGATACAGATACGAGAAGAAAACATGCAAGCTTTGGGAACAAAAACTCTCATTCAAGTTTCTTGTGAAGGGCAGATGTGGTTCCAAGCTGGTTTGCTGCTTGCAACTGCTTTGATTTGTCCAATAAAATATGTTCTCCCTCCCCAAATCCATCTTGCATATAGCAGTACTGCTACTACTACAAAAAAAAATTCTTTGATGAACTGAAACTTAGTAGTTACAAAAACATGACATATGGCTTAGTTTGATCCATCGCCACTCTTGTATGAGGAGTCTCTAAATGGGGAAAAAATTATCTTTATGTTAACAAAACCATGAAATCAGCTCAGGCTGTGAATATGCATCAGAAAGCAGAATCTGACCAAAAAGCTATAGTCGAAGTAGGTATTAGATTGATGTCTTGGTGAAAATTTGGGGTCCAACTGTAGTATTTTGCTGTGGTGATCACTTGATATGCTGTAGAGACCATCCCTATCCATTTCCCATTAACAAGCTACTGTTGTGTGCCCTGGAAATAATCCTAGACGTAGTCAAAACTAATTCAGGACCCAAGAGTTCTCATGTGCTCTCATTATTTACTTTCTTAGGATGAGGATTTAGGAAAATTCAGAAAGCAGAAAGTGGGGTACATTCAGCACACTTTACCTTTCATTTAGCCTCTACTGATGATGGAGATTTATTAGTCTAATTTTGGTTCCTAAGCAGATCAACGACATTTCTAGTCATCTCTTTTTCTAGTATTACTAAAAATTTTTCTAGTATTACTAAAAAAACCATGAAATATCTTTTTGAGTCAAGGATATTTAAATGAGTGTATAAACTACCAAAATCCTTTAAAAAAGAAAGTTTGTTAAATGGGAGCAAAGTCTGGAAAAACTTTGTGTAATCTGTGTACCTGGCTTTGAAACACGAAGAGGAAAATAAAGTAGGTGATAAATCAGCAATAAATATGTAAATGCCAAAGAATAGCAAGATGAGTATCAAAATTAAGTTACTTACAAGTGCACTATTCAGAGACCTGACATAGTGGAAAGACTGCCCTTAGTCAAAAGGGGATGTTTGTGTCCAGCTGAATGTAGAGGCCTAACACAACAAACTGGATGAACTACCAGCGTGTGCCATAGTTCATGAAACAGGGCATGACAGAGAGAAGAGAATCAGGATGCAGTAACAACAGTAGTACCTGGTCTGACTTGTTCAGGAAGCATATCAATAAAAAAATAGGGAATAACTGATGTTATATCAGACTGCAAAGAAATAAAAACATAGCACAGCTAAAACAAAACTTGCTTTTACAGATACACTCACTTTTGTGGTAGTGTGGAGCCTACAAAGGCTTCCAATATCACATCTGAGTCTCAGGCCATATTTTTAAGAGAAGGTCATACAGCTTCAACTCTCTCACTGTTATGAGATATATGTGGGTGGTATAGCTTTCTAGGTGTATATAGAAGAGGAAATATGATGATAGTACTAGAAACCAGGCTTCCCTACTGAAGCAGCTGATAGCTTAATCAAATAACTTGCTCTTTTATTGGCTTGGTGATTGTCTTAGCTTCAGTTTCATTGAAAGGGGTAGACAGTTAAAAAAAAAAAAAAAAAGTACCGCTGCATTCTAGATTAGCAGTTGATAAAGTTTAATTGGCTAAATGAAAATGGTAAAGAAAAGCAGGTCTATGACTGTGGGTCACAGTTTTTACAGGAATAAACTTAGGGAGAATAAGAGATAAAGCAAAATTAAGTTGGAGAGCTCAGACTGAAGAATTCATGGATCAAGAAGACTTCTTTAAATCAGAGGTATAAAATTCATCTTTGTTCTAAATTGATAGATATAATTGATTTAGTAATGTCTCAAAGAAATGATACATAAGCAGTTAGGAATGGAAGAAAAAGATTGAGTATCAAAGAAAGGTGGAAAGCATTA
Source organism: Tinamus guttatus (assembly GCF_059628265.1). NCBI lineage: Eukaryota > Metazoa > Chordata > Aves > Tinamiformes > Tinamidae > Tinamus > Tinamus guttatus. The sequence continues at coordinate 1,360,771 of NW_028289250.1, forward strand.
GACTTGCAGTATCACCTAAGGCCAGACCGAGCTAAATCTTATGAGGTTTGTTTGTTTGTTTTTCCATATAAGAGAAGAAACTCTTAAGAAATATATATTAGAAATAAGAGTTTAGCACACTCAAAATGAGAATACTGGAAAAAGCACGAGAAGAATCCAGAAGTGACAGAGATGACTTAACATAGCTCTCCAAGCAACTTTTTAAAATAAATTCATCTATTATTTATGCCACCATGAGTCTACCATTCACTTGTAGCAGTTAATGCTATCATTATGTTAAGCTAGAATCATTATCCACACAATCTGTTTAGTGCATACTCTCTATATCTTCAGTTGCTGTGTTTGGACATATTCCTATCTCTACATCCACATCGTTCAATACTGCAAATGTCTTGTTTAGATTTCTATGTATTCCATCATCTGATGGACAACAGGCGTGCTAGCGAGTCTATAAGCCACATTCCCTAGATTCCCATCACTTGTGTTGTACATTTACAGTAGCCCACTCAACTTCCTGATTTTTTAAGCAATGCTGCATTGGCTTTGGCTCAGATATCCCAAGTGAAACCTTGCCTTCTTCCCAGCAGTTCACACTGCAGCAAATCATCAGCCTACAAGCCATATAATAAATTCCACCTATCAGACTGTAGCAATAATTCTTATTATGACTTCCTAATAACACACTCACACTACTACAGTGACTTGCCATTTCATTTCTGTTGACCACTCTTTTTACTCACACTGACCATTTCTTGTGTAGGTAGCTTGTAGTTTTATATCAACAACAAATTCCACTTGCACACTGGTTTTATGACAAAACCATCAGATAATAAAGACTAGTCCCAAGACCGATCCTTGAGAAACATCACTATTAACATGTCTAATGTGTCTACTTTCCAAAATAGCTGCTTCAGTTTCTTATGCAAGAAACTGCTTCCCAAGCCTAGAATTCTTTTTCTCATCCTATCCTCCAATAAAAGGATACAATGTATGGAGAAGCAATTAAATGCATATGAAGTAAGTCCTCACATCTTTGGATTTTTGAGTCCTGACCTCCTTGTGCTTTTTTGCATGAAGGCAGTGAAACATAGGTGAGTATATAGCAGGACTGGCAGTTAGAAGAAATTTTTAACTCATAGTGGGAAGTCTTGGCACAGCCTTCTAGCAAGATTAATTATATGGTATCAAAAAAGGCCAGTTTTTAAGAGATAGAGGCTGGGACAGCAGAGAGATAAACACAATGACACACTATATCCATTTAAACCCTATGTTCCTAAATAACACATTTATGTTCCTAAATTACATATAATAACAAAATGATATTAAATTGGAATATTAAACAGCTACTGCCTCACTCATGTCACTACCTTTATTATTAAAAGATATCGGAAACCTTTGCATGTGGTGGGGAAGGAGAGAAGAAGTATTTCAAAGTGGAGAGGTCTATTTTAAGAAGTATCACGAGAATGAGAAATGCATTTTCAAAAGAGATTTAGGCCTTTGCACCTTTCTTTTTAGTCCTTGAGTACAGTATATTACCAAGCAAAGTCCTCACAGTTAAACGTATAGCAATAAAATACCTTTGCTGATAATCTCTGAACTGAATGCCCAGAGTAACGAGGGTACAAATCAAATTAATTCTAAGCCTCCACACCACTGTAAAATGGTTCTGTATTTACCTTATCCATCAATTGTTTGGCCTTCACGTAGGAGCCAGAAAGTGCTTCTTGATTTGAGCCTAACAGGTGTAGTATACTAATTAACTGGGGAAGGATGTGATTTCAGCGGCATTACATTCACTCAGCTGGGGGGCGGGGGCTGAAGACTGAATCATTTGACTGCGTTTGCCCTAGCAACAGTCCAAATCTAAGGATGTAAACGTAGCACTGTGAGGAACTAGGTACTACCAGTTTGGGATCAGAGGCCTGTGACTAGGAGAGATCCATTCTGATTCATCATTCAAGATAAAGCTAAAGAAACATGTTTTCATATAGAAACATATAATCATAGAATGCTCAAGGTTGCAAGGGACCTCTGGAAGTCATCTAGTCCAACCCCCCTGCGCACGCAGCATCACCTAGAGCACGTGGCACAGGACTGCGTCCAAGCGGGTTTTGAAGATCTCCAGAGAAGGAGACTCCACAACCTCTCTGGGCAGCCTGTTCCAGTGCTCTGTCTCCCTCACTGTTAAAATTTTTTCCTTAACTTCCTGTGGAACTTTTGATGCTTCAGTTTGTGGCTGTTTCCTCTAGTTCTGTTGGTGGCCACCACTGAAAAGAGGCCAGCACCATCCTCCTCACTCCCTCCCTTGAGGTACTTATAGGCACTGATCAGGTCCCCTCTCAGCCTTCTCTTCTCCAGGCTGAACAGGCCCAGCTCCCTCAGCCTCTCCTCATAGGGCAGATGTTCCAGGCCCCTGATCATCCTTGTGGCCCTGTGCTGGACTCTCTCCAGCAGCTCCACATCCCTCTTGTACTGTGGAGCCCAGAACTGGACACAATACTCCAGATGTGGCCTCACCAGGGCTGAGTAGAGGGGCAGGATCACCTCCCTCGACCTGCCGGAGATGCTCTTCTTAATGCACCCCAGGATCCCATTGGCCTTCTTGGCCACGAGGGCACACTGCTGCCTCATGGTCAACTTGTCGTCCACCATGACACCCAGGTCCCTCTCTGCAGAGCTGCCCTCCAGAAGGTCAGTCCCCAGCCTGTACTGGTGTCTGGGGTTATTTTCTGGATGTGTGTCATTGGTAATCACATATGGACTAATACAGGACATGGGCATATGTACATACACAAAGACTGTTTTTGTTAATCTGCAGTATGACAATTTCTCATTGTGGATCTCAAATATAAGGAAAAAAGTTGTAGGACAGACAGGACAAACAAATCTGAAGTACTGCCAGCTGAGACATTAAACAAATTGACTGCCTGAATGCTATCCACTTAACAAGAGAGCTGGCTTCCTGTCTGCTCCAAGAAGCATCCTTCCCTTCAGCCAGAGAAAGCACAACAAGGACAAGCTTGGTAGCATCTGAATAGCCCTTCACTTCTCCAGTAGCCGCTTCTGCCCTTTTCTTCCATGAAGTGACTCTACAGAGTCTGTCCAAGCAGTTCAGCTAATGATGCTTATTGCTTTTTACTGCATGCGGTAAAGGTACGCGCCTTGCCAGGGAAACATCCCCGCTTCACCACTCATGCAGGTGGTGATGGCCCAGACAAGGCTGAACGGTTTTGTGGTGCAGTTTAGGAATACGATTTGCTTCTTGAAGCCTACCCCTGCATTCAGGGTGCTGTGCACTTTTGGTTTGCTTCATTCTTTTGTAAAGTGCCCTTTTGTTGATCATAGTCAGATACGGAAAACTTCATCCTTAGCTGCTTCCTTATACCTGGGGCTATTCAAAATTCAGCTCCTTTAACTAGAGCAGGCCTAGATTCTAGTTTTAGAGAAGACCTTAAAAATGTTAGATCTTATTTAATGCAAACCCTCTCCAGAGGAACTTTGCCTTTAACCATAAGCCACTGAGACATCTAAATAGAAAGGAGCTTTTCCAATAAAGTAAGACTTTAGTAAAGTAGTAGAATTTAAACAGCATGCAAAGGGTTCTTTAATATTAACAAAAAATCTGTTTATATTCTATGCCTCTATTTCTACTTCTATCATCTACTAAGTTAGTGAAAATCTGAACATTAACAAGGCAAATATTATTTGATCCTTAATTATAGCATTTGTAGGAAAACATATTGCCACATTGTCTTCTCACTTATGTTGGAGTTTCTCTACTGACGAAAAATTTCCTCAAACATGTTACAAGTGTTTAATTTTTTCTGGAGATAGGGGATAGGCCAGAGATTTTTGCATAGATGCTAGTTTAGAACAATACAGCATTGAGGAAAGGGTCTTTTTTTGTTGTTGTAAAAAAAATATAGCAAGAAAATTGACTTTAAGATTACAATATATTTTACACAAAGGGAGGCTTTACTAAAAAAAAAAAAAAAAAACACTTTCTTTTAGCAACAGGGAAAAAGAGCTTATTTACCTGTCAATTTTTTAAAAGCAATTTTTAACTAGCACAGCTTCAAAATAATGTCTGAATAGAAGACAGGAAAAAAAAAAACTGTGACAGAAAGGAATAATATTTTGTACACAAAGATATGATAGTAAGGCTTATTATTAGCAGGTAATAGCTTCACTTACTTAGAGGATTTAAAATTTTAAACTGATGGAAATGACCGTAGTCAAAAATGTTGTGGAATCTCCTTCTCTGGGGATATTCAAAATCTTCTTGGACACAATCCTGTGCCACATGCTGTAGGTGACCCTGTGCAGGGGGGTTGGACTAGATGATCTCTAGAGGTCACTTCCAACCTTAATGATTCTATGATTCTATTTCACAATGATAATTCATAGATTATCACTTGAACTAGCCACAGGAATTTTGATTTGAACTAAAATAAGTGACAGAAAGAAAATACTGGATAATTTTTCAAATAATCTGTTTTGAATTGTATAATGGAAGACAAAGCCTAGAACTAACTTTTAAACAAATTTTGGTTATTTTGGAAATAATCACCTTCGTTTAAAAGGTTTCAAGTATCAAATGTTTCTGGAAATTGGTATACAACACTAACTCAAGCTACACTCATCTCACGCAACAGAAATCATGTTTCTTAGCAACAGGCATATTTCCAAGAAAAACAATTTAAGTGCCAACATTCCTAGAAGCTGACTTGGGGAATGTGCCGTTAAGGGACAGAAAGCCTTCAAAAGCGATATTAGGAAAAGAAAAGAAAGTCGTGTTGAAAGTTAAAAGCATTACAGGAGCAAAACTTGACTTTACAAAAAGAGTAAGGGAGCTTATGCAGGATAGTGAAGAGGAAAAAACACAGAGAGGATGTTTTGTGCTCATACTTATGTCAGAGTTGTACAACTGAAGTCGATGTGGAAAAGGACATTCTGTACAGGTGCAGATACGCAGCTGAGTGAACAGAGATTAGCATCACCACCACATTTTGTTCTTAAAAACTACACAGATTATCTCCAAAATGATCCCAGTTCTAATCCAGCTAGAACTGTCATAGACATTCACAGAAGTCACATAGGAGGAAAGAAAACTGAACACATATTTTGACAGAAGAAACAGTTCAAGAAAATGAGCAGACAAATGTAATAAATCCATTTCCTTCTCTTTTACAAATGCAGAGATCAGACATAGACTATGCCATGTAGCACAGGAAAGTAAGTTGGATAAGATATCTACACAACTAGCATGCAGACAGAAACTAAATCCTCAGGTTTTCCCTTTTCCTTATTAATGAGGACTGGGAAAGGGGAGGGGGCTTTAGCAGTATCTCCTTTCTTTTCCTATATTCTCCACAGAGTGCTTCATAGATATGAGATCTTCTGGGCAGGATGACAGAGTGCCCTCTTGAAACTACTTTTTTCATTTTGCAACTCGACCTGTGGAATCGAAAGAAATGCAGATTTACACCAAGAGCAACACTGCACCTGCAGTGCCTCCTTTCCCAGAGCTGACGAGCTCGAGGCACTACAGCAGTGTAGCACTGCTACAGTATTCCCCATCACTCTGGAAAGGTCCAAGAGATCACACCTCATTTATGCATAACAGCAGATAAATTTCAGACACCAAAATGACTCCCCTGGTTAATGTTTCTTACCTTCTTCCTCTACGTGGTGGTCAGAACCATCTTTTAAGTCTTCATCCACCCATGGGCGAGATGGAGGCTTGCTTTTAGTCTCATGTTTTCCTCTTTCTCCATTATTCTTCTTCAGTATTACTCCAACCAAAACACATATAATAGCTATAAAGACTGGAGTCAGGGAAGAAAAGAATGCCATGTCTATGAAAATGTGGAGCTGTCTTTCCAAGTTCGATATTTGCTCTCCTGAGAAAAAGAGGAGAGAATGGGAACAGCAGAAAGGCAGTAAGTGGAAAGGGGTGGACCCAGCTACAGAAAAGGAAGGAAGGTTTGGTCCTCAGCCTCTATCCTGCTTTTCTGCTTTCACTTTTCAGCCACTGTTCCTGCAGTCTCGTGCAGCGAAGAAACTGCTTACAAACAGCAAGCAGGGGCACTGTCCGCATATGAGTACATAAATGCTGCCAAATGAAAAAAAAAAAAAAAACTTCATAACATCAGACTAAGAAAAACCACTCCCCCATAACTGTTTTAGTTATGTAGATTCTAATAATCTTACTTATAATAATAAATATGAGTATTAGGAATGTGACTTTTTAAAACTAACGAATTCTCTTTAATGATTAACTCGTAATTCTTAGTCTAACTACACGGATCCTGGGAAAGTGGAATATGATCAATTGAACATGAGTTTACAGAGTAACCCTTGGCTGTATAAACAGGTCAATAAAACAAATAACCGGTAGCATTACCTCTGTATGAAGCATGAATGGGATTATTTGCAGAAACCTCCATCCATTCTGGACGTTTTGGAGGAAAACAGAAGAATTCAGGGAATAGAAGCAAAAAGGATTTAACGGTTGAGGAATCTATGCTTTAGTGAATTTTAAAATTCCAATTCATTTGTCTTATCAAAGGGAAGATTATAAAGTGGTAGGAGTCTGGTGTAATCCAGCAATGGTCAATGTCTAAGTGTTTAACCCATTTTTTTCTTCTGAGTCAGCTGCTTGGGTATTTAATCAATACCACAGTATTGAAACAGCCTCTTTATGTGGGACAGTTGGGACATTTGGGATAATGAAAAACCATATAGCAATGGGTGCTAAGGGGCATGCTGGAGAGCACAGAACAACAATACTGACCATGTGCCAATTGTCTTTTTTAGCCCTGACTAAGCACCAACCCTGCCAAGCCTTCTCTTACTCTGCACAGGCCAGCTCTGAAGTCCCTGTGTCCATAACAAGCTTGTCTGCATTTGGATAAGTGCACTGAAGGTAAGGGAGAGCAGTAGGTGGTTGCAACCATTCCAGCAGACAAAGCATGCAGGGCTGGGCATGTCATCCATGCCCCAAGACTGGCACCCACCGGGGTGAGCCAGGAGTCCTCTACTCTGTCAGTACAGAAAGCAGAGCACATGGGGGACAGGCAAAATTGGGGTGTACTGAGGTTTTATCCTGATAAGGTCTCACTCACAGCACAGTCACTCACCCAAGTCTCTCGAACCCCCAGTTTTGTGGCACTGAGCACACTCATACTGGTCCTACTAAACAATGTCACTCCATAGGGTCCCTGCCATATGCTGTCTGCCCTCACATGCTTCGAGGTGCAGTCAGATGGCTAGAGGAGGGGTCTGTGCATCTGGAATCATAAATGAAAAGCTGCCCTGGTGCACAAGTAGAGGAACATATGATGTGCATGGGGGCAAGTCAGACCATAGTGTTTGGCTGTGTACAAAGACTGTGTGGCTGCTGGTCCAGGCATGTGTCCTTTTCCATACAAAGACCTCACTAATTTCTGCAGGCCACGAAGTTTACTGAACTATGCATGTTCCATCTAGATGTGCTTAAAGACAAAATGAAACCGTCTGCCAGCTTGGACCCAAGATGGACATTACTCTCCTCAGGTACAGAAAGCTTCATTGTTGTTGCAGTGCATCCTACCGCATCACACCGTCCTTCAGTCCAAGATCGGTCCTGGTCCTTCCATACAACTTATGGAAATCATGTAACATGGATCTGGGTTTCCTCCAGAACTAGCTTAAGTCCATCAGAAGACAAGCAGAAGTTGACTTAGGTCAAGCTGATGCTAGATAGGCACCCACCTCTGGCTAAGAGGGCCACCCACTTGAAAACTTCAACAACAAATCTTCTCCTCCTTTTTCTCCAGTCCATATACCAATCTGGATCATCTGCATGGATCATTGGTTTGGAGTTTTCTGTAAAAACTATAGAAGAAAAGAAGTACACTGCACGTGAATACAAAGGACAGCAATTATCACATGGGAGAAAGAGATCAAATTATCCTCTCTCCTTGATTTAGAGCAGGCATTTAAATCAGATTCTCCTGCCTGCTGGCCATCCAGTCAGGGGGAAGAATACTTCACCTAATCCCAATTAGGAATAGTAATTTTGTTCATGTGAGGAGAATTGATTTTATCAGATTTTCAACATTCTATTTCATGTCAGGGAAGGAAAAAAGAATGCAGTCTGAATGTCACCGACTGTTTCTCTTGCAAGGAATATATTCCCGTTAACCTTGAATATTCACATGCACGCAAATTAGCATCTGGGTGCTTGGCAGCTGAGAATCCATTCTGCAGAGACGCTGGTCTGTACTGAAGGAGAGAAAAAAAAAAAACATTATAGAAGGCTGAATCCCATTGTTTAAGATTCCCTCTGTTTACAATGCTGGGAACTGTGTAATCCTTCTCTCTTCTGGAATAATTTTGACTTTCTCAGAGGTGATGAGATGTTAATTTTTCTTTTGTAGAATAGAGAAAGAATGCTAAATGAAAGTCCTTTAGGTATTAATTTAAGCAAAATCTATATTAGCTGCTACATATTCAAGACTGGTAACTTGAACTTCAGACCCACAGAAATCCCACAATACCCTGTTTTATTAGAATCTGATTTAGTTTCAGTTACTCCATATCATGGATATTCAAAATATAAACACAATGATGTTCTGAGGAACTGTGGAGAGGTATGGATGGAAACAGTCACTTTGTGTATAATGGATTTTCTTCAGCTTTTCCTAATATGCTAGTGCATTTTCTTCCTTCCAAACTTTATATAAACACAATAATTATTACAATAATAAATAGATAGATAAATAGAAACAATTTTATTACAAATTTATTCTTTAGTGTTGTAAGGCCTTGAAGCCTAAGACCTGGGATGTAAATGACAGGAAAGGCACCAAATATCAAATCAGCCATGAGCATATTATCTCTGTGGAGTGAACTTTGGACACACAAGAATACTGAAGTTGATGAGAAAGAGATTGAGAATGGCCAGGCAGCATCCAAAGACAGTCTTTCTCACCATCTTTCCTACATGTGCTTTTCTAACAGTGTTTTTGCAGAGAACTCTAAGACTTCTTAAAAGATGCTATGGGAAATCAACGACATAAGACATTCAAGAAAATGATTCAGTTAATTTAATGAAGTTGAATGAGCTATCAAATACTCATATTAAAATGCCTGCTTCAGTAAGCCTCTAAACTTCTGACTGGCAAAACCTGAGAAGACACACTGAAGGAGATCCCTTTGCGCAGTCCTCAGTCTTCTGTTCTTTCCTGATCATTTGCCTTTGGCCACAGCCAGACAGAGTACTAGGTGGCTTCAGATGGCTTTTGGCTCAGCATGAGAATTTTTACATTAGCCATTACATTACTTTTTACATGAAATGCACCTCCTTAAAGGAGAGCATGACATGGAGAGAAGAATGAAAACGGGTAATTTATAAAAGAACAGAGTAGGATGAAGGAGGCAATTGTAATAAATACAGTTCAAGTCTGTGAGAGAAAACACATTTTGAATGCTATCTATAAATAGAAGTACTCCTCATGTATCTCTTTCTGAACGTTACCAGTTAGACACACACACAGAATGTGTCCATTAATTCTGCTACTAGTCAGCACAAAAGCCACTGCCATTTGAACACTTGAGTGACATACCAATATGTGCCAGTGAAAGTGTTCATGCAGACAATTTGCAATAAATTTATTTAGAAGCAGAAGAAAGTGACCACTGGGTGTTATCCAGAGGTACAGTAAATATATATATATTCTATTGGCACCGGAGCTAGAATTGAGTTTCAGATTAATGTTTACTGAAGTGCAAAAGCAAAGGCTGCTCAAATGCCATCCATGATCAGCCGCTAACTCACTGCCTATCTGCTATGGGCAAGGAGGAAGCACATGTAAACTACTTAATCCAATCTCCCCATCATAGAGACAAATTGACAGAAACAAATGTCTGGAATCAGTTAAAACTTATATTTCATCAGATATTGACATTACTAAAAATATCATTAGTTTGACAAGCACCTTTAACTCCATGCTCTTTAGCCTCCATTGGTGACCAGCACACAGTGCTTCTGAGCAAGGTGACTCATTTTTGTGCTGTCTCTTGCCTCCCCTGCCCTCCACACATACAACCACCTCCTTCCCTTTCACCAAGTCAACTGAATGGTCTCTTTACGAGTCCTAGAGATATCAGATGTCATGCCCTGTAGCATTAAATTTGATTATCTTTTTCATTAACTTAGCTCAGATTGCCACAAATGTTATTACTGGTTATGAACCAGCCTTTTGAAATCTAACAGCACAGTAGCTTATACAATTACATCCCATCGCAATGAGGGCACAAGACAATGTGCAATGCAATAGAGCAATTCTTTCCATTTGTTTTCAGTGGATTGCCCTTTGGTTGCAAGCATTTAATAGGTATATATTACGGGGCAAAAAAAATAACTTAGCAGTAGATAATGATGTGATGCATTCATGACTCATTTATTAGGATCTATGCTATGAAATAAATCATTATATCCAGGAAGACAAAAACAGTCCCAAAAAAAACCTTAAATTTCAACTTGGAGAATATTTTAACTGCAGATTCACAGCAGAAGATGTGATTTGCTACTGCCATACCAGTACTACCACCATATACCTGAAAGAGTGCATTTACCTGCCTGTGGTAGGAGCCTAACAGACATTAATGGTGGTGCTCCTTCAAATAAAATCAGCTTGGCTGAGTTTTCAGGAACTTTAAATTTTCAGTGCTCCAAACAGGGATCTCAGAAACATCACATAACTTGTAGGAGGAGCCACCAATTAACAACTTGAAAATTATTTGCTGAAATTGTAGAGGTAATCAGAAAGTCATAATATTACTTTTCCAAAATCAGTTTTAGTCATAGACTTTAATAGGCTATGTTTAAATCTGTTTTCTTCTGTGATTACAACTTGTTTGTCCTTGATACAAGCCCACAGGAAAACTAGGGAAAAAAGCTCTGATTCACCCATGGTGATGTGGGGATGATGGAAAACTTCCTGAGGTGCAGGTTGGTAGAGAACTTGTGTCTTCTTCAAACTGACTTCCAGCCCAAAAAGCTCAGCAGCCTCTGCAAAGCAGGATGTTAAGCACTGCAGTGCTACTTCTGTATGAGCAACGAGGGGGAATAAAAATAGAATAAAATATAGAAAATAGAAAAAAAAAACAAAAAACCCTACTTTTCAGAGGTAGATTTTTATTTCAGGTTGTTTATATACTTTTTTGTACGCTTATAGAGAGGGAAATTGACTTTCGTTCCACCCTATTATGATAGGACAGTTGAATGGCAGCACACAATATTTGAAATCAGCATTTCAAAGCCTCAGCTATTCCTGGATACTTCTCTTCTTGTTTGCAACAAATCAAAACACAACTAGTTTGTTTGAAGAGTTCCCCAGCTTTTTACATCTGAGCTACTAAAGACTTCATCTGGGGAAGCAGTTCCTGTCTATGAAAGTGAAGGAAACCTTGAATTCCTATGTAATCCTAAACAGCAGTTCAAAGGTGTTGGTTTTTTAGTTCTTTATATGCTTTGAGTCATAGTTTCAGCTTCTCCTGCCCATCCCTAGTGTCCTGAGGGAATTTGTCACTAATGCGGATGCCCCATGCCTCCTGCAGAGAAGGTCCTCTCTCTGCTGTGTGGTGGCCCTGCCCTTCCTCAGCTCTCAGCTCTCACCTTCCCCGGCACCATCTCCCTTCTGCTCAGCACTTACACAGCCAATTGACTACATGCTCAGGCATCAGGGGAGGCATTTTCCAAGTGCCAGATGAAGGTGTTGGTGTTTGAAGCTGGAGGGAGAGCTGGGCAGCTGGGCCAGTGTGCTTGGGAAGGCAGGCTCCACAGGAGCGTTGAGGCTGAAGGCCTGACCACCATCACATGAAGAAGACTTATTTGAAGCCTTCTTTTTAAAGAATGATCCAAAGCACGGAGATGACTTAAAGTACTACGACAAAAAAACTGACAAGTACCTTTCTCCCCTTTTGACTAAGGGAAAGGGAAACTTCTTTCTCCAAGTTACTGATCTACTACTTCAGAAGGTGCATATCTCTTGCCCAGCTCTACTGTTCACCCTGTGCATAAGCACTTTTTTAGTCACCCATCACATGGACTAATCGGTGAGTCACTTGTCTTGGGTTGCAGTGCCACCCCCTGACAGATTGTCAAAGAGTGATTCTTCCCTCCTGGAGAATGAAGCCACAACTGTCCCTGGCTAGTCTGCAGAACAACAGCATTTCTCACAGCAACGTCCAGTTCAGGACTCCAGCACTGATGACACGATTCACTTCACCCAAACTTTTGTTAAAGTCACTCTCTGAAATCAGATGTTAGTGCAACCACTGCAACCATCATGGCTAGGCTTTGTGAACGAAGATATGGGAAGGGCTTTAGCTGCGTTTGCTGCAAGCGCGCTGATGGCTAAAAAGACTGATGCAGGAAAGGCAAGTCCGCTTGCAGAAGGCAGAGCAGAAGGTCTCCTTAGGCAGTATTGGCGAGGTACAGTTCTTTCTGTGTTGTCTTTTCTCTTTGAGACTGATTCTGTGTGTGTGCTCAAAGGAAGCAGCAGGATGGTGCGTCTCCATGTCTCCCAATTCAAGGCCAGAGTGGACCGTTGATGGTAGTCAATATGGCCAAAGCTGAGGTATTGTTTCAGGGAGTCCTTGTATCTCCTCTTTGGGGCTCCTCCCTTGCGGCAGCTGGTGGCAAGTTCACCATAGAGCACAATCTTAGGGAGGAGGTGATCTTCCATCCTGGAGACGTGCCCTGCCCAGCGCAGCTGCGTTCTCAGCAGTATGGCCTCAATACTGGTGACCCCTGCCTGTCCAAGGACAGCCACATTAGTCACTTAATCAGTCCAGTGGATGTTCAGGATTGTACGGAGGCAGCACTGACGAAAGCATTCGAGGAGTGGTGGTTCGCCTTTTTCCCAGCAGCGCTCAACGAGCTCGTGAAATTTAGCATGGAGCGCTTGGCCTCCATGCTTCCAGACCTCAGGTGGGACTCCATCAACCCCATCTGCCTTGCCAGTTTTCACCTGCTGTCTATGGCCTTAAGAGTCTCTCCCATAGCAGGAGCTATATCCAATTCGTTTTTCACCATTTGTGTGAAATGCACACCACACAGCACCAGCACACCATAATGTGCTGAATTGCTGAACCTTGGACTGCACAGACTGTTGGAAATGTGCGACTCTGCAGCCAGTGATTTAAGTAATCACACAGGATTTGAAAGGGGATCAGCTCAAGTTTTCCTTAGGGTCTTTGGGATCTCAGTTCTTTGAAAAGTTCCAAATCTAAAAATCTGCATCCCATTTTGAAATACTTTTCTATCTCAGTAAAACAATAAGGAGCTCAGGCCATTGCAATCTTTTGAAAAAAAATTTATTTTCTGAATTAACTACATATAAGCATACTTTTTATTCCCTCTCATTCCTTCTAAAATAGGGCTGGGGTCCTTGATACCAGAAGAAAGGTTCATCAGGGGAAACGATGACCAGTGAGGTCTGAAAGATATGGAGAGTCCTATATTTAAATACTTGCCTGAGTTATTTTATTACAAAATACATGAATGGGTTTCTAAAAAAATGCGATGTGCACCTTTACTGAGTAAACTCAGAGATTCAGACATCCTGCCAGCACAGAACCCTCATCTGTAAGCACACCCATGGTCCTCTCCCACTACAGACCAATACTGGTGACTGAGCAAGCTGATGCACTCTGGTGCTCCACTGGTATTTTCTAACAACAGAGTCCATGTTTACTACATGTTAAATTAATCTTAACTATCTCACTGGTAACTCTGTATCTGTGGCTTCTGTTCTTTTAAAGATCATGAAGGTGCTGCCCCAAGTTCAAGTGGCTTTCTATCAGTGATCAATCATATATTGCCCTGCAATCAGGGCACTGCAGTGGGTTACAGTTAATCAATGCCAGAGTTCTTCCATGTCCGAAAAGGTAAGTTAGCTCATTTTTCAGTATTGACTGCAAGTATTTGCTTTTCAGTGTAATTTCACTCTAAAATTAAAAATAATTAGGAATTATATACTGTTCTTTCTCTGCTATCCCTGCTACTCATAAAATAGTCTGTCGTTGTTTAATAGCTTTGCCAACCAATATGCACAAACAGAGGATCTTGCTTTAGTATTTTCCCAGCAGATTTTTGCAAATTAAGAATGCAATTTCTCATTTTACTCAAGCTCTCCTTAATGGATGAAAAAGTAGCTGAATTTTATCTATAAAGCTAGGAAGGGGCCCTGTTCTAGCCCCACTGTTAACTGAGATGACCCTGAGTAACTTCACCTTACACAAAGGCAGATTGTGCTGACAGCAGAGAGGTGGTATGACAGCACTTGGCTATTTCCCTTTCCTCACCCTTTTCCTTATTATACAAGGCTCTGGGGGACATGGATGTGCAACCAGCAATCTGTGAAAGCATATTTCCCCAGTGGTTCCTTACAAGCGGCATTGAAGTGTCAGATGAGGACAGAAGCTGGCCTTGTGTTACTGCTGTGACTGAAGCAAAACAGGAGGTCTGTGGTTAACTATTTAACAGTCTAGATGTATCATGCAGCACTGTCCCATCTGGTTTCTGCTCTGCATTAGAGAAGGTTCAGGGAGCTAATTGTCCAGGGAAACTGTGTAATGAGCCTGTCTGATCAGATCTCTGACAGATCCAAGCAATGCATCAGCACTGCCATCACTTGAGCAGGAACACAAAGAATACCTCAGATGTTGTTACCCCCTTTCTGCCCCAAAATCAGTCTCTTTCATGGCAGCATTTCCTGCAGATCACTGAATTGTGAAAATAAATCAATCTGTGGACAAGTATTGAACTACCATGCTGCTTTCATTGATGATCTCCTTTGTGCTGGTAGTCTAAGAAGAGGTCAGATGGGGAAAGGTATAATTTCCATGATGTTCAAGATGTTTTTATCACACACACTTAAGAGATATGCCAACAACATGGTACCAACAGGTTGAAAACAGCAATAACAGTCCACGTAGAAACACAGAAACAAGTTAAAGCCTTGGGGACAGTATGAAGGGTCTGAATCCCTGCACTGACCTCCTAGGGCTAGAATAAGGGTTAGGTTACAGCTAGGGTTATTGCTGAAAGCAACTCCTCACAGGACATCTCTCCTTCTAATAAAATTGGTCAGAGGAAAAGCCAGATTTCAACCCTGAGAATTTCCCCAGACTGACAAATCACCAAGTGTAATTTGCTTACTGCTAACTCATCAACAGAAATGTCTGAGGGAAAGTAAACTCAGAGTCATTCAGAGCAGGCTGGGGTGTTAATGGGGGTCTAATTACCCAGACATTTTTTGGAAAATAAAGAGACACGATAAAACACAGAGGACTTTCCATCCATTTTTAGAGATTATTGGTGACAAGTTTAGAAACAAGAATGCTGAAAGCAACTGGGATGGAAGGTCCTTACAGGTTTATTTCTAACTAGAAGGGAGAGTTGAGAATTTTATGTTGGAAGGTAGCTTAAATCATACTGATCACAAAATTGCACAGTTTATGGCCCTCTGGAAGAGAGGATGTGACAAAGAATAGGAAAATACCAGAAGACTGAAAAAAAACACAGGGAAAAACGAGGAGCCAGGGAATCTGTTAGATCAATTAACTTCAGTTCTCAGAAAGATTCTGAAACAAGTCAATAAACAGTATTTTGAGAGGTATTTTGTAGCCATCCTTCAGATAACAAGAAAATAACCACTATTCAGTATGAATTTAAAGAACATGTTAGGCTAGTCTAAATTCTTTTTATAACATGATAGGAAAGAATCATCAGGAGTTTGATGCTAATGATGCATTTCATATTGTCTCACATGGTCTTATAAACAAGTGAGAGAAAAATGGTCAAAATGGAGCAAAACTTCATGAGCACTTACTGTCTCAGGTGTGGTCAGTGGTTTGTAGTGAAAGCAGAAGGACAGGTCAAGAGATCTAGGTGGTATGCATTGTTTGGTTAAGTTAAGGGATGGGAAATATTTTCATTGTTTGCTTTCTAGTTGCCCCTTGTTGCCTCTTGGGTTGTTTTATTTTGTTTTGTTTTTAGAATTCTACTCTTCTTCTGCTTTATTCTTCATATTTTCTACCTGTTCATGTTCTATTCTCTTTTCAAAAAACAGGGAGTATATTAGTGAGGACTTATTCTCTTCCTACACTTTCATAATCCTGTTTCCCTTCCCAAGTGATAGTGCTGCCCTCACTGCTGCCTGGGCTAAGGAACTGGGTACCCCCCATGTAATTATATTATCAAGTGAGAGAGATCTTTATGTTGTCAGTAGCTGGGACTGTAATTTGCTTGCAGACTCGAGAAAATTGCTTGAGCAAAGGGGCAGCTAGATGGATAAAAGGCTGCTGTCTCTTGTTTGCATCCCTTTATTTCTGAGGTAATACTTTCCCTTACCACTTGGCATGTGCCCAGGTGCTCAGCCTGGCCTCCCATCAGGAGCAGACAGAACAGCAAATCAATGCATTTCCTTCTGCAGGTGAGTGCTGAACTTTCCAGAAAATATTCCCATTGTGAGAAAATGTGGCAGAAAGTCTGTAGCTTTCATCATCATAACCTGGAAGTTGGGGAACAAGGAGGTTTCCTTCAAATCTGCTTAGCCACTTGGTTCTGCTGAGGTCTATGGAAAAAGTTTCAGCCAGGCATCTTCTGCTACAGTTGCACAAGAAACTGCTTTTAAACTTCTAGCTTAACATGAACTTTCAAAAGGCCATAGTCAGGGTAACTCATCCCTTGGGCTGGGCCTGGGTCTGTGATAGAAGGGGTAAAATATATGTGGGACTCATGCTCATGAGCCGAAAGCACAGGCAGACCCTTGTGACAGCCTGCATCACATAGCAAAACTGCATCCTTATCTCAGCTACATGCCTGGATGTCTTGTGCTGATACTGCAGAGTGTGAGAATAGCTGAGATGCAAGTCTTGGGAGCTCCTAGGGATGCACCTCCAGATGCACCTCTGTGCTGACAAAGGCTATAGTACACTAAATAAACTTTGTCAAATCTTCCTAGGGCAGGTGAAGAGATTACAGTCCTGAACTGCTGAAGTTTGTTGCCTCTGTAAGTGAGCAGGATGTCCCTGTAAGTTCTGGCATAGCTAATTTACAAGAGTGGCTCAGGGCTAAGTTGCAATCCTGGTGTCTGCGAAATCTGGCATGGGAACAGCAGCCACAGGAAAGAAGAAGTATTGCCAGAGGTGATTTTTGAACTGCGGAAGGCCATGAAAATCTTGCCCCTGTCACGAACATAAATTCACCAAAAGGCTACCTCATCACTGGTAAATCCTTTCCCTGGGGTCATTGCAGGCAGCGCTCACCCAGTGGTTTTCTAGTCACTTGGAACATCAGATCAGACCTGCCACCTTCACCCCAGCTAAGTTAGCATTATAAAAAGGTGACTGTGGGCTGGAAAATGGTTTTACTCTCCCTTTGGTCAGCCTGACAGTGCAGAAGGCAATCCACCAAAAGGTTCAGTGGAATGGTTTTGATGGGGCTCTCATGTAGATGTATGGTTGCATCGGCCTTCATGCTGCAGTGGTAATGTTCATCAGGAGGCCTGAAATGGCTCAGCAGATGCTGTTTTCTTGGAGAGAGAGTTAATACTGATACACTGCTTATTGCTAGCTATGATCAGTGATTTCTGTAATAACGAAGGAATCGGTACTTGCCTATTAAGATTCTGTGCTAGAAAGAAGTATGAAAGATAAATGATAGCGCTTGATGGTTGTGACCTTTACTTTTCATAACAAATGCAAATCAAATATTCTGCATTCAGAGGAAATCTGTCAGTCGCCAACTCATAGTTCTTGTGTTCCTGCACCGTGGGGTATGCTGTGGGGTTTTGGAGAAAACATGAGCACCCATGTTGCTGCTGGTGAGAATGGGGAACCTTGGTGGTGAGGGCAGGATGGGGTGGGCACTTTGATCACATGGGTAAGGTAGGAGCACAGAAACCTTCTTGATGAGGGGATATTCCAGAGTGACAAAAACACACCTGAAAGAAAAACTCTCACTGTGCAGCAGGGGACAATGTGGTGGTTTTGACCATTTTTAGAATCTGAGCATATTCCAGTCTGGTGTCAAGGAATGGCTGCTGCTGCTGCTGCTGCTGCTGCTTGGGGCAAAACTGAGCTAAGCCACAGCTGCCCATGATGAGCTTGGGAGTGAGAAGTGGCCCTTGTCTCCCAGGGCCCTGAGCACTGTCAGATCTACCTGAACGTGAATCCTGCCAGTGCGAGCTAAATTTCTGCTGGTGCTATGGATCTTGCTCCTGTCAATCCCGCGCATTCCCTCAACATCTGGGCAATACACTCCTTGCTCTCTCAGGCTGAAACCATCAGTTATGGTGGCATGCGATGGGAAGGCTGGTGTGGGGCAGATGTGTGGGCTTTGAGCAGCTGTAGCACAGCTGTGGTAAGCTGGGCACACCTCTGCTTGCTCTTGATCACCAGCAAGCAGGCCAGACCTACAGCAGTCCATCCATCTAGGAGGGCATGGGGGGCTGGAGTGATCAGCTACTGCCCCTTAGACAGGAGCTGGGTTAGAACAGACACACTCACAGAATGAAAAATGAGTCAGTTCATATTGAGTCAGCACCCATAGGAAGACTGAGAGCCACAGAACTGAAGTTAAACTAAACTGAAGTTAGTTCAGTGTTAGAAAATATTGACTCTGTTTTGGGCTAAAAAACAGATTTTTGATAACTTGTGGTGATTGTGGTAAGTGTAAATTTCTCTTTAGACTTTTTTTTTTCTATCTACATGTAATATAATGTTAAACTTAAATCCCAAAATCTTTCTTAAAAGAAAAGCTCAGCTTCCAGCCAAAGCTCGAACAATTTTCAGACTAGCAGGTTCTCTTGAGAAGGTATCGTGGGGTATTTCTGAGCTTCTCTGTCCTGTGAGCTGGCTCTTTTGACAGTTTCTGGTTTTGATGGCAAAGATGGAAGTCAGATAGAGGACCGCAACCTAGGATAGTGAAATAGCATTTGATGCATTCCAGGAGGCAGAGTAAAAATATATTACCTATTCTAGACCATCCTGTCACTGAAATTCTCACACATATCACAGCTAGCATGAAAAAAAGCCTATGCTTGGGGAAGTGAAAATTATTTCTCTGTTACTTAGTTCTCTATAAGAGAGAGTTTACCTTCTTACATCTTAAAAATAGAAAAGCCCCCTCTCCACACTTTGAGCAGCAGCATTTTATTGTAAGACACTTACCTGCACACATCCTTATTTCTCAATGAGTGGGGCTTCTCTTCTATTGAGGGCATTTAAATATATCATAAAAGAGGAATATCAAGGCATTTTTCCTCTAACATTCATTATTTAATAAGTTTTAAATTGACTTGAGAAAACATTCAGCAAGCTCTTTGACAATGAAGCCTCCTATATTTTTTTCTCTTTTCTCCTTTTTTTTAATGGGGAAAATGCATCAGATCACTTGTGTTACAACAAGGAGATGTTAATTCAGTGATTTCAGGGAAGTCAGTGCTCCCATTCTGTTGCCTTTTTTTTTTTTTTTTTTCTTTGATTAGTACCCATTGCAGTACTTCTGTGCATGAATTCATCATATCCTTCTCAAGAGTCTAATGCTGCTGAGGCAGTGCCATAACAATGAAATGGACCTTTTCTTTCAATATGAGCATTGAACTAGATGTCAGTGATTTACAGCACTTCTTAAAAAAAGCAAGAAGTCAAGGGACTGTGAACTGCATTCATAAAACCACTGGACTGGCACTCTGTGATGCTCCCTTCTGTGTGATCCATTGCAATTCCAGGCATAATCCCTCCTGCTGCAGACACCATCCTGTGTGATTACAGCAGCTCTACTTTAACCAGATCTCTTGCATGTAAGGTTTGTTTCTGACTGGTTTGAGAGGAACCAAACTTCGGGGTTCAGATTTGCACCAAGTCTTTTCCACTACCACAAGCAGAGGCTGACCCAGGGTATGGGCTCAGCGTGCTCTGTAAGGCAGAGCTGCCAGACAAGCAGCAAGGCACTGGTAGCATCCATCCTATGACCTTTGCAAGCGACAGGGAAAGGAGCGGATGCACAGATGCATGCAGGTGTTTGTGTAGGAAATGCTGGCAACTACTGAATTTGTATGAGGACTGATGCACATTTCAGAGCTCTCCTAACACCGGCCTCAAGACGCACATGAGACTTGAGGCATTTCTTGCAGAAGAGAATGCAGCCGAGCGAAGGAGCAGTAGGCTTCCTGTACGAACCTCAGTGTGCTAGATGAATGGGTGAGGTGCACGCAAAGCTGTGCAGCAGCCTCGGCTGAGAAGGGCTTCAGACAGAGAGTACTCTCTGCTGTCCTCCTCCCTACTGTGTTTCTGCTGAGCTGGCACAGGGCTTGCTTTGCCCACCACTCAAGCTGTGGATCCAGTCACCTATCCCTTTTTCACTTAGGTAACATTTCTACCAACTTAAACCAACAGAAATCTTCTTGATCTTGTCAGTAGACTCCACCTTTTCCTGTTTAAATTCATACATCTCACATGTTTCTGTATTAAATGCGGCACTGCAGTTCACAACACAGAAGTGGGCTAGATCAGTGAATTTTTCATGATCACAAAAACAGAGATTTCAAAATATCTGCACTGAAGTTGTGAGATATATAGAGAGTTGATGACCACTAAATAATTGAGGTTGAAGTACCCTTAACAGTAAATGTGAGTTATTTCAAAAACTGTAAAACTATCTATATGCTGTACTTTAGGGGGGATTTGGTGCAGAAAATGTACTCTAGATAATTGCATTACTATAGAAATTAAGTGCCAACAATGTACTGGCAGTTTAATTTTGTTCATTGGCGTCTTTTGAAAAATGGTGACTCATTTTGGATGGAAGTATCTGTGGCATAACTTTTCCTAACTTCTTGCAGTTCTTGAAGTAAGTGCTGCAAGGCAGGAAACTGCCTGGGACAGGGCCCTACTCCAATGACTCGTCTGCAGGTTCATATGAGCACTTCTTGCTTTGACATGTGGAACAGCTAGTGACTGGAAACACTGAAGGCACTGAAGAGCTGTGCAATTAATGTGCAGAAGCAGTATGAGATGCTCCATTTTTCACTTTGGCTGGCTGTTAAGTTTTGTTTTCTTTTTATCAATTTTTATTTCGGATACCGAATACGTAAGCATTAGACTTACCTGAAAAAGAAGCAACCCTTGCATGAGGATTACTGGACATAACTTGTGCTCTCTGTGAATATTTGAAAAATACATTCATTTAAAATGAGCATGAGGTCATTTCAGGAACCTATGCCCCGGGAATCAAGGACTACTGTATTCGTATTCTGTTGCAACGCTTTCAACAGAATGGCTCATGAAAGTATATGACAACAAATGTACATAATCTAAAGCAATGGTTATTCCAATCTAAAGCAAAGGTTATTCCTATTTTTAAATGATCCTTGGATAAGGACATCTGCTCCATGTCAAAGCTTGGTCAGGAGTTGCTGAGAAGCTGAATGAATTAAGACATCTCACTTTGTGGGGGGAAGGTATTAATGTTGCTTCCAAGCAAACTTCTATCAACTCTGCTGTGGGGTACAACCCTGTGCTGGCTGCAGCACTGGCTACACGGCTAAGCGGTGAGGCCTCCTTTCCTTCCAGGCTTTCTTGACAAACCGCAGCGAGCTGTAGATCTCTCCTAGCAGCTTTGAATGGTGCTGCCCTGACTTTGCCTCCTTTTCATGCCTTTTGCCCATGTATCTGAAAACACTGGGTACCTTTTTAATTCCCTAGCTTGAATTTCTCACTCCTTCGATTATGGTAGTTGCTATGGGAACAGCTAATGGAAGAAAATGTGGTGTTTTGCCCAAATACAATATGAAATAATTTCAAAGCACATTATGCGCTGAATATCTGGGTTTCTGAAGGATAGATCTTAAAGTGAGAACTGGGATGAGGCTTGTTGTGTGAACATCTTGCAAATATTAAAGTTGTAAGTTCTGTCTCTAAGAACGCATTCTAGTATTTTGCTTCTACATGTTAAATGTCACAGTTTGTATGTGAAATCACATTTTAGTCTAGTCTCAAATACTTGTAAAATGTGCATACATCATTTAATTAGCCATGACTGGTGTTTGTAAAGACAAACAGTAACAAATATTCCTGAGTTTTGGTGAGATTTGAGCCACTGAACCTCTTAAAATACAATAGTATTTCATGAAAATTCAGCCCATCATAAACAGAAATAATTCAGACCTTACCAATAATTTTCTTCACCAGAAGCAAGACAAGAGATTCCTAACACATCCCTTCACTTTCACTTTTAATGGGAGAAAGCTCATGTAACTTGGCATCAGGCAGCAACTCACAACTCCAACATAATTTATATTGAGTAAAAGTTGCATGTGACTGCATCACGGAAAGAGATTTCAAGCAGAAAGTTTCCATTTTTGATCAGTGCAAAAGACTTTCCTTGCAGGTAGAGGTTTGGTCACATACAGGTGTTCTCTGTAGTAAGAATATAGAATTGGCTTTCTGAACAGCCCAGCACTGAGCTTTCAGCATTTGACTGAGACTGTAGGTCACTTTCCCAAAAGTTATGGTTTCCAGGTAGCCATCACCTGGGTTTCCACATGTGATGTGGTGAAAAGAAATGGATATAGCTCGGTAGCTTATCACCTGCTTTCTACAGATCTGCATCATGTTCCACGAGGAAAATTTAGTACAACCCTCCTTCTTTAATGCCAAGTTGGTCGGGGTTCTGACCAACATAGTACAGGTTTAGTGTGTTCACAGGGTGTTATGAAAATGAAAAGGGACATGTCTTGGAGCATTCTGATTCAAACTTCAGTTAGCCCTGGGAATGCCTTAGGTGTTGATTTCTGATAGAAATTCAATAAATGTTATTTATATGACTTAAAAAATCTCACAGAGAACAGAGCTTTACATGCACACACAGGGAAAAGACGGAGATGAGATGGAATTTATCCAGAAGGTGGTGGTGTTTTGTTTTGATTTGCTTTTCTCCTGTACAATGCTTGTATCAAAAAATGGTTTTTGGAACTTCCTTCTTTCTGAGGCAGCCAAGAGGTATATGTAGGTTTGCTCTGTTCTCAGCTCTATTTCAGTAACGAATTTCTTCTTACTGATCTTCTCCAAATTGCCATTTAGATATTAGAAGGCTTTTAAATTTTTGAATCTCTCGTTTTTATCTTGCCTGCTTTTATCATTTGTATTGCATGAAGGCAGTTAAACCGGCATTGAGTATTATTTTCTCCTCAGACCAACTGAGGAGGAGCTCATAGCAAAGGATGTTACACAATTGAACACTTAGTTGATGTAAGGTTCTAAAGCCCAAAGTGTACAGGGAACAAACAGCAATCAAGCAGCACTGGACATCAGGTGGATCCAAAAGCCCAAGTTCACCATGACCAAGCCCGAAGAGTCCAAGGAGTGCCTGGGGAGCAGAAAGGTGGTTCGCTGGGACCGTGAGCTGGGCTGCTGGCTGGGTCGTATCTGTCAATGGTCTGCCAGCTTTGTGCATCAGTCATACGCCAGTACAGACTGGCAGGTGACACAGAGTTTGGTCTAACAAGTGGCTCTAGAATAATCTCTGTTGCCTGTGGGAAGGGGGGGAATGAAATGAAATCCACTGAACTTAGTCTGCAGGGCTCCTCCAGGGTATGGTTGCCACTGCACCCTTTTCATGGTTGTCAAAAGTCTCCAGATATATCATAGTCATTGCAGTTCCTTAGAGTCTATGGCAGTGGGGACTCTAAGAAAATGATAGCAAAATATGCAGTAATGTAGGCATAACCAGTCAACTTCATGGCAATAGGATACATTTGATATCTCTTGAGTTCCTTTACAACTGTGCTCTGTAGTTCTGTCATCCTGATTTAGGTACTGACATCCAAAATTAGAGCCCTTAGAAAATTTGCTAAATTGCTGCCCAAACTCCAGTAGCTGAAGGAGAAGATGCTGGTCCAGAGCTATGTGGTCTTTATGCAACACAATTTGGGTGCTGGAAAGGCCAAAACCAGAAGATTTCTCTCTTTGCAGCGAATGTGCCATGTACAATGAGGCATCCTCTTCAGCTGTACTGTGGGATTCACTAGGATCTTTCAGAATTTTGGAGTCTGCAGTGGGATTTAGACTTTTAACTATAAAACCTTACTGGCTTCCTATGGTATCACAAATGCTGTGTAGCATTTTCAACTCATAAAAAGAAACCTGACTTTTGTGAGAGCTAACTAAGATCATCCTTTTCCTTCACCCTCTTCTTTGGAGAATGTTTCTAAATGAAGTGAGAATTTCCACATTCAAAGAAAGTAATCCCAAATCACTAAAATCTTGAAAAACGTTTTGTCTGTCTGTTTCACGTAGGAGGAAAAGGGATTCTCTCAACAGGGGCTTTCCCAGTGTGGATGTTGATGAAGCAGATTCTGAGCCACAAGCAGTTTTATGACCCCAGCTTTGCTTGAGTCTAGCTAGTTTGAAGGGCTCTTTCAGAAGAACTCTGATATATGGTTTGCTTTATTTCTTTATTGCATCTAATGCAGCAAAACTTCCTGTTGCTTGCTTCTGTTATTGATGTAAAGCTCCACTAAGATTTTCAAAATGTACTGTCTTTCATTTTCATATACTAAGATTTAATTCCAATTGAACACTTCACTGAACTGCAGATAAGATGAATGGGTAATTATTGGCTAAGAAAGGGCTCTCACAATGTGCTTTAGACTTCTGTGTCCCTGGGCAGTTGATCTATTGATGGGTTTTGCTATGCTGTTATCCCTGCTGTTCTAGTTCCAAGATTTTGCCCATACTGTGGAGCACCTGCGGAAAAGAGGAGGGAGAAAGGACTAGTGGTGACCCAGTTTTTCTCATGTGTGCATGCAGGGTATGCCCTGGATGCCCTGCCAGTCGTTTTTTTGCATAGCAGGAGGACAGAGTCTACAGTACACTCTGAATTTGAAGCATATTCTGAAAAGCTTTACTTGGAAATGTCTATAGATGTGGTCTTGACACTACCTTACAGCCCGAGTCCTGAATCTGGCTTTTCAGAATGACTTTAGGAATATCTTCAGAAAGATCTTTTGAGGCCTAATGTTCCTTGGTGGGAGTCCTGCAGAGTGAGGGATAGAGATAACTGGAAGACACCTAGCTGCAGCAAAGGGGTGTTTTCCCTGGGACTATAAGCATTTAGTGCTTCTTCTCAACTCCAACTTCCTTGAAGGGAATAAAAAAGCAAGCTATTTGGATTGGGGTTATACATTCCAATGCATAATATAACTCTCATTCCTACTCCCCTAAGCCAATTGTTTTCATATTCCAAGCAACTGTAGAGATTTTTTCCTTCATTAAAAATGAGTTGCCTTCACTGAGCTCATCTTCCACATTCAAAGCTGCACCTGGATATTAGAGAAAGAGTAAGGAAAACCATGCATACCTACCATCATCCCTGCTGTTAACCCTGTCCATTTCCTTAAGTCCTTTCAGCAACCAGTTATATGTCTTCTCCTATATCTCAGATGCTGCGCTAGGTTTAAGGAGCTTACAAATAAATGATAGTATTGCCACTGGTATCAGTCAGGGAGAAGTTTGAAGTGCTCATATAAATTCACACATAATGCACCTTTCTGTGCCTGTGAAATTGTTGTGACTTTTTGTGAGAAACGAAATGCACTGTTACATACTCCAACCCCTTCAACAAGTTTTTACAGCTGGCATGTGTGTACACATATATCAATCCTTTCAGGGAACTCTGGCTGGCTGCCAAAATCACTGAGTACAGTGACAGCCCTCTTTGAATTTGAACACAATCTTGACTCCTCTGAGATGCTGCTAAATAAGTTATGAGCAATCAGAACAGTTAAAATGGTATTTTTAGATCTGCATTAAGGCAATGTTTGGAATTCTTCAAAACTTTCCAGGGGTCTGTTGTTTGTGATTTCCTGCAGGGCTTCTTAGTGGGTTAGTTTTGTAGGAACAGAAACTTCTCATGCAGTGTAATTCTGAGGTAGTGCTGCAAGAGATGAGTGTGAGTATCTTTTCGGAATGTTTTATGCTGGGCATTGTTTGACTAAAAATCGCACTGGGTTGCTTTATTTACACTGCTACAGGAAGTAGGGGCTATTTGAGTTTAGGATAGAGGGTTAACAAGAAAGATCTATCAGGAGTCTTTGACATATCTGACTATCCCTCTTGGCTGTGAGATCCAATTTTAGTGGGTTGGGACATACAGATTTTAACTATAATGCAGGCATTTTAATTTCAGGTATGTGTGATACAAAAAGAGTACCTGTGCTGAATTTATCTGACTGCCTGTCAGCCTGGAAGTTTTGGACCTTATTATTCACTGGGGTAAGTCTCGTTTGTTGACATTAGCTCTGTATGTAATAATTTGTCTCCTTCCAGAGAATATGGATTTATTGCAGCGCAGAACCAGATGCTTAGCCAATATGTGTACATATTTCAAATATGATCACCAATATTTGTGTTCCTCTCTATTCTAGAGATAAGTCTTTGAAACTAAGTGTGGCGAAAGAGAATTCTCTTTTAAGTGAGGCCTTTTTTAGCTCTTTTCCACTTAGCTTCCCCAGTTTAAATGAGATGTGTATTCAGTTAGGGCACTTAAAAAGTCTCTCTCTTCTGTCTATTTTCAAGAAACTTGAAATAGCTGAAAATTACTGGACCTACTTAATGGCTTTTGTTCTTTTGTCAGCTGTGGCTGAATTCAGTCTGTGAATTTTTAAATTTCCATGAAAACTGGGCTAAGAAAGACAAGCTGCCCAGAGGTCAAATATGACAGACAGCAAACTAAGTCTCAGTTCTTGGTTCAGTTCTGAATTAAAAATACTTGTTTCTAACTTCTAGCATTTCCTAAGACTCAAGTAGTTTCCTTATTTTATTTGAGAATTTCTGCAATTAGAACAGGATGAATAATGCAAAACAGATTTGCAAATTAATGGGCTGACTTTATTCTGGTGTTAAAAATGAGGTTGTATTATGAATAATTCATGCGTACCTGGGTGAACACTAACTTTTCTTAAAATGTTTGTGAGGTGCAGAAGACTCAGAGTTTCTCTTCTCACCAAATTAATCTTGTTTGGTAGTCAAAAGTAACTGCAGCAAAATCTTGTAAGAACAACAAAAACAACAAAAAATCAGATGAAATAGATTATGTAAGTCACAGTCATTAAATATGCAGAATAACAACAATTTTAAGTGCAAACTAAAGGTTGGAGAAAAAACATAACCTAAATGTTAGACAAATAAATCAGAATGAATGTAGAAGTCTTTGCAGAGGAAAATATTGTTAGACAGGGTCATAAATTATTTGTTCAAAAATTTACAGTAGAAGGTCTTCTTTAAAAATACTCAGCAAGCTTCATAAGAGGTCAGAAACAATATTCTTAAGTGGCTAGAGTGTCATTGGGAAACTTAAAGTAGTATGTCACCTGGTGAGCAATCTCAACCTAGAAGAATCATTTGCCCTTAGTGGAGGGCCAACAGGGAGCATGGCAGTTTTTATGATATTAAGAATATTTTGGAAATCACTAAAGAGAGAAAGAAATGCTCTCAGATAGTCATACATAACCATGCATAATAAAGAGTGTACTAATTGTTTGAAGCAGCTAAGTTTGGGATTTAACTGCCCTGTTAATATCTACTTAGTATTAAACCTCTGCAGCTCCTCATCCTGTTGCCTCTGGCTCACAGGGTCAGCAACAAGGGGAAGGGCTGAAAGGGGCAATGTGCTGAGTTGTCTTCTCTTCTTCAAGGATGAAATGGAAAGTAAAATATTTAGTATCACATGAAGGAGACACATGAATGCAGATTGACTCACAGAACAACTACAGGCTTATATGGACCAAGAGCATCCAGTTTGTCAGTTGTCAGTTGGCCTGGAGACAACAGTAAGTTGTGAGTTGACCAAGTGATCCCTACCTGAGGTGCCACCCTGCTTAATGCTTTTTTTTAGGGTCCTGGCCCTGAGTGACACAGTAAGGTTACCACTGCAAACTGCTGGAGAAGGCAAAAGGCCTAAATGTTCCTCCTGTTTTGCCTTGCACGTGTGTCAAGAGGATTCTTGAGATAATTTATGAAGGGAAAAATCAGATCAGGTCCCATTTCTTCTCATCTTCACCTTTTATTTTACTCCTATTTAAAGTCAGATCTGTGTTAGGGTCTTTTGGATAGTCTCTGCAAATGCTGGGCTTGTTTGGAGCAGCTTACTAAGGGAAGAGTGCCCATTCATGAGAAGCTGAATGCTCCAAATTTACAGTGAGTTTCCTTTCCAACAAGTAAGTCTCCCCCACCTTCCTCTCATGCCATTACTTCCATTAGCGCAAAGTACTAGCAGTTGCTAGTGGTTAAAAAAAAGACCGTTTTGCCTGAGCCCATTCAATATAGGGATAACGGCACAGGCAGCTCTCAGGGTACAGGCTAACAAAGTGCTTCACCAGAATCTCTTTTTTTCATGCTGATAAAGGAAAAGTAACTATTTTTGCAATATATCTTTTTCTTTAATACACATTATAATGTTTCACCAGTTATCCGTAGTGTTACAGCATCCTAGTTTTCTGTCAGTGCTGACTTTCCAGTTTGCCAAGCACTAGGCAGTGGCTGCCAAATTGTTTATAGCTTAATGAAGCCAAGATACTATGAATGGATAGAGCAAATGACTGAAAAGAAGGGAGGAGCATGAAAGGTAAAAAATAGCCATGGGAACAGATGTAGGTTTGCAGGCCAAAGGAAATGTAACTAAATGGCTTTGAACGGTTTATAATATTTACATCTGAATATCATCTCTCCAGGTTGCTATATTCACTCTCTGCCTGCCTGTCAGCATGTGGCACATCACATGGACACCCAAGTAGAGTGTTTATAGAAGGATTTAAAGGGGGATAAATATTACAATTCCATCGCCCTCATGAGACTCTTAACATCTGGTTTTGCAAATAAATATTGACACCAGGATATTTTCCAAGAGAGAGAATGTAGCTGAGGCTGAATTGTGACTCTGTCAACCTATGAGGAATTTGAACAGCAGCCGCTCTGTGTATTTGGGATTGGAGGAAGGGGAGAGGAGCAGTGATAGCTCTGGACAGGGTGCTGCTAAGAAAAGCAATAATTTCCAAGTCACTCTTTTTTTCTGAAACATTATGGCTTTGCTTTAGAGATGCCAACTCTTTCTGAAATGTCTGTGTGCTTTTTTTCCCCTTTTGTAATACTAACCCATTTCTGAGACACTGGGCACGGCTCCCTCCTCCCTCTTTCTCCTGCGATGTTTTTCAGTGCTGTTGCGGGCTTTGGCAGCTTCCCAGTTAGAGCAGATTCCCTGCCAACAGGCTCTCCTTATGGCTCATTTTATAAAGGGCTGATTGCTTTGATGGTCTGTAAGGCTAAGGAGAATGGGGGAACAAGGGATTTGATTTTTAAAGAGGAAAAAAAATCCTCTCCATTGCTTCTGAGGAATGCATTGCAAATAGAGTAAGTAGATACAAACCTTGCAAGTTTTTTATCATGGGGAAAGCTAAATCGTGGGTGAAAATTGTTGCTGTGATGCTCTGTGTGTGATACAGTGCGGGTGAAACACTGAAGCAGAAAAGGCCAAGAAATGAAAGGAAAAGGAATGAAAATCTCAGGCTGGGAGGAAAAAATGTAGTGAGTGGAAAGGGAAGGAAGATAACCAACAAATGGAGGGGAATGGAGCAAAGAAGGAGAGACAGATGGGTAAGAGGAGAGGTGGTGAGAGAGACACAGTAGATGTCTAAAAGCAGGGTAAGATGGAAGCTGAACCTGAAAAAAATGCCAGAGGGCTAGTGGAGATGAAGGCCAGCATGTCTGCAAACGACGGAGGATGAGCTGAAAAAAAAAAAAACACTGCAAAAATCAAAATACAACTTAAAACAGGCAATGAAAGAGCAAAGCCAATATGAAATGAAACAATAGCCAAGAGAGGAAACACCAAAAAGCTCACAAAAGACTTATCCTTGCTCGCCACTTCTGCTACCCTGAAAATTTTCCTTGCAGCAGTAACTCATGACATCTCCACAGCACACATTTTTCCTTGATAGATACCCAGCTTCCTCACTACTACTGGGCCTGACTGTACAGCAACATTTAGTTTCATGGCAACTTTTTAAACCTCTTTTCGTTCTGTGACCTGGAAACAAAACTTCTTGGCTGTGTTTGCAGTTGTAATTGTGCTAATTGCATCTATTTTTATGCCAAAGCTACAGCTCTTAGATGTAGCAATGTATTTCACCAGTTAGGACTGAGGGAGATCTGGGTAACAGTCTTTGCTCTCTTTGAGCAACCATTTAGATCTTTTTTTTATTATTATTATTCTGGAATCATCAGAGCGGGAATGTCCTAAGTCTGAGAGTAGAAAACCGTTTCCCTTTTCCTTTGCCCCCGTTTTGCTGTGATCAACACGTTTCTTCAACCTGTTTAGCATAAGAGCATTTTATTCAGAAATGTTCTGATGAAGTCTGGAGATGATTTGCATGTAGATTGCATCGTCCTTGTTGTTTGCTTGCTTTTTGCCAAATGAAAGATTGCTAAAGAGAACCTTTGCTGTTTGCTGTCCTTCTTATCGGTCCAGCTTGATCCCTAGAAATGTAGTCAGTATATGACTGAATGTAATATTAGCTTTTAGCACCATGCAGATAGCTGGTTGAGCCTTTAAGGACAAGGTTATATCCATCCTGTGGAGCTCTCTCTCAGTGCTCATATGTATTGCTGATCCAGAGGAAATATATATTATGGATCGCTTCAGTGTTTCCTTCATGGTGTGTGTCCTGACCAGGCTGGTGCGGGTGGCTAGTTAACCTTACCAGTTATGTTGCCTAGCAGCTATTGGCATCTTAATCATCAGCTCTTGTGCAATGGTACCATCTCCTCTGGACTGTTTTTACATCCTTTGGTTCTGTAGTGTAGAACACAAAATGAAAAGCTTTCAGTGTGTGTATGGTCTTTCAGCAGCACCAACATGCAAGTTTGAGGGAGAGACCCTACAGATATCAATTCAGGTCATGCATTCTTGTGTAGAGCTCTCTTGGGTCCCTCTCTAGACAGGTTCATTACATGCATTGCAGTCACTGCCATTTCCAGAGGCAATGTACAGCATATTAATGCTTCCTTCATTAAGATTATTTTTGTAGGGGATAAAAATTGCAGGACTGTGGGGACTCCTAGAAGGGGCCGCAGCACCAGAAGGCAGGAATTGGAGGAGATGGACGTGTGGACACGGATGCACCGTGGGTGAGTGCTAGCCTGGCAGTGAAGGTTTCTAGCTTTTTCTGCGTGCGTGTGTAAAGGTGGCAGGAGCTCACACTCTCATGCTGAATGGTAACCTGCTGTCTGAGTTACATAAACGTGCAGATCTGTCCCATGACTGCCTAGTGCCACAGGGATTGTCTTCTGGGATTATACACTTCCAAAGGGTTTGCAGTGACCAGACCAGACCAGTCCAACCTCTGTATCCACAGCCCTTACCGTAATCCTGAAGGTCATAAAAATAAAATAGATGAATTAAAATAAACCTCCCTACAATACCAGAAGCAAAAATGAAATTCATTGTGTTTCGCCTATGCCCTTTTGTGGGCCTTCGCTTCTTCTAGCAATCAAAAGGAGGTTAAGCCTCCACACTTGCTTAATACTTGGTTAAACATTATGGAGCCCATTGGCTCCCACTAATGCATCTCCAGTTAAGTGGGACTACACTAATACTACTCGAGCAGCAGTCATTAGAATAAATTGGTCATCTCAATAAAGTGGCCTTCAGCTGAAGCTGGGTGCACTGTAATCATGGCCCTAAAGACACAGCTTGATTGCTTCCAATTTTGCATGTTTTATTCCTTATTTTACTCCCCATTTTGCTAAAGGCAAAGTTTCTTTTTTTCTTTTTTTCTTTCTTTTCCTGGATCTCAAATATTTCTTTAAATTCCTTAATGGCATTCTATTTTTATTTTTTGGGGGGGGAATTTTTGAGGGGAAGTGAATAGGAAGAGAGGGAGAATTCTTATATTTCCTCTTGCTCACCAAAATCTTTGGAGCTGAGCTCATCAAATTTTTGGAGCTCAGCAGTCAGAGTATACTCTGCATTTCTTTACATGACAAATTTCCATGCATGGTTCAACACTCGGGAGTGCAAAACACTGCTGCATCTCTCCCTCTCCCGCTTTCCCTGCTCCAGATAATAAAGCTTGTGAGCAAGCGAGGGGGCCGTTGGCACAGCTCTGTGCTGGGATGGCATGGAGGGGACAGCGCTCAGACACAGGCTGGACAGGCAGCCCTGTCCCCCCAAAACAACGCTCTCCTGCCGCCTGTCACCCCTGCGCTGCTGCCGTCTGGTTTCAGGAGCCACCTGACCTCAGGATTGTAACCTATAACCTTCCCCCAGCATTTGCTTTTGTCTTTCTCTCTCTCTCTATCTCTTTTTTTCTTTTTTTTTTTTTTCTCCAGGAAGGAAAAGGGGGATAGGGCTGCTCAGCATGAGCAAGATGTCTTCCCACCGAGGCTGCTCCGCAGAAGCTCTGCCTGCTGCTGTTTTGTTTATCTCCCCTGCAAAGGTTGTGAGAGTGGGATCAAAAATACCACGTGAGCTCTGCTTCAAGGGGTAGCCTTTATGGCATTTCTCCTTGTGCATCAGAAACGTGCAGAGAAAAGGCAGCCTACTTTTCTTTTTCTTTTCCTCTTTTTTTTTTTTTTTTTTTTTTTTTTGTTGCTGCAGTACAGTTTCTCCCCTGCCTGGAATACTGATTTGCTGGAGAATCCAGACAGCAGTTCAGTGGAAAATCGTTAAGACTGAGTATAAGCAGGCCTTGCTCAGCACTGTATCATGGATGGACTACTGTCATTTCATTTTCTTTTTTCCTACTTTTCCAGTTTCAAAATAGTGTCAGGTTTCAATGTTTTTCATGGCGAAATTTGCTTTCTTCACTCTTTCATCTGTAACAGAGGAGAATGACTGAAACAGAGACCACCAGGACATGTTAGAGACCATCTTTATGCCTTGCATATGCTACAAAGTTATTTCTCAGAGCATTTTCACATTCTTAAGATGGAATATTGCAGTGCCGTGATTTATCCGTGCCAGGACCTTCCATGGGTGCTTAGTTTCTTATAACATTTTGGTTAACATTTTTTTGGAAATCAAGACAATCTCTGTTAATCACATCACACTTATCCACATGTTAGCTGACCCTTTTAAAGATCTCCAATTAGAGAGGAGGTTAGGGCAGATCTTCCCTTAATAAAGGCCATACTAATTCTTCCCAATGTGATCATCCCACATAGACTGTACTTTTTTAGATGCCCACTAATTCTTGTCAACTAACTGTTACTGAGCCAAAGGCGAGGCTAAAACCTGCCTAAAACTGCTATTCCTTTCATCCACTACCACGGCCAAAGGCTGTGCTGTATCTCGAAGTTCTTGGAGAGCCTCCCTCAGCTTGGTGCTCTGCCCGTGTGCAGGTCTATACGGGTCTAAAGACCACTACAGAGCATGATGATCTATGAGGACATGTTATGCTGTTCTCAAGTGGAAAACCTATGTGCTCAGGCAGAGCGGCTTTACAGGTGCTTTTTGCAGCATCTTTTATCTTAAATATAAACAGGAAGCCTATGTGGGGAGTTCAGGCAGCAGGGGAGGTGTTCAGCCCATGCTATGGCACAGCAGGGACTACAGCAAGTCAGTGTAGGCTCTCTGTGCCTCACTTCTCCGCCTGTGCAGTGGGGATTTTCCTAGATCACAGAGACAGGGTAGGATAAATAAACTGAAAACAGTGAGGACCTTATTTACTGTTGAAAATGGTGGCATAGTAGAGCCAAAAATAGCCTTGAGAGTATGCATAAAGCAGCAGTGAAGTGTAGCTAATGGTATATGACATAGGCAGGACTAATGCACAAGGAATGTATTGTGGGAAGGCAATCGGAAACCCTTGCTGAGCAGAACAGGGTCAGGCTCTCCTGGTGCAAAAGGCAATGGTGTCCATTTAGTGCCCATGCAGAACAGGGGAGATTGTTGTTGTCAAAATGCCTTGTCTAGCACATTTCAAACAGATGGAGTTTTCTCTCACTTGATTCCTGCATTTGAATCTTTGGACTCTGCTTCAGACCTTAAATCCATATCTCCAGATACATCAGGAATCAGAAATCAGTTTTGAGAGATCTGGATGTGAAGTTAGAACTGTGGAAAGAGTGAGAAACTGGGAAAAGTAGATCAGCAGGTCTAAATCGTCTCACAGGGGCATATTGGCTTCAAATATGTTAACAGTAGTTAAAAATGGCTGGAATACAATTACTTCTTATATTGAACTAGACCTGCTTTTCAAGCTTGCACATCAAAATTACTTTCAGCAGGTAGTGATTTGTAGCAAATAAAAAACTTTTACTTACTATTATGAGAGAAAACACAGACTGCTTGGGGAACATTTGTGGGCTTTCACTTACTGAATGGATTGTGCATCAGTCCAGACAGACCTAAAGGAGGCACTTGCATGAATAAATAACTGTGATTTCCTGCAAATCAAATCTCCTTGAATTAGAATTTGAAATGACTTTACAATTACTGAAACATACGTGTTAGCAAAAGAGAGTTATGTTCTTACCCCATGACATTTAAAAAGGGGCAAAAACTCTTAACTAAGAGCAATTATTAAGAGCAATTATTTCTGAATGCACTAAGAAGCATGTTTTGCTAAATCCAAGTCTTATCTGCTTTATGCTACCAATCTTCCTGCAGCTGGCGAGGCTGCTCTCACAAGTGAGATAAATGAATTTGGATCTTGAACTTTGAGGAAAAAACATAAGATGTCACATATTACTTTGATATTTCAATAGCGTTTCTATGGATTTCTGTACTGAGTTGTTTTCTTTTTTAAAGGGTCCAGCTGGGTGTTGTGGTTGTTTTTTTACTTTTTTCTTTTTTATTTAAATGATAAGGTGGATAATTGTATGTTCATATAATTGTAAATTAAGATGGCTGTTATATCATCTTTGGAATAAATTTAAATTGCCTATGGGAACTGTATTTTCTAAAAATATTCTCAAAAAATGTATAGATTTTGTGTTTCTTGACAATTTCCATTAGAAAAGCAGATACTCTTAAAAATCATCTTTCTATCTACCCAAAATACAGACCAATAATAAAAGGAGTTATTCATAAGCGATGGAATTAAGGCGTCATATTTCAAAGTTATGTTATAGGGACTTTGACTGATATACTACTTTGATGCATTAAAGGAATAAGTGTATTTGTGGTAGTTCTTTGTGAACCAGATACTGCATGTACTATAAATGACTTCCTGGCTACCTCGCGTGACTTCCCATAGTCACAGCCCTAATAGGAACGTCTGCTTTGAAGAACACAGCGCCCTGTGAACTGTTAATAGGAGTCAATGAATCCTGATTGATTCAGTGACCAGAGAATATTTGATGCTCAAGATCAAAAAGCATTATGAGAACAGACATTAATTTTGCTGTCTGCTGCCTGGAAAAGGAATTGATTTTGTTAAAAGGAATAATAAAAGAACAACTTGTTTTTCCACATTATATAAAAATACAATGACGTTGTGTAGCTAACTTGAGCTGACAAGAGCACGGAAATGTAAGGTTAAGATTCTTCCTACTTTTAATCTTGCTGTGGCTGGAGGTAGTGCAGTGCCCTGAGTAATAACACCATTAAAATATGGAGACCAATGTAATAGTAAGCCTAGGGGGATGGAATTAGGACAGTGTGACACATTTCTTGTCAGATGTATTGGCAGAACATTAGAATAATCCCTCCTGAAGTGAATAGAGTTCTCCAAATTAACACTGACAAGACAATTTGCCCTAAGTTTGCCTCTTCTCTCCCTGAATGCTGCTCTAAAGTTACCTTCCCAAGTTATGGAGTGAGTTTTTAAGGATGGATTGACCACAGGAGAAGCACTTCACTAGGGCTCGATTTCTACCTGTGTTGGTGGGAGCTTTCCAGCAGGCCGCATGCCTCTGGGGAAACACACAGCCTGAGGCGCAGAGCGGATAGCGGCTGCTGGACGTGGGCTCCTCTGCCACTGCCCCAAGAGCGCAGGTTCAGATTTCACCAGCCCTCACACTACCTGGAAGGGAGGACACTGCTTGTACCTTTAAAAAACACTCTGATGTGCGCTGGGCTCTGAAGAGGGAATTGTGCTGTGCATTTGGATGGAAGAGAATAAAAGGAGATGGGCAGAAGTGAGCAGCAACAGGTAAAATATATTCCATTATGTGAGTGACCAAGCAAACCTGAGGCACTCTATATCCTCACCACTACTCACAGCTCCATTCACTGCATCCCCCAGCTGCTCATCCACTCTACGGGCTTGGCCACTCCATTCCCGTGTCAGCACCAAAAAGACCATTTTCCAGGCCCATTCATACTCCTAAAGCGTAGCTGTTCTCACAAACACCCCCAGCTGTGTACGGTTTTGCTTTCCAGGACCCAGACCTCTTTTATTCTTCTTCTTCCTCCTTTCCTTTCCCAGAAAAATGCCCCCCACCTTGTTTCCTCTCCTCACTACACTTCCTGTTGGGAAGGTCAACAAGACCTCTTGGCTATGGAAATTACTAGGTCCCAACGATAGTTTTGGGGACTGGTCTCTGTATAAATGGACACCCTGGGACACATGGAGCTGTTTTGTTGTCTAAATATGAGTTTAGTGCCACCTGAGATATAGATATCCTGGTTTATAGCACCCAGCTCAGTAAGGTATGGATACCTTGCTCTGTGTCATATCTGCAAATGCTCTGAAGGTCCATCAGATACCCTAAGGCAATCAAATGGCACTAGATGACTGTAGTTCAGGCAACCCAACTGAGTTCCTTAGGAATATGAGATTTGCCCTAATACAATAGGGAAAGATTCACAAACTGGAATTACAAAAACGCTTTGGCAAACCTCATTGTAATGTACAATGGGTGTTAACTTCCTCTGAGGAAAATGCAATTTTCCTCAAGAAAGCAATTAAAGATTCTTATTTTCAGAACAGTTACTCAACTTAATGCTATATGTTGCTGTTCAGAAGAATAGTACTATCATAGCAGTGAAAGAAAAACAGCAGTGGAAAAGTGGGAGGTCCTGGGCTTTTGAGCTGCTTTCTGGTGCCTACTGATAGGAACCAGTTTTTCTGGGCAGCAAAGCAGAAGAAAATATCCCACGAAAAACACATAATGAATCCTTGAATCCTCTGGGGTCTGAACTGAGACTGAGTCTGCTTTGTTTCCAGCAGACTTTAAAACCCTGAGATCAAGGATGCTATATGGTACGTGGCAAATTCTTTGCCATGTGTTTGTAGTCTCTTCTGCATTGCATATTCTTTTAAGTATGGAATAAGGGATCTCAAATAGAATATTAGAGATAACTATTTCTAACCTCATAATTAAATGTTCTTCAAAGTGTTCCAGTATGCAATGACTGGAGCTTTGTAGAATATATTCAGTGCTTTTAGAAGCATTTAACATGCACACAAAAGTATCAAAAGAGTTCAATCGCGCTGAAGAACATGTAATCTAATTTGCTTTGCTTTTTCATGCAGCTATGGTTTCTGCATGTTCCTTCCAAATACAGTTCATATTTGAAGATACATAGTTTTTCTATACAAAAACGCTCTTCAGCATGACCGAAGACATTGTCTAGTGCCACAGCAGAGTGCATCATGCACAGTGCATACATATCCTGTGTAATTCATTTTCAGTTTAACCACTGCCTGTGTTTTTCTTTGAATTTACAGAATGACTCCAAGGCCAGTGAGAGTTATAGAAGGATCCTGCTGGGATTTCTCCCACAGTTTCAGGAAACATTCATTTTAGATTTCGGTGCCTTATGGAACATCACTCACTGATCTTTTTGGTGGGTGTCGTTACAAAGAAGCATATATGTATTGCTTGTGAAATAGCCCCATTATGGGATATATAGAGCTACACACTGTGAAGTCTATTACAACTAGAAGTAGTTTTTCTTTAGATGATGTAAAACCACAGAGTACAGGACAATTCATTCTTATATATAGGACTTATATATTCTTATAGTACTTCTGATTTGGAGGTGACAGAGCTCACAGGTTCTCCAGAGACAAAACATATCACCTTGGAGGGGTGATATGGCTATGAAGAAATAGCTCGCTGGATGTTTTATTAACTCAGGCTATCCAGCTCCTGAGAAGGCACATTGTAATAAGTAGTTATGCGCAAGAAGATGAAGTCTTCTTTTGGGCCCTTTTACAGTGTCACTGTTTTGGCTTCAGTGAGACTGATGAACAGCAGTTAAATAAAAATGCTGCCAAGGGTGGGCCCTGTGTTGTCTGAGAACAAGTGTAGCAGATAAGTGTTTCAACAGAT
Source organism: Tinamus guttatus (assembly GCF_059628265.1). Lineage (NCBI taxonomy): Eukaryota > Metazoa > Chordata > Aves > Tinamiformes > Tinamidae > Tinamus > Tinamus guttatus. Next base: position 1,399,114 of record NW_028289250.1, read on the forward strand.
TCAACAGATCAGCTATAGCCATGATAGGAGGCAGCAGCATTAGTTGTCCAATTTAAACAACGTGCAGGCTGGGCTCTATTTGAAGAAATCTACAAAATCTACATTTTTCTCTGAGTCAACAGACAAGAAAGTCATTGGATATTATTTCATCAGGCCTCCACTTCCCCAAAATATTTTTCATTAGCAAGGACAAAGAATTTCCAGGTGCTCCAAAAAGTGGTTCTAGTGATTAAGCCAGGACCTTTACTCTGTATCTATGCTGATCTAAAGCCATGCCACTTGGACAGGAAGCAGAAGATTGCTTGTTCATTTTACTCCATGCTGAGAGAAGTTAACCCTAGTGTCTTGGGAAAACTGTGTTTTGAGTCATTAATATTCTGGCCACATGAATCTACACTTGGGCATTGTACTATCTTTACTGAGTGCCCTAAACTGTTGTGTAATGTGGCGGCACATTATTAAGCACTGGTCACACTGAATGAAATGCAAAGCTGGCTGGCTAAAACTCAGAGAAGTTGGTTTGGGTTTTACATTTTGTTAAACATCCCCAAATAAGCCTGTTTTAGCACATAGAAACTCTTTTTATTTTTTTATTTTTAAATGGTAAATAGCCTTGTTTCCAATCCAAAAACTAAATCCCGTTTTCAAGCCAAAAAGGTTTTTTTTAATATAAAGGAAGAATATATTTTTTTATTTCCTCCAACTTATGTGAAATTTAGTAACTGGAAACTGCAAGTAGAGAGGTTAAAAAAAAAACGCAAAGTGTCGAAAATTTGTGCATAAAACATAATATTGCATAGCTCTACCAGGGATAAAGTGCAGCTTCAGTGAAAGATATTATTAGAATTTGCAAAGCTCTTGCCATAGAAATAGCTGTCATGTCACCCACCAGGATTATGGCTGGGTGGACAAATAAGAAGAGCAGATGATACATGAAAGCAGTAGAGATGGAAGCATTTTTCAGAATTAGACAGCAATGACAAGGGAAATGAAAATGACATGTAAGGTCTAATTGGAATTCCTTTAGTCATTTGGAAAGGATATTAAAAAGCCTTTCTCCAAAGCGCGCTTATCAACATTTTCTTCGGGAATTAGAGTACAGCATAATTTAGTCAGAGCATAAGCATATTAATTTTTTATTCTGGGAGCAGGTGGCAGAAAGCTTGCAGATATTAATGCCTGCCAGTGAATTCTTGTTTGCCACAAAGTAGAGAGCAAAGCTGGGGAGCAATGGATAGCCCCCACCATGGCTCTGTGGGTCACCCTCCTTATGCAGCCCCAAGTGGCACTTGTCCTACAGCAGCTATCCTGCCACAAAAGCTCAACAACCTCCTTATACTTCTCATGATGATAAGACAAGATCCCCCCAACTTCTAGGGCTGTCTCATATTCTCCCCACCCGAAATGGAGGTTTCTAGGTGCTGGAAAAATTGCAGTCCCTAAACTTCTGACGCTAGGAGGCAGAGAAGGTCAAACCTTGTATTTTTAAAGCTCCTGTAATGGCAAGGAGCCTGTCCTATAACATTCAAGTTCTTCTCCAGGTGCACAGAACAAGAACCAGAGAGAAAATCCAGTATGAAGGCTGGGTTACAGCAAGGCAGCTCTCACCACCGGCGGCTATAGACACAAAGCTGGAAGGCTGAGCTGTGAGTCTAGGGAGGGAAACACCACGAACAGCATGCACAGACTTCATCTGTACTTCCTAACACCGTTCAACAAATGGTACAAAAAGCAGCCAAAGAAGGATTCAATCCACGATGTGCCTACTGTCTAAGACTGAATACCTAGTTGATCCACATATGCATGCACACTACCACTTTATAAGACAAAACCATCCTTGGAAGCAGTGGCCACCACAGTAGCAAAGAAGACTGTGAATAAATGACTAGTGGGAGGGAAAAACTGGCATTTCCGATCAAGTATGAAGTCTCATCTGACACCACTCTACTGACTGGTTTCTTCTGGAGACTGGCAGGTCCATAGCATGTTCTATTAAGGACTATATGCTCAAGGCAAGCAGTCAGACTCCGTTCAGAGACCTTGTTCCACCCAAAATCTGAGCAAGGACTAGCTCTCACAGGCACAAAAGGCACATCATTTTCCCTATCCTTGTAGAATGTGGGTCAGTCTTATATAACTACTTATCAGACTGGGCATGTCTAAGTATCAAGAATATTCTGCTCATATCATATATCTGCTGTTGAATGTCCCAGCTCAAGTGGAGAGCATAATTATACTTTTATGCCAATGTCTTGCATGAATTGGCAATATCACATCCCCTGTGAAAAGCAGGCAATGTGAGTGAATATGGAGAAAGACCCAGAAAATTCATGACCTTTTCACAAACAAGACCAACACATAGTGATCCACAGTCTGTTGTGCTGTGATTAGCCTATGGCTGAGCATGGGACTTGAAAGAAAACCTATACAAAAAAGTAGCCATGGGGTAACAGACCCATAAAACCTGATCTAGTTTTGAGTTTAGCTCTGTTGTATGCAAGTGATTGGATTAGATAAATTCCAGAGATCCCTTCCAAACCAGATTTCCACTCTATCCTTACAATAACTCTATAGGATATCCGGCTATTTCTAGCTTTCATATATGAGCTGTATGTCCATGACAAAAACTTATTCAAAATTCTCATTCTTGACTAAGATCATTCTGAACTATGCCCTCACTTCAAGTCAGTTCTGATCCTGTACTGACCTTACTAAAATTAACAGGAATCTAACCATCTTCAGGGTGAAACAAACTACAGGAGGGACTATTGAATTCCCTGCCACGGGGGTTTTTGGAGGCTCATATGTTGGCCCTTTGCCTTGGCCTTTTTTGACAGAGGTATAAATTCATTTCCATACCAAAGACATATTATTGGTATATCTTTGCTGCTCTTTTATTAGCTCTCCACATTCTCTTTCTCACACTAGGAGATAACAAAAGCTCTGTGCACTCTCATCATCCAGCCCACAAGAAAACCACAGTCTAAGTAAGGGCTGTGCAGAAAGTGCTGCTCTACCAAAAGTAGTATTTTCTATTTTCTGTAAAGGAACTATACTTGCTTTTTACATAATGCTGGAAAGAGGACTATATAGTCTGATTTGTCATGAAATGCATGTTGGGTGCAGCTGCCCTTTTAAAAGAATCAGGAACATACAGTGCTAGTTAAGATATTTCAAAACATCAATTCAAAATATTATTATAAAGATGTTTAGGGTTTTTTTTTTTTGCCCATTCTTTGGTTTGCATGAGAAATTCCTACATTCTACTGAAGAATAAGTAGTGACAGTCCCAATGTCTTGCCTCTGGAACTCTCTGGGAAATAAAATCAGCTCAGCTGGATCCAAACAACAAACCTCCCAGCCCAGGAACCTTTACCCAGTAGTCACCATAAGCAAATGTCTAGGGAAAAACAGAAATAAGATGCTTGCATGATTCTTCCACTTAATGTCTTCCCACCCTTTTACTAATTACAGCTCAGGCTTCTCCTGAGTCAGATACACATGAGCGTTTCTCTGTATTTAGTAGCCAATGACTCTGTCTTCCTACTACTTGTTCTAGCTCCCTTAAACTTTTGCATCCACAACATCCTGTGGCACCAACTTAGTTCCTCAGCTCAGCTGAGCAGTTGCATAAAGGATACCATGTTTTTTTACTCTGAATCTAGACTGATTTTCTTCATTCAATGCCTCTTTATCCGACTCTAACTGGATACCTTGTGATTTTGTAATCTTCTATCCTATCCACCCTTAGGCATCTCTTTTACATTTTATCATCTTTTTTCCTGTACTAAAGACTTTCCACACCTGTCATCACCATTGTCACCTTTTCTTGAACCTTTTCTAGCTCTACCACAGCCTGTTTGAGATGAGCCATTCAGAATTGCAGGCAGAATTCAATGAGAAGGTAAGAAAAAATATAGCATAATCAATGTTGATATCCATCACATTCTAATAATTCCTTGTCCTTGATTTGCTTTTTTGATCACTACTGAGCACCAACGACTACTGATGTTTTCAGGTATTCATGATAGCCCCAGATCAAGCTCCTGAATTATATTGTTTAGCTCAGAGGCTGTTAGTTTTTAGGTACAGTTAGAATTGTTTTTTTTTTCTTATATGTTTAGCATTTCTCTTTCTTGAATTTCATTTGCCATCATATTGTTCTGCTGCCTTGTCTTGTAAGTTTTTTATACAAGTCTTCACAGCTGGCCCTCCTCCTTACTAACTAACTTGAACACTTTAATGTTGTCATCAAATTTTGGCACCTCACAGCTGACCTCTTTTTGAGGTCATTTATAAATCTGCTGAACTGTGCAGATCCTAGTGCAAATCCCCCTCTGGTGATTTCCTCCATTGCACGAACTGAACATTTACTCTTGTTCTGGCACCAAACTTTAAACCAGTTTCAGGATCTTCACTCGCATATCATGGACAAGACTGATATTCTAGGGAGCTGCAAATAACTACCTTACACTCCATGCTAAATCTCAGATCTTGAATTTGTTCTGTGTCTGGACAATCTGTGTCTCTCACATATTACATTCAAAATTACATCTCTGAACCTTCATAACTACATTAGTAATGTTTCCACCTGGAGATACAAGATATGAGATATACAGTGCAGTCTGATTGCTTATAAATTCCTCATGTACCAATCTCCTGCTAAATTGAAAGGGGGCCTAGGAATACAGCTGTGCAATTTTAGCAAGATCCTTCTCTAGTGTCATGAGCAAACAAGAATCTGGTCTGAAAGACTTCCACAGAGATTCTTCCTGCTCATACTGGTCTGCCTGACATAAGCATTACCTGGGTGATTGCAGCCTCAGGAAAAAATAAAAAAAAATTAAAAAAAATAAAAAAGGAGAGAAAAGAAAAAAAAAGGAGAAAAAAAAAGAGAGATCACTTTTAGCAGTTGCTTTCATTTTCTTTATAATGTGCCCACAACATTTATTTCACGAGATTCTTGCTTTATCTAGTGTACAGAATAGTTGGTTTTTACTAAGCAGCTTTTTAATATTTTGCTTTTCCCTTTCTTTTTTTCTGTATGTAGCATAATTTAATTCCTGTTCTGAAGAATGAATTAGTCATTTCCTACAGTGTTTTTCAAGGCTACCATCCCTATCAGATCTCTGTGCATGTCAGAAAAATTCAGATGTCAAATGGAGAAAAATATGCCCAAGCCCTGCCTGTGTTTAGATATGCAGCTGACTGCTGCCATTCAAAATAGAAACACAGTTGAGAGCTGAACTTGATTTGTTTCTTTTATCATCTGCAGCACCAGGGAAGATAGGACATTTTGCCTGAGGCTTTTGCGCTCACCTGCTGACAGCGGAGGAACAGCAAGAGAGGAAAGCTTGGGTTCTCATTATGGGCTTAGGTGTAAAGGATGCTGTGAAGGACAATGTTTTGGATCCTCTGCCCATGACCTAAAGCGTGACCTCTTTTGGATCTTATACCTAAAATACAGAGACCCTAAAACTTCTCAAATAGAAAATCAACAGATTATTTTCCGTACATGGTCAAAACAACGTCTTTTATCACACCATCATAGAACAAAAGGGACACTTCTTGGGAGCCAGTCTATCCCACCTCTCACAGCAGGAACACCACCAAAGCCACATCAGGTGAGTCACGGCTTTTCTAGCTCAGTTCCAAAAATCTCCAAAACCCCTTGGTACCTGTTCTTGTGTCATACCACCTTCTTTCCTCCTCATATCCAGCCTGAACACACGACGGTGCCCATTATGGACATTGCCTTTTGATATGCTGGCTGGCACTGCTAGGGAGCATTTGGCTCCATCATTTTTGTGACTACATTTCAAGTATTTGAGTACCTCAGCCTTTTCCATGCCATCCATCCACCAGGTTGTCCCCTACATCTGTGAACAGATACATATTTTTACTGAGTTTCTTTTGGTAACTTGATTCCTTCTTTTTACCCTTACAGTCTGTCTCAAGTCTTCATGCCAGCTGGACTTTTATCTTCGGGATTTTGTTGTTAGGCACACAGAGGACGTCCTCTGCTGTTGTCTGTCCTTTCTTCCATCTCCTGCTTTTTTCCAGTCTTGACCCAGTCTTCTTGAAACACGTTTTTTCAAAGATATTTAGCATAAGGCAGACAGCTGGTATGGAAAATTCATAGTTCAGTCATAGTTTCTCAGAGTCAAAAGGATCTTATAATGAGCAGTTTCGGGAAACTTTATTAATTGGCAACTATACCCTTCACACCTATGAATATTTATTGTCACATATTACAGCCATCACTCACTATGCTCTGGCCACAGCCACATAATCCTTTTGAGAAACCCTGAAATACATTTTTTTTTACCTAAATAAATAAAACGTTAATATAGTCCCATAAATGAGCGTGCACTTGCTCGGCTTAATATGATTATATTACCTTCAGCTATTTTTGCAGGTCCTATCATTTTTACTTTATTTCCATGTTTTCAATCTTCTTTTCCCCCATGCCTCATCTTGTGCTCTCTAGCTCTTGCTGAGTTTCTTATTCAGGTATTTTATTATATCTAATATCGCTTGCCTGTATTCTGTTCCACATTTTCTCATTTGACCTCAAGCTGTTCTCTGTCTCTGAAGCTCCCTCTCCCTTTACTTTCTCCCTCCTGTACCTCACACACATGCTGCTCCCCTGCATCTCTCTCTTACACGCAGTCAGTTCCTATCTTCATCTTCTTTCATGCAGACAGCTCTTTGGCTTGACACAGATCTCATTGATATCCATTTTACTCCAGCACAGTTCAGTGTCACGTATTATCTTCCCTTCTGCTGCTGGAAGAGCACAGGCTCAAGCGCAGCATTTCTCTCTGGCACATTCATTCCCTCTCTTTCCTATAGAAACTTCACCCCTGGCCCCATAGCCATCAGCTGTCTTCAGGAACCCAGCACTTGGCAACCTGGCCCCACATGCCCGTGTGTCCTCAGCTCACCTACAAAGCCACCAGCCTTTGGGGTCCTGGGGAGCTAATCCTGCTCCTCGGCTTCAGCCGACAGACAGGAGATGTGCTAAGAGGAGCTGCTCCTGCACTCAAATCTGAAATCAGGATGTGATTTTTTTTTCCCCCTTCCTTCTTCACATCTTTCCAGGGATGCAGTATTAGTGTTATACTTGCTAAAAAAGTAATCAGCCTTTCCTGGAGAATAGAGATCAGTAATTCAAACCCCCTCCTCCCTCCCAAGTGCTGTTAGCCAAAGTGGACATCTGCCCCTCACTGCTTCTGGATGCCACCAGCAATGGCAGGAGGGTCACCTTGCTGAACTCCTGCAGCAGAAGCCAGAACAACACTCTTTTTTAGAGAATGATGAATCACAAAATCACAGAATCACAGAATGGTTAAAGTTGGAAGGGACCTCTAGAAACCGCCTAGACCAACCCCCCTGCTCCAGCAGGGACACCTGGAGCACGTAGCACAGGGTGGCATCCAGGCAGGTTTAGAAGATCTCAAGAGAACCACAACCTCTCCACAACCTCTCTGAGTAGCCTGTTACAGGGCTCTGTCACCCTCACAGTAAAGAAGTTCTTCCTCACATGGAGATCAAACTCCCTATGCTTCAACTTACACCCGTTACCCCTTGTCCTGTCAACGGCCACCACAGAGAAGGTTCTGGCCCCATCCTCCCTACAATCACCCCTCAGGTACTTGAACATGTTGATCAAATCTCCTCTCAGTCTTCTCTTCTCCAGACTAAACACACCCAGGTCGCTTAGTCTTTCCTCATAAGATAGATGCTCCAGTCCCTTAATCATCTTTGTGGCTCTACACTGGACCCTCTCCAGAAGCTCAATGTCCTTCTTGTCTTTCTATTGGGAAGCCCAGAACTGCACACAACACTCCAGGTGTGGCCTCACCAGAGCTGAGGAGAGGGGCAAGATCCCCTCCCTCGACCTGCTGGCAACCTCCTTGTGATGCAGGCCAGGATCCCATTGGCCTTCTTGGCCACGAGGCCACATTGCTGACTCATGGTTAACTTGTTGTCAACCAGGACTCTCAAATCCCTCTCTGTGGAGCTGCTTTCCAGCACATCTGTACTGGTGTCTGGGGTTATTCCTCCCCAGGTGCAGGACCCTGCACTTGTCCTTGTTGAACCTCATGAGGTTCCTCTCTGCCCAACTCTCCATCCTGTCTAGGTCTCACTGAATGGCAGCGCAGCCCTCGGAAGTGTCGGCCACTCCTCCCAGTTTGGTGTCATCTGCAAACTTGCTGAGGGTGCACTCTGTGCCCTCCTCCAATTCATTGATGATCAAGTTGAAGAGCACTGGGCCCAGTACTGACCCTTGCAAGACACCACTGGCCCCAGGCCTCCAACCAGACTCAGCCCCATTTATCACCACCCTCTGGGCTCTGTCAGTCAGTCAGTCCTCAATCCACCTCACTGTCCACTCGTCCAGTCTATACTTCCTGAGCTTCCCTATGAGGATGTTATGGGAGACTGTGCTGAAAGCCTTGCTGAAGTCAGGGTAGACAACATCCATGGCTCTCCCATCATCCATACAGCCAGTCATCTCATTATAGAAGGCTATCAGGTTCATCAAAAATGACTTTCCCTTGGTGAATCCATGCTGACTACTCCTGATCACCTTCTTTTCCTTGACATATCTAGAGATGGTCTCTAGGATGAGACTTTCCAGGATGGAGGTGAGGCTGATTGGCCTGTAGTTTCCTGGGTCCTCCCCCTTGCCTTTTTTGATGACTGCAGTGATGTTGGTTTCTCCCAGTCCTCTGGCAACTCCCTCACCCTCCATGACCTCTCGAAGATGATGGAGAGCAGCTGAGCAATAACCACTGCCAGTTCCCTCAGCGCTCTTGGGTGCCTCCCATCCAGGCCCATAGATTTATGGGCGTCCACTTTGCCTAAATCATCCCTATCCCAATCCTCCTTGACCAGCAGAAAGTCCTCTCTCCTGGTTCTCTCTCTTGTCTCCAGGCTCTGTAGTTCATGGGGACTGGCCTTAGCAGTAAAGACAGCAGCAAAGAAGGCATTTAGTAACTTTGCCTTCTCTGCATCCTCCGCCACAAAGACACCCTTCCCATTCAGCAGCAGACTAACATTTTCCCTAGCCTTTCTGTTGCTGCTGATGTATTTATAGAAGCCCTTCCTGTTGCCCCTGACATCTCTTGCTAACTCTAATTCCAAGCGGGTCTTGGCCTTCCTTGTTGCATCCCTGCATTCTCTGATAATCTTCCTATATTCTTTCCATGTGGCCTGGTCCTTCTTCCACATTGCGTACATGTTCTTTTTCCCATCAAGTTTACTCGGTAGCTCCTTACCCATCCACGCAGGTCTCCTGCCTGCCTTTCTCAAAATCCAGAAAACTAGGAGGGAAATCCCCAACCACATATTTTCTGTATGATATTGAGCAAGTCATTTAGTTGCTTGAGGCCTCACAGTCCCTAATGGGAATAACATGCTGTCCTGAACCTACTTATTCTCCTACTAGCCTGTGAGATACTCTGAAAATATATAGAGCACCATGAATATTGATAAGATAGACAGGATTTTGGAGTCAGGAATGAAAAAAAAAAAAAGCTGCTGGGGAAGTGTTTTCTATTTTCTTTGCTTTGGGAGAAGTGATTGCTCTCCATTCGCTTTGGCAACAACCACCCACGCAGAAGGGAAGATAGAGGGAAGCTGGCAAAGAGGAAGCCCCAGTTCAGGTCTATGAGGACATACCACAGTGGAATCTACTGACAGCAGATGCGTACATAGGAAGGGAGAGAAGGGAGAATAATGCCTAATTCCCATGTTGGTTAACTAAAAAGATACATTTTATAGCTATAGGAACAGCTGAATTTACAGAATTGTCATCGTAACAGCACTGTTCATTAAACTGATTAGTCAACCCACACTGAAATCCAGATCAGCCAGATGGTCTCCTGTTACTTTGCTTATCACTTCGTACAAGGCAAATGGCCTTTGCATTCTTGCCTTTTGAAGTGTTGCCTAATTTGTTTTTAACTGTTTAAAAATTAAGTGGAGCCTCAACCCTTTAGTTACTCTTGTTTGTTTGCTTTGTTATGTTCCCAAGTATTTAATATTTAAAATGGTCTTACTAGGTAGCGTCTAACAGATTCAGTTGTTGCCGTAATGTACATTAATAATTCAAAAATCCTTGGAATAAGAAAGAAGCCTGGGATAGCGTACTGCTATAACCTTTATATTGCATCTCTGTATAAAGGCCCAGAGATGACTATCACAAGAGACTTCTGAGATGGTAGCAGGACAGCTCTGCACATAAGTACCTCCCTGGTGACACCTCCATCTCCTGCAACTTTTCCCCTTCTCACGCACATCCTACCTCCATGGAGGCCAAGATGTGCAATTGCAACTCAGAAAATGGATGGCCCTTCTTTCCTCTTGGTCTCTCCCCTGTGTTTGCTCCACGCATCTTGGAAGCTCACATGTCAGTCTGGCAATGCTGCAGCGATCAGGCAATCTCCTCACCCCAGGACAACAATCACGCTGCCACAGGCTGACTGGCATCAAAGTGCTAGGGTCCCGCTGTATATTGAAGGGGGAAGAAATACAGTTACCTTTGAGCACAGGCTTAGACTGACCTTTTCCACTCCTGCAGAAAATTCTTGTTCATGCAAGGAAATTTTTACAAGCGTTTCAGCCTTTATTGCCAATATTCCTTTGGTTTGTTTATTCAGCAGTTGTCCTTCCAAAGTCATTTGCACATTTGTTGACATGCATTGCAGGAGCACTTCCAAAGGAGACAAATTTCCCAAAGAGCCCCAACAGCAGCATGTGTCCCTGACAGCAACAGTGCCTGCTCTTGGTGCGAGCTTCTGCAAACTTGCAAAAAGGAACTTTGTGTCTGCAATTAACTGATGCAGCAGCTTGCCTGTACACATTCAGTGGCATTTGCATGTCCAAGTTAACTAGGAAGTTACCAAGCCACCAGACTGAAACTCAGAAGTCATGCTGGGTACCACAGCTAGGGCTGTAAAGGTGCTAGGCCTTTGAAAGGCCAGCTTTCAAATGTTATGATTAAAGAAAAAAAAAAAAAAAAGGAAACAAGGAACAAGAAAAATAATAGACTTTTGAGTGGAAACCTCAACTTTGCCTCAAGTAACCTGGCACTAGGAGGCACTGCTAGGTAACAATGTTAGCAACAAGATAGGCAGACTCTTAAAAATAGTAACATGGGAATTATTGGCACACCAGCTTGTTATTTCCTTCAGCTCTGTAACCCAAGAGGGCTACTCCTGTTGAGCAAAATATAAAGCATGTACTGTAGGGAGCATTAGCCTTGCAAGTACTGCACTTCCCATACTGTTAAAAATAGCCTTTCTTGTCTCTGTGCAGGATTTCTGGGTTGTTTCTGTTTTGCACTTTAAAGCATCAGTATAGTTTTGAGGCAATCAGAAAAGTTTACTCCACCTGGGTGAAATTACATGGAAGAGTTATATATCCTATTTATTCTGTTCTATTTAAGAGTCAAAAGGCTCTTGTCACTACAATATCTTCATGTCTCAGCTGCTTTTATCCTCACAATACCTCGGTGACAAAATTAGCCCTGGATTATCACTGAAAAGAAGCCTGAAGCACAGAAGTTACTTTTCCAAGGTCATTTAGGAAGCTGATATCAGAATAGTAAGTCCAAATTTTCAGAGCTGAGATGATCCCCCGTCAACGACGTCCTATATTTTTTCTCCATTCCGTCAATCACACTCATTTGTATCGTGACAACCTTACTTCCAAACAGGTGAAAACCTCAGAATAGCACAGAAGTGACACTTGGGAAGTCACTGCAATTTTTAATGTGGCAGCACCATGCAGCTCATGGGAACGTGAGCTCTGTGCTCCCTGTGGGTGCAGCACGTTTCCTTCTGCTGGCAGACAGCTCCCGGGTGCCAGGACTGAATGGAGACGCAGGAAGCAGGACCGGCTTTGGAGAGAGGGCTGGCTCAACGTTGCTATGCTGTGCGATGCAGAGAGGAGCTGCTGAAGCAGCAGTGAGCATGCCAGGTAGGGCACAGTTGGCCAGAGCCTGCAGGTAACAGAGAGACCAGGGCAGGAATGTTTTATCTGGCCCTTTTACTGAGCTGGATCAAGCCCCGTAGTTTCTGAGTCCAGGGTAGGCTGGAAACAGCTGCAATTAGCTGCACCAAGGCAGTGTAGCCAGCACAGCAAGGTTTTTTTTTAAAAAAAAGAGCAATACATGAATCTAAAAACAGATTAAACCCCAAGAAACCCCACACATGCTATTTCCTATCCTAGAGCAGCTGAAGTGCTGTAGCACTGTGTTTGAATCATCCAGCTCTTTTCAGGCTGCCCACTGAGCTGGAAATCTTGGCCCTCTGAAGGCTGCATCCCTTCCTGCTGGCTGGATAGAAAGAGCCCCCTGCGGTGTTTGCCATCTCCCAGTCAGGCCAGAATGGGTACAAAAACAGAAGTTAATGGCTTAATACAGGGAATCCTTTAAAAATATTTGGAGTCCACAGTTTCTAGTTTCATTTGGGTCCATTAAAGCCAGTACAGGTAGTAACTCAGCTATTGCCTTGGTCAGCAGCACTCTGTGACCTTCTGCACCACTGCAGCACCCCAGATCTGACAGCAACAGAGCCTCTCTCCAAACCTCACTACCCATCTGGAAATGCGCCCTTTGGTTTCAGGATTTCAAGCCTCGCTTGCAGAGCGGGCACATTGCCTAGCCAAGCCCTGCTCTTTATTCCCAGCTAGTTTCCAGCCCCTGCTCAGTTCATTGATTGATTCCCTTCCTCAGCCCGCTGCCTGCGACCTTGCTCTCTTCCGTGCGTGAGGAAGGCCGCGCTCTGTAGCCAAGAATGACATGGGCCCTGAAGTGAGGGAGAACCTGCTGAAATGCCTCTGCCCTGATAAAATAACAGTGTGCTGCTTCCAAACTACAGACATTAACATTGTCCTTTAGAAAATGGCAGTTTGCGTAACCGCATAGCTTAGCTTTTTTTTTCTTTAATTGCTACTGTAGCACTAAGCGCTCACAGATGCTGCTTAATAGATGGACAATGCCCATTCTTGTTATCAACACTCTGGAGTTTTTTCAAGATTGGCCAGCGAGTTCAGGAGCTGTTTATTAAATGAAGGTCCTTCGAAAATGTCCCATGTCAGATGCTCAGAAATCAAGAACATTCAAATTAGTAGTTAATTGTGAATGTCTAAGCCATCAGACTTAACAAGCCTGAAGCAGAATAAGTGATGTGTGTTGCCAGTAAAAGAAAATCCTCAGTTAGACCTTCAGCTAGGCTATTTAGGCTGCATGAACTCTGTATTTGCCCACACACTATTCCTCTATGACATAAAGAATGGCTTCTCTCTGATGTCCTGGAGGGATATACTTTTGAAATACACCCACGCAATATCAGTCATCCCTCAGCAGGATTCCCATTTGTTACATCTGGTACAGCTGTTCTTCACAGGTGACCCAGCACAGTTTGCGTCAGTTGTTTGGGCAAAAATAAATCTTTTCAAAGTTACATTAAAAATACTTCATTATTCATGACTTCCATCAGTGAGCAACTGAGGGGTGATGAGCAAGAGAGACAGACAGAAAGTCACTAGCTTTCTGTCCCTCCGCATTTATTTAGGAGAACAGTAAAAAAGGCATTAACTTTGAGGATTTGAAGAAGTCAAACTGGTGCTCCTGTCTCTCAGCTTGAGCAGAGCTTTGGTGGCCAGGAGGCAGGTCTAGCTCAGTGGTAGCCTGCAGCTTTGATGGGGAAAGATGTTAGAAAGGCACTAATCAGCCAAGAGACTCCCTGCTGTTTTGCTTCATTTTTCCAAGTCCCTGTCAGCACCCTGTAGTCTCCTCCTGGATGCTTTGGACATGTCAGCTGCTAAAAAGACTGGCTCCACTCCTTCAGGAAACCTAAAATAAGACAGTGAGGGAGGAGAAACACTGATACACCATCAGACAGCACCAACGTCGTGTTTAGGAAACCGCTGTCCTAACAAGCTCTGTTGTCAAAGCTGTGAAGCACACTGGGGTTTGAGAGGAAGATTTTCCCTTTCTTTATTCAGAGAGAATCACCAAAATCTGTGTTGACAAAGCAATCCCACACTAGATGCAGTGGAATTGTATGTTTGTTTTCCTATGGGCAACAGCATACATAGTACACAAAGCCTTCAGTACATTCACTGTTAAAGCTCCATAAATAAGAGTGGAGCGTATTGCCCATACTTTTTGGCACTAAACACCAGGTGTTTGCCCTGCTGAGAGGTGTGTGGGAAGGAAGCACTGCCCTTTCCCTGGTCTTCAGCTCTAGGGTTTGCTGACCCCACTTTAGGCAGTGACAGAGTGAGAGTGGGAGGATGTGTAATTTTTACCTGAGTCCTAAGAGGACCAAGTAGGTGGGATGTGCTCCCTGGAGAGATGGATAGCAGAGATGGATAAACTGCAAAATATATTGTCATGATCCAAATAGGAGATAGTGTGAGAAGCAGGATTAAACAGTCGGTTTCTCTCATGGCATTTGGGTAATACAAAGCTGTCTTATATCCTGTGCTGTAAAAAACATTTTCCCATGATCTGAAAAGCAGGAGAGAGCAGTGAGATAACACATCTGCAGACAATAAAATAGAGGCAGAAACGAGTGTGCAGCACAACAACAGATTAAGCAAAGAGATTTCAATTCTATTTAATTAACATCGACAAATAAGAAGAAAATGATTTGGGAGAAAATAATGGTATTTACTTAATTCCAGTGTTGACTCACTTGCTCTCCTCTGCATAACTAGAAGTGTTTTCTGCAGTTTCATGGAAATGAATTACAACCACTTACCTCCACTCAGCTCTGAGTTGTTTGGGCTTTAGGTGACAAACAGGTGGGATCTTCTGCTCCTCCACACAGGCTCATTACCTATCTGGGAATTATTTTGATTCCCTGCATTACACTAAGAGGGAACTCTGATGAAAAGGAGAATAAGATACTGTTTATTTTGAATAAAGCAGTAGTCACACACTTATTTTATAATACAATACATGTCAAAAGCTCTACACACAAGAAAACACTGATAATCTGAATATAGCAGTCTCAGGAAAATTATGAACATCTGTGATAATCTTTCTTGTCGAATTGTGATATTCTTAAGGCAGAAAGAGAGAAGCCATTCCACATGACCAAAATTAAAAGCATGAATGTGTGGGAAAGGGTTGGGTAACACAGCAGAAGGATATCATGGAAATGTGGTCATTTCGTTTTGCTCCTTACCCCAGCCTATTAATGTGGGGTTTTCACTGTGGCAAAGGAGCTGTGGATGTGTCTCCTGAATGCCATTATACAGTTCTGAACCCCCATCAAACTTTGGGTATCAACTAACACTGATTTATTAGAATTGTTGACTTTCAGCAAGTGACTCTTATAAAAGTAAAAAGGTCCTGAAGACTTCCATAATTTGCAGACAATCCAGCATTTCAAAGTCTTTTCCTATCCCCACTGGGCACAATTTGCAGGTATAATTGGCTGGAGTGCTAGCTCGGCTCCACTGCAATTCACTTGCAATCTATACACATTTTTCAAACCAGTTCATTTCTCTCTGCCCTGGGTAATTTATATAAAAGGAACAAGCTGTTTGCTTCCACTACCTGCCCAAGAACAGTGTTTCTTCCGCCGGGTCTCTACATAGTGCAATGAAGCAACAGAGTTACATGTTAAAGCCATCTTCATTAACCCAATTTAAAGTAAGATTCCTGTCTCCTTAATGAAATGGGGAGCCTGCATTTACCTGGATAGAAGGTAAACTACATCAGACAAACTCAGCTATTGCCGGTGTATTTTGATGTTATCTACCCTGTCTTCCTCGTGGTTTTATGAGCACAAGCAGGCCTTGGATGCTACCAGAGCTGGAGTATCCCCATGGGCTACATGCAGCGCACAGGCACCGGAGCAGAAGAGAAGCACAGACAGCTCCAGTATCGACTACTTTCATTTCCAGCATCCCTGACCTTCCATGATTTTATCAGGAGTCCAGTGTCCTGCCTAGTTCCTGAAATTACAGGAGACAGCAAAGTCTCAGTTCGCATTTGAAAGGAAGTTTCAGGCCTTTTTTTGAATGGAAAAATATATTTGGTGGGAAAACCTACAAGCGGCCCCTGGGAAACAATCATGCAACCCAACATGCATTAGAAAAGATCCAGGCCTCATAGTCTCAGAGTATCTGCAATAATTGCCTGATTTTTGAGAATTTAGGATTAGCAGGATTTAAACCTAGAGAGAACTTTGAAAGAATTTTAAGATCAAGATATTCCTGTCCCTGCTATTTGACCTGGCCTCCTAGCCCTGATGCATATTTCTGACAGCTGCCTGTTTCTAGTTAAAAAATCAGTGGTTGGGTACAAAGGATCTGGATGATCCTACTGTTATAAATGTAGTAATAGTAATAATAATAATAATACGAGCCTCATGTATGAGTACGAACTGAGATTTTTGAACTAACTCCCACAGTTTTAAGTCCTTTTTTCAGGTGATTCCTTCCTAGAAAAATACACCTTCTTTCTTACAAAAGTTTCAGCTCTTAGGAAAAAGCAAAGATGTGAAACTCAGGACTAGGGCTGGGCATGACGGCCTAGCTTTGTGTAACGCACAAAACAAGAAAACATTGTGGGTTACTCTGGTTTATTTAAGCTCTTGAATCCCTCCCTAGTTAACTTTGCTGGTGTTGCAGAGATGGTGTAATTTTGACACATTTGATTCCTGCAAAAAGGATGACAGCAATAGTGAGGAATTCTGAGGGAGGGGAAACATTTGTTAGAGCTAGATCAGGCACTAACCACAACCATAAATAAAAGCTGTAGCAAATATAAGTCCTAAGAGAACAGGGAAGCACCAACAATATCGGATTGAAAAAGTCATGCTAATTTCAGGAAACACAGATTTTCAGATTTGAGAGGTAACTAGAAGGGAAATGCTAAGCAATTACCTTTCATACATTTCATATAACATTGGCATTAAAACTTCTTGATTATTTTTAAAAAGTCTCTCTGTATTTTTAAACACTTTGTCCTTGTGTCAAGGACAGAAAATCTAATCTTACAGTGATTAAGTGCTGAGCTCAATGTACAACTTAAAAATGAAGTAACAATCAATACAATATGCTAAGTGGCAGCTCTTGACCAAAGCACATTGGAGAACAAAAGAAAGAACAGATGCATGAGGTAGACTTAAAAATTCAAGGATTTATCACTATACAACATGCATTACTGTGGTAAATTGTTGATATGGAAACAGAAACACATTTGACAAATGTAAAAAGGGGAATATTATAAACAATTTACACCTTGCTTAGCTTTTTTTCCCAGTTTAGCATCATTTTGTACTTGTTCAAACTCTAAAGCAGCTCCAGAGAAATTCCCAAAGGGGTCTGTTAAAGCATTTCTGACAACTGGGAAAGTCAGATTAAAAGGACAGCTGGGGTTTAGGAGGCATGAATTAAACAGGTCCACATGAAAGAACATTAAATAATTTCATTTTCTATCAGAAAAAAAATATATTTTTGTCTTAGCATATATACAGCTATAAAGTATGTACACAGGAGAAACAGATATTTATTTTTATGTTTGGGTTGGCAACATACTCCTGTCCTTCCCAAAATGCTATATACTTTTTTTTCTAATTTCAAGGCTGAAAAGCTGCAATATTCCTTCCTGGCAGCAACAGCAGAGATTACATGCATCACAACCACTGCAGAACAGACAACGGCAATACAGTTTGCCAAAGCTCTGCTTGACATACTGGCTTATTAGTAACCTGCACGTTGGATTCAGGGCTGAGCAAGTTAGCAGGTGCATGGCTTGCTTATATTTTATATTACATATTATATATGTATTTTATACATATATATATATAGCATACTCCTCAAGAACTGGTATTCACTTCTCCACAGAGCGGCTAGTAGGACCCAGCACAAAGACCTTGATGAAAGGAGGCTAATCTCACTGACAAGTGCCGAGTACAGAAGACACAGATTGTTGTTGCTGTTGTTTTGCCACAGAATACAGAAATTCTGCATGTGGCAGCCACCAGTTATTCTCTTTTTTTGTTAGTTGGGTCATACCTTCTGGTTTCCAAACAAGAACATATTCTATGTCTCTGTGTAAATGCTACTTGAGCATTTTTTCCAGACATTTGGGGAAGAACTAAATAAAGGCCACAATTTTCTTTCTTTCCCCCCCCTCAGAATGTAAGAGAAATAGCTTGATTAACCTACCAAACTTTGTTATACGTGAATTGAGTTGCATTTGCAAACTGATGGGAGATATACTTTAGAAAGTTAAATCACAGAAATATGTGAATAAGCTTCAACGGTACAAGAGTATAATTCAGAAGACACTTGCATTTACAGCATCCTTTCTAGTCTTTCAGAATGATTTGGGATTATCAGGAGAGCTTCTGTAGCAGAAATAGCATCAGAGGACACATTTTGCATTTCCATGCAACAGTGAAAGGTCCTTAAGAGAAATAATCAGGCTGTTAAACCTGAAGGAATGGGGAAAATTAATGCAGACTACAGACAAATGCACCATGACAGTGCTTGAGGCAATGGATGCTAAAACTGATTTAGTAACTACTGCTTTGGTAGGCTAGATATTGAGACTGGAGAGACACTAGAGGAGCTCACTGAAGGTCACTAGTTGCAAGAACAAGACATGAGGCTGCCTGAGGGCCCATCTCAGTGCAGGCTGAGCCCAGCACCCTCTCTGGTGCGGCTGTGGTAGTCAAACAAGGTGTAACCCTTGGCATTTCTGCAGCTGTGAGGCAGCACACTGTGCCCACAGCACTGTCCAGGCAAACTGCAGGCCACCCACAAGCAGCACTCAGAAATCCTGCTTGTTGTGGTAGCTTTTAGGAAATACCTGAGGAAAATGTCTAATCTACCAAGGCAGTAGTTCCCTAAATCAGTTTTAGTGTCCTTCATCCCCAGCACCTTCATGGTGCATTTGTCTACAGTCTGACATGGCTCGGACTCCACACTGCTCCCCAGGCAAGCCTGAGGTGACCTAGGTCTCAGAAAGGCTCTTCCCTTTCATTTGCTTTATGGGGCTGCCCTGTGCCTTACTGCAGTAGCAGAGTCTGCACACACACATGTGAAAGGCAAGCGCCGACCCAAAGCCACAGCCAGCCATGGCTGGAGGGAGACCTGCCTGTGGTCTCCCAGTTTGTGTCTCTTCCAGCCACCACCATCACAGAGTAGTTAATCTTTCTGGGAGAGAGCAACTACTGGAGGAGCTTTGACAAATCATCCTTATGGGGATTCTCTCCTTGCTACATATCAGTATATTATATAAAGATCATTTACCCCCTTGCCCTAGGTAACACAAGGAGAAATACAGACCCAAGATGTGCTTCATCCCATCTTGCATGCACTTGCATGCTCTAATTCTTCATTAATCTGATACCACTCACCACAACAGATCCCAAAGGCTATGTGAGGGGACACCAATCTGGCCACAAAGCCAGAGCAAGAGCCAAAGCCTAGCTTTGTCAGTAAGGTAGGGTCCCCACGTAGGAGGTCGGAACACTTCTGGTATGGGGTGGTTTCCCCCAACGCCAAGACTATACTGATAGCCAGATTGAAACTTCTGCCTAGCATATTCTTGATTTTGATCTTGGTAGAAAAAAGGTTCAAATAAATAAATAAACACCAACATGGTGATAGAAGATATTTGAGCCTACTACAAAAAAAAAAAATCTGAAAATCTGTTATACTTTTCCATCCAAATGACCTTTCAGTCTTAGATACATTTTCAAAAATAAGTTTTCGAACAGCTCATTTCCCTTAATTCTAAATAGTTAATTTCACTATTTTGCTGAACAACAGAAAAGTCTATATCATAACGCTGTATATAGCAAGTATATAGCAAATAACATAAATATCAGAGAATTTGGTCACTGCTACTACTGAAAAAAGCACAGCAAAAAGCCTACCAGCACTAGAAAACATTACCTCAAAAGGCAATTTCAAAACTTTAGAAACACTCTGAATATACACTATACACTGTTGGCAGAGTCCTGCTGTTAAGAGCAGATTTTGCAGCACTAGTTGCTTAGTGAGCATATTTTCTCTTCTTCACTTCAATTCCTCTGTAGCTTTCAATAGCAACACTAATTACATTCACACTTCCCATTTGCTTGCTGCCAGGAAAGAGGAAAGAGAAACAGCATGACAGTCAAATAAAAACTACTACAGATGAATACGTGTTTCTGGTACTGGTAATCTGATTTGACCGCTAAATAAGCATGATAAAGGCACAAAACAGGTTTTTTTTTTAGTTGTTTCCTCTGCTTTACAAAATAATAAAGAGATGTTGAGGTTGATACCTAGAGTTTTAAGGCATTTGATCCTCTTGACTGAACTGAATAAAATTATGCAATGAGAACTTACCTTGAAAAACAGGCAATTTAAAATAGAAGATATTGAAAAACTGTCATCCCATTTATTCCTTGAAAGGAATCCTTACCCTCAACACAGAGTGCTCTACCTTCTACCATATTCCAGCTTCCCTACATTTATCTCCCTTTTATATTCTTCTCCAATAAAGCCATTAAATCTCTCATTTCCTACCCATGCAGAAATACATGCAGTAAAGCAAGACCTTTCTTGGTTGTCTTATTATCTAAACATGTAATGACATAATTTTTTCTGTGATTTTTTTTTCTAGACTTCACGTACCCGAACTCTTCTGTGAATGCCTCTCAACAACCTTTAAAAGGCTTGCCGAAAAATACTGCATGCAGGTGTTCAGAATCTGCTTAACATCTCTGCATGACACTGGCAATGGCAAACCTCACTTTGGCTTAAGTAGCTAAGAATTCCTTTTGCTACTGCATCTCACCAAGAGCTCAACTCTTTGTTCAGAGTAAGCACCTGTATCTTCTTCCAGCATCCAAGCAGCACTTTCCCACTCTGTAGATAAGGCCCACATTTTTTTCCTAGAGGTACATGTTTACATATGGCTTCCTTAACACATCAGAAATAGATTGCTGAGCAATTTCAAATTCACATACACTACTGCACCAAAGGATCCTACCCTTGCCAAAGAGACAACCACATGTCAAAGAGCTCAACGTGTGCAAGAGGAGCAGACACTACATTCCTGCTCTTTCTGCTCACCAGCTTTATGAATGTGGGAAGGTGAAACATTTCCCCTAGGTGCTCCCTGCATGAGTGGCAACTTTAGGAGTAAAACCTGCTATAGGAATAACTGGCAGAGGGAGCAATAAGAAGGTTGGTGGAAGAATCTGTTTCCTTGTACGCCACAGGAATATGCTGTTCCATCACTGCAGCCTCATGAGGCACATAGTATGGTATGATTACAAAAGCCTTCCTCCTCTTTCTAAGCCAAGTGAAAGGGCAACCACAGGAGACACCACACTGTCAACTCCTGCTGTAAAAAATACAAGGGCTAATTATGCCATGAAGCAAGTTCCCAAAACACACACCCTTGCAACATAGCTTTGTATACAGCAGGGGCACTTTCATACCAAAACAAACAAACAAAAAAACAACTCCACTACATATTTGTTTCAAAGCATTTTGACTCCTTTCATTAACCATTTTTAAAAGCCAAAAGGAAGCTTTCATTGCAACCAAATGTGGCCTTTCTAATGAAAGCTGTCCAAACAAGGCAGTGAAGAGCCTGGGCTATAAGTGTTTCAGTAACAGTGTGCTATTGATATGTCCCTTGAACATTGCCCTGAACCAGGAACACCCACAAAGTATAAAGAGGTATAGCACAATAAAATTGTAAGTGAATGAGTTGGTTCTCTCCTCACTCCAAGGTCAAGAGTATCTCCATTATGTAAAAAGAAGAATCAGACCACATAAGTTTCCAGGAGACCTTACGCCAGTTGCAGACAAGTGCTCTTTACAGTACATCTTTGTTTACAGACACTTTAAAGACAGCAAAACATTTAGGGCAGGAGGAGAGGAAGCCTTTCACAGTACTGACTACTCCATTCACACACCAGTCAAAGAAAAAGAAGTAGGGGCTGTCCCAACCTTCACTGTTTTTAAGTGTATTGCTGATGTCTTCCAATTGGTTTATAGTGCTACTTTCCACAACCACATCAGTGCTAGAGGCAGATGAAAGTAGGTGAAACTCAGACTTTTTTTAGCTAACTGACAGCAGGGAAAAACATTTGTAGAGAAGTATTTTATTGTATGAGGAAAGAAATGATTTGTGCACTTTCTATTATATTTCTGATTTTGCAGATGATTATTATAAAGGAAGAAAAATCTGTTGTACTTTAAAATTGCGAGTTTGTTTTTTTTAATGTCATGAAGTACACCTGCAGATGTGGAAGGTGTTAGAATCTGTATCCCAGTTCAGACTTGGCATTGTTTCTAAGCATCACTTGCAAAAAGTCCACTGCTATAACCACCTCGGAAGTTGAAAGGGTTCTTGTACGCAATCAGCTGGTCCACCTCATAAGCTACATGTATGCGCATACACTGGTCAGGTAACAATACTCATGAGCTGGTACTGTTTCAGCACCAGCTCAGTATCTCAAACACTATTAACATGTCTCAAATAAAAGTCTTTTTGACTTTCGATATATAACAGATTCGCCACTTGCAAAAATATTCTCAGTGATTTATTAGCAGTCTCTTTCAAGAGAAAGGTCTGTGGAAGCCCTTGCCTGCTCAGACATCAGTTGTTCCCTGATGCTTAGTGACTAAGCATTCTTTCTTCTTTATCGCACATCTTGATTTCAGTGAAAATCTAACAAAAAGCCCTCTTACCTCAGGAGTTACGAAAAATTTCTATAAAAGCCCTCTCTCTCAAAGGGTAATGTTGGTCCAAGCTGAACAATTTAGACCTAGTTACAGCGGATCCTCTACAAGGAGCACAGGCCAAGGAGAGAGTCTCCTTCTCCTTCAGGTAGGAGAGAGATTATTCATCACATGGGCCTCTTTCAGCACTGAAGACATCCCACTGAAAATCCTGACAGTAGTGACAGACAACGGCACAAGTTCCCTTTGATCTCCCTGGAGCACGGATTTCACCTGAAGTGTTAATTTAAAAAAAAAAAAAAAAAAAATCTGTAAGACTGTATAGGTAACCAGAGCTAAATTGCGACTCCAGTAAGGTACAAGATTTAAACTTAAGATGTTGCTAGACAAAGCAACCAACTGCCTTCCACCAGCACTGCTGCAATTTCTTGAGGGAAATTAAGAGTCAGAGAAAGGAGGAAATGCAGAAGAGCACCTTATGAAAGATCCCTGCTGCAGCCCTTCAGTGGAGAACTGAGCCACTCAATTTTAAGAGCTTCCCTACTTTGGGAGAAGGGGAAAAAAGAAGCAGAGCATTTATCTGAAAGAAGTTCCTTGCCTGCTTTTAACCTTCAAGGCACCGGGAAGGCCTCATGTGCATGTGACTTTCAAAAGTGAGGCCATGCACCAGGTTACAGCATTTCTGCTAAGTGATACGGAGAGAGGGTTTTTGCTGCACAGTAAAAGCCAGCTAAGGGCCTATAGGCCCGTTTCCAGGTACTTACCAGCACACAGGCCTCTCTTTACGGTGATCGAGTCCATGTCACCAACCTACTCAGCAACAGTATTCTTGTAAAGTGTACACATAACAAGTCACAAGTTGTTCCATTTATTTGAGTAAATATCTGGTAAATAAAACCATTGGTAAACATTACAAAATTAAATACATTAAAAAAGCTTGCCAGTATACATAAAATTCACAAACATGTACTTCTTTTGAAAAATAAAATATGTTCAGAGCACCCTTGATATAAAATGCCTGTCTTGTGTCACCTACCAGTATATGGTAGCTTATGGAACATTTTAGGACATTTTTCAGGAGGGAGCAGGGATCTCTCTTCCATCTTTGCTTTTAGAAGTAAGAGAACCCAAGTTAGGATGTCTCCCTACATCTCAGGGCAAAACCATAAACAAACACTGTCATATTCTTTTTCTACCTTGATAGAGAGAAACCTGCATTTGATTAAAGCCACATATCTAAATACAAGATAGTGCTTTTAGTTCTTTTTCATAGCACTGCCTTTTTCCGCCACTGTGAAGCATTTTTCAATTGGTGATAGACATTTTTCTAGATATCACTGAAGGCTCTTATTTGGTGTTAGATAATACCAAGTTCCAAGACACCATGAGGTGAAGAGGAAATGATCTGGCAAAGCATCAAAGTCAATAAAATAACTTTAGTTCTAAAAATTAAGCCCTTAAAATTCCCAGTTCTCGTATGCTGTGGTCTTAATAAGGAGATATGATGAAATTCTTCACTGGGCTGCTTTAAGGGTATTTAGTAAAAATGGCAGCACTCATTTTAGCAATCTTAAACTGTTGCCTTCTGGTAGTAAATTTGCAATAACCACCATTTAAATAATTTACTGTAACAAATTTTTCCTTCCATCCATGTGAAACAGTATTCACAACCCACTTTATAATTTATGTACAGACAAGCACAAGAAACTTGACATCCATGAGTTAAATGTACAACCAACTTAAAAAATGTTATTCAACTAGTTGCCAGGAGAAGTCTCCTAGCACTGCAAATTTACAAGATCTTCTGATTCACCATGGAGGCTGGCTGCCTCTCATCACTAACTCTTGGATTCTTCTCTTGCTTCAGTAATCCTCATGTGAAAGTTGAGCAGCATCCAAAATGTTGATATTCTTGATAAAAAAAATGACACTTAAAAAAAAACCCTTAGAATACACAAAAGAACTTCCTTGAGTAAAAGTCAAAACTGAATGAAATCAAAAAATTTGTGGAGATAGACAACTATTTTAATAAAGGTCTTATATTCAAAGTCCAATTTCCCTTGCTATGTCTTTTACAGAGCGCTACTACTTGGAGTTACTTATATACTCTTCTTTTGAGGGGGACTGAGTTTCCTCATTCCTCTTATCCGAGTTAGCAGCTCTTTGATAAATTCCTAGGAAAAAAGATTAGAAAATATAAACAGTTTTTATGATCCCATAATACGACAATTTTGAGTTAAAAAAAAATCAAAGCAAGCTGTACATTTTTAAGCTTTTACTACTAAGCTGGAA
The DNA here is from genome assembly GCF_059628265.1 of Tinamus guttatus. Lineage (NCBI taxonomy): Eukaryota > Metazoa > Chordata > Aves > Tinamiformes > Tinamidae > Tinamus > Tinamus guttatus. The sequence goes on from NW_028289250.1 coordinate 1,424,140, forward strand.
TTTCTCTGGCCTGATCTTCATGAACCTTAAGTTATATGCATACTCCCATCGTATAGCAGAGATGCAAACTATCAGTTTTTCCTCTGCATGTTTAGGATTAGCTGCTAGTTATCTTCCATCCCTCTGCTACATCACCTACCACCTTGTGAATCAGGTAGACCTATGACTGGATGCAGTGTAAGCAATCATGGCAGAATTTCACAGTCAGTTTAATCCTGCATAGAAATCAGCACCCCTGCCAAAAGAGGTGTTTCTCCCACCATTTTCCATGCTGGCACTAGTGTTCTGTTTGGGTGCACAGTCGGCTGTAACACAGAGCTGATACGGCTGAAAACTCAACAGTTTGTCTGTTGCCCTGGTACTTTTCAAGCTGTATCAGCTCTCTGACCAGTTTCAGCACTCAGCCCTACGCAAACGCTTGTGTGTAAGGCAGGAAAAGTAGCCCGAGGTAGCAACACCAGGTGAAACTGGTCATGGAGCTCAGCTAACAACACTAATCTGGAAAAAATACATTCATGGAGCCAGTCTTTACCAGAGTGATAGTTCCTCAACTTCAGTGTTCTTTCTTATTTAAAATTGTGTGGGAACAGAAGCTGATAGAGTTGCACCTGTACTTGAAATTATTTTGGCATACATTTTCATAGTAAAACCTGCAGGTATATTAAAAGCAAAGTCATCTCATTATTGTCACAATAGTAAAATAATGTTTACCCATAGTACCATATATATCCACAGAAATGTTCTTATCTTGAAATCATTTAAATATAAACGTGCAATGTAATTATGGATTTAGTCAGTCAAGTTGAAGTGAAAGGACAAAAGGCGCGACTTCCTAGCTGATTGCCTGAGGTTAAAAATTCCAGAGAACAAGGTCACCACCTGAATGACAACACAGTACAGCTGCACCATGGTTACAACTGCACTAACTGTGGCTGCAGGTAACAGCAGCAATTCCCGAGCAGCACAGGCATCAGCATGGGTTATAAACGCTCACCAAGAACCTTATATATCCTGACTGCTGTTCCCAAACTAGCTAGACCACAGCCAGCACGAGAATACATCTATGCATATCAATATCACACCTCCCATCTGGGTAAGTGCGTAGCCTAAAGAGTTGACTGGGGAAGCAGATTTGTTAAGACCTCACATCCTCCCTCTCCACCTCTTTGAAGCTGTATTTTTCCACACATGCACAAGCCCCTGCAACAATATCCACTTAAAGTCTGTCGGAAAAACAGCGCTTAAACATTCAAAGGTCAGAGAAAGGAAGGAGACATTTTACTACTGAAGAATCACAGTATTCAATGCATTACGTATTGATTCTGCATTATCTTTCATCATCCTTTTATCCTGTAAAGCCCTGCTAGAACAATACAAGACAAATGTGGCATGGTGGTGTTTGAAGGGTATAAATATTCTTCAGGAATTTTTTACTATAGTACTTAAATGAAAATCTGCAATGAAATCATTGCAGAATTATATTTTATAATGTGTTCTTAAAAGATTTTTACTTAGAATTAAAACATTTAGTATTGTATCACAGACTGCATAAATTATTTCACCATCTCTACCCCATCCTAGCACATCAGGTTAGGACAAAGGAACAGGGGGCAAGGTTTGGAATCCTGTTCTTCCTTTTGAACCACTTGATTAGTCTTCTGTTAAAGCTACAAACACTCTACCCATAATTTGCCTATCATCTAAAAAACATCGCAAGTAGAAACTGTTCGACTGCTTCACGGAAGTAAAAAGCAAAAGAGATTTCAAGAACGGGCATCTGCAGACTCAACAGGGAAACCCATACTTGTTATTTGGATTGCATCCTGATGGGATATCCTCATCTGAAGGGCAATTTTATCATTTGTTTGCCCATGCTCTCCCATACCTAAAAGGAATTTGCTCTAGGCTTCTTTCAATATGACATGCAGCCAGGGGTTAGTTGATTTTCAATAGGACATAACAGCTAGAAGCAGCAAGGGTCAGGAGGGATATGAGAAGACAGTAGAAAAAGAAAAATTGCTATAAACTAAACAGGGAATACAAGAAGCGAGTTCCTTCCCTCTCTTTTTCCCATTTCTCAGAAGTGGCACCACAAGCACCTTCTTTCGCAAAATAAGGTGTTTGCTTGAAATTTCCAATATTAAGGACTTATAGAAACTTCTTAGTGCTGTCATCAGAGAATCAAAATAAACTAAGCAGTTGGGGGCAATACCCTAATGAGATCTGAAGGAAGTGAGGCTGTTCTTAGGGAAGAGAAAGGCAATCACATTCACCTAAAAAAGTATAATATGTTTCATTCCTCAGGAGCTCTTTTGCTTGCAAAACAGGATTGAAATACTGGGCAGTAAGGCTCAACAAGAACATTTTGACAAACATTTCACATAATGCAATTACACCCACAGGTCTGCAAACCAGAGCCCTGGTTCAGTACAGTTCTGATTTGCTTTAAGCATCATGATGCTTGCATTGAGCCTGCAGTTGTTAATACAACTGTGCTCCAGTGCTTATGCCCTTCCTTGTTACTCTTCTGCAGTTCCCCGTCATGAAAAGGCAGTCTAGTAAAAGGTGCACATTTTTTTACATTTTTCTTCTGGCAGACAGAGAGAGAGACTTCTTAGCATTTTAATAAGCCTTCACTTTAAAACTGACTCAGCTTTATAACATAGAGTAATATCCATTTGTTTCCTTTAAACATCACTCAGAAAGAACAGTTTTTATTCCTTGTGGACATTTGAGTTGCAGCTTAAATAGAAGGCCTAATATCCACATTTATCAGCCTCACACACAAAAATGATTTTATGCAGAGCTCATTTTCTTGAAATCCTCTCTAGGAGATAGACTGTAGTTAAGTGTCATACATATAAAATCTGATCATGTATCAAAACAAATTAAAAGTAACTCTGTAATGCAGGCTGGGTTATCTAGTTCTTAATACCTGTTTAATTCTCACACTTGGAAAACACTTCACAACAATTCAGTTAAAGATTCAAAAGCTTACAAATTATTCCCTGAAGGGCTACAAACAGACCTGCAGAGAACGCAGAGTTATATTTAATAAAAGAAAAATCAAGTACCACTGGATAATGGAAAAAAAAAAAAACACACACGCACAAGAATTTACACAAACGCAGTTTAAATTATTCTATAGGTTTTCTGCAAGGATACCACTTTTACATACAGTTTCATTGCAAGTATGGAGATTCTTGTTAATTTATAATATATTATATTATTGTTTCTAGGTGACAATTTTTTTTAATTCTAAAGGCAAATTTAAATGAGAGAGAGACAGAAACTAAATCTATAGTTCATTTGAACTCATTTATATTCAGCCTTAGGCATTTGTCTTCTCCCTTCTATAATGCTTTCCCTAGAATCAAAGGCATTCACTTCAGCAAAAGCATTCATATAATGAAGAATAAAAAAAATAAAGAAAGCAAACAAAGGTGAAATGATAATTCAGCAAAGGGGAGAAAATCACCTCTTTGCCTTGGAGGTGAGATTCAGTGTTTTAATGAGGTCATTTGACAGACAATGAATTCTAGGCTTCCGATTCAAGTCTTCCAATTAATTCTGGAGACTAATTAGACTCTGTCTCTCCAGATTTCTCTCCCACAAACAGAACACATGTAATAGGAGTAGTTCTTAAACTGAAATGTAGGGTTTCCAGTGTTCCTGCTTGACTAGAGCATGAAATGAATCCTAAAACAGCTTTCCTCTACAGCTTTGCTTCCTCACAGCCAAGGCAAAAACCAAGATAGAAATCTCCTGGGAATCTCCTGATGGATGCAATAAGGTCAACCTGGAGACTACTCCACACAACTATTTGAGAAGAAACCGAACAACAGCTCCCCGTTGCCTCTCAAATGGAGGAGAGAATGGAAGTCTCCTTTCAAACACCTCCCCTTCCCCAAGCTCAAACCTTGAGCTGATCATAGCGAAAGAAGGGAACTATTGAGGCTGAAAATGATTCACAAGAAAGGGGCCAGAAGTTGCCTTCCCTCAGCAAGAGCTGGCAGGGCATCTCTGCAACCTCTCAATCACACTAGCTCCATGTGGCTTCTCCAGCCTGGCCACCACAGCAGTTTTCACGTCTAAGACGACGTGCGCTGCCAAGGAAGGACTACACAGAGCAACTCAGCTTACCAACATGCCCTGGGCAGTGTTGGCCAACAACACAAAGCTTAGCTATGGTCAGACACCAACTCCAGGTACCCTCTAAGGCAGTAACATGTAAACAGGCATGACTTATTCTTGTCAAAACACTGCTTTCTTCTCCATTCTTATAGTATTGCTACGAGCGCTTACAAGATATATTCCTGAGTACTTGTAGAAGTGAAAACATGCAAGTTTAATTCTCTCTAACACTGCAGTAGAATATAGGACAGATCTCAGCAGGCATACTAACAGTTTTACTTCACTGTATTCTTTGGTGGTCAAATGCATGAAAGAAACCATGTTGCTTGTTTGTTTGCTTTTAGAAATGCACTTTTTTTCCCCATATCCATGTTTCTTAACTTTTTTCTTTACCTATTTAATTTCAAGTAATATGGACCAAAAATTCAGCTACTGTGGCTTAAAACATTGATCACCCAGCAGCTGAGATTCTGGCTCCCCTGGATGTAATATTACTAAATCAACTGAACTAATAATATTACTAAGCTTAGTAATATTATTAAGTATTACTAAGGTTTTAAGTGAGGCTGGCCAAAGAGATGGTTTATCTTCAGTTACTATTGCTTAGAAAAGTTTCTTAGGTATTGCTGCTTTGTGATTGTATTAAAATCAAATAGTAATATGAACTTGAAAGAATTTGTAAGATAGCATGACCAAAAAAAGATACAATCCTTCAAAAGTTTAGAGGCTCATTTTCAAAGAATTGAGCTTTCTATTCAGGTCTGCATGCTAAATACATACATTATGTGAAGACATACTCAAAATAGTTCTAAAACCACAGTGCTTGAACAACTCTAGAAAGCTGTATCACAAGCCTCTCATTTGCTCCAATTAGGAATAAAGCTTCAGGAAACATATAGTTAGGGAAAAACATCTCCCTTCATCTCCATTTCCCTAAATGAAGTGTACATATCTGCTGAAATATTCTACCCACTGAAGTAACCCTGTATATGCTGCTGACTTAAATCTCTGGTCCAAATTCTTCAGAGAATATGCATAGCAATTTAACACAGAGTTTTTGGGCATCATATTGAAAATTGTTTTTAATTATATGTTCCAACTATGACATAAGAACTATGACTTTTATGACCCAAGTGATGCAACATGGTCTCCATTTTTTCCCATTTTGCACTGAATAGAGAAATACACTAACAAGATGTTCTGATTAAATTTAATTCTGCCTGCTTGAGCAGAAAAGACTACTAGACCATTTACCTGAAACTTTGTATATTTCTAGGAGAAAAGAAAGAACTAAATAAACCCCAAACCTTATTTATCTAGTGCTCTTCAAACACGAATTTTCTCTAGACATTGGATAGGTCAAATACTTCTTTCAAGCCAGTATACATACAAATTGCCTAGTCACTTGATTTCTCTCTTGTAGTAGTTTAGAAGCATCGTAACACCAATTGCTTTGGCAGTCCCTCTTGCTCTAATCCAGATTTGTTACAAGTATTTTTGATTTTCTCCATAGGCTAGTTTTTAAATAGGTTGACTTGTTATTACCAGTAGTAAAGATGTAATGACATAGATATAGTCAGCTTCTTTCAAAGCACATGTCTTAATAATATCTCATTTATTTAATACCCACAACAGTCTTCTTATTCTAAATAAGAGTCTATTGTCAAAATTCAGAACTCTATTTTCCTGACTAGCTTTGTTAAATTGCTTTGTTACATTTATCAGTGATAGGAGATTCCAATTCCATGTGTCCTACACGAAAGTCTCCAACAAATGGAGAGAACACTTGATACAAGTCAGGGTGGGATTTTGCACAGGGGCCAGGTGACAGAGGGAATCACTGGCTGCTCTGGCGATTCAGGTGATGCAGAAGGAAAGCCACAGAATTTGGATCTGAGATTTATTTATGCCACTCCTTTTCCAGAACCTAACATACCCTGTAAGTTTATGCAGCCCAAAAAAACAAAGAAAATGAAAAAATGTTCTCTTACACCAAGTCTTGGCTTACGTCAAGACTAGATGATGTGTACTTTTGAGCTATATATGATAGTAACAGAAGAGAAAAGCAAAAGAAGAGACAGTGCACACTGGCTGAAGAATAATTCTAGCATCATTTAATTTTGTATGATTGCCACAATTACATAACAAAAACTTTGTCCACATCTGAGATCTCTGTGAGATTTGCAACTTTTAGCCAAAGTTGAGTCACACAGCTACTCAATTTTTCTTCAGCAAATGCAACTTTACATCATGCAAGGAGATGCTGACTCAAGTGAAAAATATGTAGTATAAATACGAATCACATATTGCGGTGATTAACACCAATGAGATTATACACTTTCCAGTTTTCAAGCTAACAAATGCATCTCTTAGCCACTCTTTTTTGATTATTATGATTGTAGAAACAGACAAGTTGGCAAGTTGTGCCCAGAAATTATTTTTACTGTCTGGCACTTTTTACAAAGCTAACTTTTAATACTGAATGACGCTGTGCATCAAAATAGGACATCAAACTTTTGATTTAAGGATCACTAATTTAAACTTGGTATTATCCAAAAAACATATTAACAGAAAAACCATACTAATCAGCACTTTCCTGATTAACCTTTATAGCTCTGTTTGCATAAGCTAAGTGATTCCTTACAACAAGGTTAAGACTTTAAGTAAGTTTATATACAGATTAAACAACAGTTGCTGCTACCTTCAAAGACCTTTAAAAGGTTTTATAGAATATTTAGGAGTCTAGCTATATTTCACTTGGAAGAAAGTTTTCCTAGAAGTTCCTCATAAATTACTGCCAGCCACTATCTTTAGTCAATTTATTACAGAAGAAGACATTCTAAATCCCTGCTGTCTATCAAGCGATCTGGATAAATCTGTTCCTTTTGATGGAAAATCAATGTAGAAAACATGCACAAACTCAGTCTTTGCAACTTCTCAGTCTTTGCCTAATCTTCAGACTAAGTAAAACTGACTTACTTAAGATATCTCACCCACAAAAATAAACTCATGTAAGAATTTATTATATATAATTTATTACATAAATTATGTAATTTATATATGCTATAAATTTATACTATAATTACTGTAATTATATATATAATAATAAGCTCAAGTTACTGAGCTTTCTGTTTGTAGTAGTTTTCCCTATTTATGAATAGCGTGGACATCATACTACAGAATTTTTCCCTAGTTCAAATTTAGGAGTATAGCCTTTTTCAAACTATAGTACTCTTGACGCTAAAATCTCTGGCATACTCAAGTTCAGGAGAAATTCCAGCAACTCACATCCATTCTCTGTTTTCCACAAATCTCCTAGAAATCCCTTCAAAAACCTCAATAGTTTTGAATGATCTGCAAATTGGAAAGGATTTCAAATTTTCTAGAAGAGGTATGTATCCACATAAAGCAAATTTAAGCCTCATTACAGAAAGCTTTTTTTAGTCCACAGATGACAAGTAAAAAAATCACTGTTTTCAAATGACCTAAATTAGCAGTCATGTGATATTACTGGGTTTATCATGCTGCAGACGGGGAAGAAAAGCTGCTGTTGTGAAGACAGCTCTAGGAAATAACTCCCAGTCTAGACTCTTCACTGACTGGATTGAGTACTTTTCTCAACTGTGCTGTCTCAAAAGATTGTCAAGAAAGATGGATTTCTGCCCAGATAGAAGAGATGCTTCCATTCCATCAACAGAGGACTAAAGAGCCAAATCAGGAGTTCAGTGTTAAAATATCATCTTGACCCTATTGCCCTGTGAACAGTTTAGCATCAACACACATATTCAGGATGTTATTTCACAGGAATTGCCATACCAACTTACTTTACCTGCTCTGCACAAAGATCTCCTGCACATCTATAAATAAGCTTTCTAGTGGAATGCTAGCAAAAGTCACTATCATCTGTCATGAACTCTCATTAGAGCCCTGCCATTTGTTCTTGCATGAAGTGACAAACTTCAGAGCTAGAAAAATAATAATTCATAATACGTGCTCAGAGAAAGAGCAAGCAACATAATCCTAGCGCATGCCTACCGCATCCTCCTTCAAATAACACAAGGCTATAAAAGGTCAGCACATGAATGGCTGTTAAAGTCCTGGTAACTTTTTCCTCTCGCTTCCTCACAACCTCGACTTTCTTCAGCTATATTCTGACATGAGCCATGTCAGCCTCCAGGCCATTCAGATCTACGGTATAAAGAACAACAAAGCCCACACCTGCTGCGTAAGGTGGACAGGAGACAACTATAGTGCAGCCTCAGTACAGTGAGACATCTGAAAACTTGACATTTTTGCTTGGCATCTCCATATCAAGAGGTGTGTGTCACCACCTAGAAAGAAACCAAGGAAGAGCAGAGCACAAGCTATACAGGTGCTGTCGTGTAAGCCATTCTGGGTCAATCCCCTGTACTGTCATAAAGTTATTACCAGCAACTCCAATAGCAATTACTAAAGAACTTCCCAAAACTACCATAAGAATCAGTAAAAATGGAAAGGTCTCCAAACAAACAGATATGCTGGGAAGTGTCCATTTAACAGAGGCGGCTCTTCCTGATAGTCAAATTGTCTTTAAGCAGCTTAAGGGACTCCAGCTACAGACATTATACCACTGCTTGACCTGAAAGAGGAACCAAGCTATGTGCAGCTTTTTTCCAAAAAGGAAAACCCAACTCCTAGTCAAATCCAACTAAGAAATTGCTAACCAGGGTAGTTCTATACACCATCCAGTCTATTAAATGTTACTCAGTGCCTGCTGATCAGAAATCACTGTCTTTATACACTGAACCAAGACACTGACCAACAACTTAGGCTTTGTCACCTGCTTTTTAGCTCTATTTATTGCGCTTGTTTTTTTTTTTTTTTAATGAGTCCAAGTTTTTTTACAATACTTGTGCTTCCTAGTAAGCCTTCATTACTATGAGAAATAGGTCTTGTTGGCACTGTACAAGTTAAGGGACATTCAAGCTGAAATTTGAATACTTTTAAATAAATCCTGTTACTTTAGGTTGTCTCACTATTGTATTAAGTCCATTTAGAAAGACAGTTAGCTGAGTTGTGTATATCTGCTTACCAGTTCCCAGAATAACCAAGTTTATTGCCATACATAAAAATGAATATTTTCATACTGAAGAGCATACCACACATCAAGCTGAAATTTCATGCAAATAGAGTAGGGCCTTGTTTTTAACTATGTGATGGAAACTGTGCTGAATGCCCTTGTATTTGGATAGCTTTAAATATCGTTAAAAGTAGTAATGGCATTACAGAACGTAATATCAAAATTTCAATGGAATGATAAGCAGTTGCCCCAAACAGACCAATCCTAATCAAGTGACAGACAGTAATATTTCCAAGAAATAAAATCCCAAGCCCTTCATCTCCTCATGAATATCCCTACATTTACTTTAGCATAAGAAAAAAAAAAAGTTACTTTAGCTTAAGCATAGTACACTTTCCATAGACAAATGGTATTTAAGAAAAGTCATTTTACCTCTGTTGGTTTGTAGCAATCTACAAGAGTTTCCTAGAAGCAAAATATGAAAGTGTCAGTTTAAATACAGATAACAGTGAACTCAAATCTACAGTACGAAACCTGGCAAGGGAGTGGAAAAGGAGAAAAGGAGCAAGAATCACAAATCACTGTATGAAGATGCTACCAAACTCTGAGTGTCATAGCAGATCACCTCTATTCCCAAGGTGGGTCTGAACAATTTATGACAGGAGAGAAGTAACAGCTGCTTCCTCTAAGCTGGAAGATATAAAATCCCTCTCTCCCAGAAGACTGGGGAGAGGAGAATCCAAGATCATTTCTCTCAGCAATACATGTAAAAGGTAGTGAAATGCAGAAATACTGACATTACTAGGTCAGGGACTCCCGGTAGGGCAGTGGCAGCAGCTAGTTTGGGCAGAAGCAGCAAAGCCATGTAAACAGCTTGGGGACATACCCCAAGAGCTTGTAGCAGGGCAACAGGCACCGAGAAAAGGTGCACTGCAGTCAGATGCGACTGCAACGCTGGTGCATCCAAGCACCAAGTTAGTCATCTCCTAAAAGAGAGCTGAGGCGCAAACCATTCCTTGGTAACTAGTTTCTGCCCATCTGAAACCATTATAGAGAGCATCATATTGTTTCTATGTATGTCTCAAGAAAGACAATCATATTTCTTTTCCATTTCTCCTCATTCTTCCATTCATCATCCTTGATCTCAAGCAGAATTCAGGCAATTAACTAATTCTGGGGTTGGATTTGTGTATTTTCTGCAGACAGGTTCTGTATTTGCCTACTAATTCCTCTTGCTCACCATCTTGATCCTTTCCTCACACTTTTATATGGTTTACGCCAAGATAACTTGATGGGTTCTACTTACTAGCTGGTACAGCTAGAGAAAAAAGAGAGTTTCCAGTATCCTGAAAAAAGGAGGGATATCTGGTCTATATATAAAAGCATATTTATTTCTGATGCTGTGGTAAATCACAAGAATTATCTGTTTGTTATAATTGATTCCCAGCCACACAATTTTCTATGTTCTTTATTATATTCAAAAGACAAAACACATGAAGGAAGAATTAGGTCTTTCTAACTTGTCTCAGCTTACTTTCCTGTGTTACAATATTATTTGAAATTTTGTTTCCTCCTACTATCACCTAACTTCCAGAAATATCATATTCTGAGGGATCTTGATTACCTTCATACAGACTGTGTTAAACTCAGAACTAGGATCCTCTCAGTTCTACTTCTATTTTCATTGTGGATCTGATCAAAACTAAAGATACAGGCCCAGGCGCATTGACTCAGCCCCACTCAGGTTTAATATGAGAAACAGTTTTACCTGTAATTTGAGAGCTCTTTCCTCTTCATTGGCTGCATCAAGAAGGTCATCAATGTCGATTTCTACATCTGGCATCTCTTCTTCCTGAAAAGGGAAAATTCCCATTTAGCGCATAGAGGTATCTCTCAGCTAACCACAAAAGCTGATCTGGCAATCTTCTGATAGCAGACATTTGCCAGGACTCAGAGAAGAAGGAAATCACTAAGGAAAGATGTCATGATTTGTTGCTCCAAGGCCAGCAGTAAGCTAAGCCCCAGTCAACCAGAAGGTGATGGCTCTTAAGCAACCCTTCCCTCAAGTCAGGGGCTTGTGTTACTAAGCCATGACTAGCAGCACAAGTCTGCTGTTCTCCAAGTACTAGGAAAGAAGATGTAAAGAAGAGAAGAGGTCAGGGAAGGGGATGCAGATTAAAAACTGCAGCAAGCTAAGCAATGCTTTGAAAACATTCTTGATGGGACTGCTTATTTTCTTATATTATGGCCAAACTCCCTTTCTAAAAGTTGGCTTATAAGGAGAATATATAACTCCCATCAGAAGAATTCAGATTTCCAGAACTTGCACTGGAGCAAGAAATCTAATGCATAAAATAGTTTTTTATTCAGCATTTTCCTTTTTCTGTCTCCTTCCCAGTATACTGGTCCTTTTGTATCACCAACGGATCATGTTGTTTCATGAGATACAGCAGCAATTTACACATTCTGAAGCATCTTTGGGTATATAGTTCAGGAATATCACTTCTTGTTGCTGTTGCAGTTACACTAAATAAAATTTGGACATTTTTGCATTTTCTAAGCATAACACTTCAAAATGGCAAGGACAGGTTCAAAGCTCTGTGGCTTCAGAACCACCCCGCACATACGAACATCCTAGTCTCAAACCCTCTGCCACGCTGGGTCCTCCCCACACAGACACCCTGGCATCACAGCCACACAGCTTCTCCATCTCCCTATTTTCACCAGCTAACACACCCACGCTCCGAGTCTGCCCTCTCTCATCTCCCATGTGCACGGCAGCCTGACCTGCCCCCAGCACCCAGATTGCTACCTCTGTACTACCCTGGCATTTCCTAAATGACGAGAGGGACCTGGAAGTGTCCAAAGTCACAGGAAAGCATTCTGGGACCAAAGACCACTATCTATAGCAGAAGCTGCGTCCTTCTACCCAAAGACCCTTCAAGATCCTTAAAAATGCATCTTGACAAAAACAGTTTTGAAATAATTTGGCAGTTCTAACAGCAAGACTAAACAGCAACAAGTAGCAACAAGTAATATTAGGGCATACTCCTCCACTGGATTAAAAATAGTAATAATAATAAAGCATTAGTGATGAAAAAAACATTAGCAATGAAGCTACTTGCCAGCTAGCATGTTCACTCTTTTTCAACATGTATTTTAGGAAGGAACTGTGGGCATTTACTAAATGAAGCATGAAAATATTAGTTACTGAAAGATACAAGGGCGTTTTGTAATCTAGTGCTATAGACTTTTTAACAATTTATAAAAAAAAAAAGGGAGAAAATAAAAATCCTGACATACTGCCATGTGATTAAGTTACATTTTCTATAATAGGTTACGTAGATCTCCATCACTTCACCTCAGATTTGAACTTCGATACTCAAGAGAGAGGGAGGTAACTCCTGCTTTTACTTTTGACTGAACAAACAAGCAAGCACTTGCATCAAAACTTTATTCTCTGCTGAGCTATTACTGTGCCTGCAATATCTCAGAGTTCAATACAAGCTATGAGCAAAATGTCGAGGTCAGGAGCATCAGCAGGCCACTGCAGCTGCAATGGCAAAGGGAAAGAAAGAGCTGCTGCATCTTCTGTTTGCCTGATTCTTAACAGGCACCAGTGAGACAGATGTGGTCAGTCCCACTTGAGTTAAACAGTTAAATAAAGGTTAGACTGGGCCAAGCCTGGAAGGGTTTGTATATAGCCAAAGGGAGTTTGTTATTGCCATTAGGCTGTACTAGAATCCTAAGGACTGCAACCTTCCACTTCAGTGAGAGGGAAACTATTGTAAATAGCAGGTGAGGGGAAAAAAGCAACACACAAAACAACAACAAAAACAGAAGAAACAACACAAAGCAGCTGACAGGCAGCATCCCACAGGCAAGCTAAGACAGAAGAGGTATAGGGGTTATGGGTGAGAATACCCATCAGGCGAAGCACTGCAGGGCACGGGGAGCGAGCAGAGACTCTCCTTTAAGCGCCCGCGCCAGCGAACATTAGCAATGTAGGCAGGTTTCACTTGAACATTCAGAAGTCCAAAAATACTACCGAAGCTGACTTCTGAGCTATTTTATGCAACTTAAATTACCATGAGGCTGTCTTCCAGTTAAAGATTCCAATTAAAATTATGCATCCACAATCAAAAACGCAACTTCGTATTTAAAGAAAGCCTGGTTAAGGGGAGAAGAAGAAGATAACAACTAAATCAAAGCTGTTTGCAACACAAAAGGGCTGATGGTGTCTATTGACTGGTATGAGATACAAAGGATTATTAACATAGGTGGCAAAGACGGCACAAAGATATTTGGACTCTGAGGGCAAAGGACTTGTTCGTTAATTGCATTAGGAACAAGTATCCATATAAATGGTATAACCCAATTACTGCATGATCATATGTCTTCCCCATCCCAAAATATACAGTATATATATGGTAGCTATGTCATAGCAGCCATTGTGATCTAATGAGAGAATATAAAAATCACTTATTTCAGTTGATCCACGGGAAATGGATCATACAACACTAATGTTGATTTATAGTAGGTTGCAAAGTCAATAACCAGTGAACAAATCTGAGAAGCAGTTCTCACAATGACACAATCCCTATCATGCAATTATGTGCTGCTTTCTCCCCCATTAGACACTTATCCAATTAGTGACCAGTTGAAGGATACACCAAGTACGTGGCCTCACATCCCTGAGCACATGTAATCCAGTCTTGTCTCCAGCTGAGAGTTAGAAATGCTTGTGTTGCATCTAAGATGTTCTGAACAGAGTAGTCGCCTTTTCCCAAGCATCAAGTTTAGCTTTCTTCATCACTTTCATTTATTAAATGAAAGTGCAGAGAAAATAAAAGACAAAGTTACCAAATTTGCCCATGCATTTTGTGATGAGGGTCCTATTGTTTCTGAATACTCAGGATTTATTTGTAGTATTGCAAATATTTATAGCCACCTTCTCCTGTGATGAGTCAGTCTTCAAACAAGACCTCACATGGGTCAAGGTAAGCACCCAGAAAAGGTGAGAAACCAAATGTACACCTATCAACACAACAGCATAAGCAAGCTGCGCGGTGTCTCATAGGAACATCAAGCACTTCTGCATCTACATAACACAGATACATGGATAATAGTTGGTGACATGGTGATTTATCTATACAGCCTGGGTCTGATCTACCCTGTCCCTGAGGTGAGGAGTTGGGCTATGCCCACAGCCCTGCAGCCACCACTAGAGGGGGGTAACACTTTGCAATCCTAGCGAGGTCCCACCAAGCTGCTGGTAGAACATGGAAAGCTCTTCCAAGCCCTCGAGGGAGTTCCCGCTTCTGGATAAGAGCAATCTTTAACTTCTGTCCTCAGGTATGCATTTTCCTCTGCTTCTGTTGTAAAATGTTATGTCCTCTATTTTCCCTCGCTTTGGGTTTGTTCCTGCAAAATCCTGCCTCCTCTGTTTCTGTTTTGGTGGTATTGTTGCCACTCCTTTCCAATGTCCCTTTGCTCCTCTGGCCAGCCCAGTTGAGCTCCTGAGCCCAGAAGTGAGCCATGCTCAGCTCCCAGGTACTGTCATTAGTACAAATTAGTGCCTGCAAAGAAGAATTGCAAAAGGAGTCCAGCCCTTCCCAATTGCCTATTTTGAAGCATGTTCACAGAAGACAATCTTCACAGCTGGTTGCCAAACTTTAACAAGTTTGGGCACATGATAGGCTTTTGCAGGAGAGGAGGGAAGACATTTGATGAAATGGAGAACATTTGCCTAAACTGTCCACAGGCACCTCTAGCACAAAGCAAGTCTGGTCGCTCCCAAACGGCAAGATCAGACATACTAGAACTTGAATCTAAGATGTTGAAAATCCTCTAGATGATACGGAAAATACTGTCATTTTCTCCCAATTTCAGTCTCAACATCTGAAACAACTGAACTCTTACCTAAAAATCTTTCCAAGAAATTCCAGCTGAGACAGGTACCTACTGTGAAAATCTTTTCAGCTCAGATGATTTCAACCTGGCAAAGTTTAACATTTTAAAAGCATATGTTTCACTTAAGGCTAATGCCAAAAACAATGCTTGCAAGGCTCTGCAGGGAAGAACATGCATCTTACTGTGAAGCAGAAGGAGCGTGTAGGAAGGCATCATTAGCACATGGCAGTAAAAGTAACAGAAAATAAAGGCAGGTACAGTCAAACCTGCACTTGCTCAGCAGGCATGCACAAGCTGCATGGTCCAGAAATTAGATGTTAGCACAGCTTTAGAACTGAGAAAATACACCCTTTTAGCAGAGCATCTACATTCTGGTGCCATAGTATACTAACATGGCAATCAAACTTCCAGACGGGAGCTCACCCACATCCAGGTGAATGAAAGCTACCTCAAGCCTGTCTGCACCTGGAGATCCACCCTACATTGTTTAGCAGCTAAGTGGGTAAATAGTCTGAAACATATTCTTGCACGTTCTACTCCAAGCACATTCTACTCCAAGAAACTCATGAAGAGAAGACACTTATTGCAGACCTGTACCACGATCTCAGTGTCCCAGTTCTTAAGTGTTACCTAGTCATATCCCAGCCCCATGTCAGCACATGACTCAGGTGTGCATTGCTCCAAGCCAAACACATACTATGAAAAAAGAACAACAACTACAACATAGGATTACATGTTAAAGGGATACCTCCATGCCACCTAGACGATTGGAAGAGTGTGCCTGTCCCACATTCCAGTCAGTATGCACTCAGTTGGCATGGTGGGGAATATTCCTTTCTCCTTCCTCCCCTTCTTTCATCACAAACAAATGTATCCTTTTAAAGCACCCAATGCAAAATGCAATGACAGGTATGCATAAACAACCTTATTTTAAAATAAAACCAGAAATGTCTGGAAGGACAGTGCTGAGCGGGTGGAGAATATGACAGCGACTAGATCCCTTCACATTTTCCAGGCTAGTACTTTCTGTATAAGCCACACCTTCAACATATTGTTCAGCTACTTAAAATGATGTGTATGGACATGCTAATGACTCATGATAATACAAGTTCTGTTAGCTAAATTTTCTTAGAGCAGGGAGCTAACTCTTGACCACAAGAGTGCAAGGAAGAGAGAAGACTGAAACTCCCTCTTTAGTTATAGATTGGCAGTTCACTTACTATTGCTCTTGAAGAACTATGTAGCTTTCACAATATTGTCATCTGCGAAGATACCATCACAGCCAAACTGAGATACTCATATATTAGTGTCATTTATCAGCAGCCAAGTACAGCTTAGAACTTAGAAATGGTTAAAAAAGTTAGACAAACATTAGACAAACAGAATTTAAATGGTTTCTAGGAATCCCTTAAGTACTAGGGCATCTTAATGTTGCCATATATGTTGGAGTTAGATACAGCTGTAGGTTCAGAATTCAAATGCAAATGAAAGGAATACCAACAGGGCAAGGACTATACAACACACACAAAACTTTTCAAAATGAATACTATTAAAATAATTAACCCTAACTGATATTTTCAGTAAATAGGACAGGAGCACCTACCCGAGCTGACTGTTTCCATCTCCTGTCCAAGCTGGCTTGTTCTCCACTCTCAGAGACTGTGGACCATTTATCTTGGTTCTGAATTAGCACTGCTGGACAATGTCCTCTCCTCCTGGATCTCGAGTGATTAAAGAGCAGGTGAAGGGGCAATGACGCTATTTCAGGTGCTATCCTAAGAGTCTGTCCTTCTGAAGAAGTACCATGAATACTTCATTTTTTTATATAAAATAGTGCTTAAGTACCTCAACTAGCTACAACACAATCCTGATGCTTCAGTGATGCAGAAAGAAGCAACTGGGTTATGCTCTTACTGCAGCGTGAGCCCCCTTTATGGGCAAGTCGTTGTAAAAGAGGACAGGTGAAGGACCTCAACATCCAGAACAACACTTCATTTCACCCCCACCTCACTGAGTATCTTCACCCTCCCTCAGAAAACAAGACAGGAGCAGCTGCTGTGTCTACAAATGCCATTGCGGTTTTGCCTTCCTTTCCATTAGGAGGCTTCAGGGCAGAAAGACCATGAGAACACACTGGCATTTCCTCAGGACAAACTCCTTATCTAGTTTACATACTGGCCAACTGCTAAATTTAAGCCACACAGACTGTTCAACAGTACATTGTTAGCACGTATAACATTTTACCCTGTGCAAGAGGTAGGCAAAAAACCATGACTGACAGTTTCCAAAACCTAGTCAAAAATCAACTAGAATAGGGGAAAGAGAAGTTTAGTTAAAACAGAGTCAAGCAAGCATAAATACGGCTAATCCATTCACTGAAGAGAAATTACTCTGGGAAAAGTAGGTAGGAACAGCTTTGGAAGACATTTCAAAATATACAGGTTATGTAACTAAAGAATTTCAGAATTAGAGCAATAAAAACACCAGACTGTTCTTCCTGCTATGGGGTTTTGACATATCATTGACAAAATCTGTATGTTACATCTAAACTACATAAGTGCTACACAGTTTTGCCTACACCACTCAGGGAACAAAACATGGTACCACTTAGCACACAGTAAAAGTGCAAGCTGACCTTGAAAACTGCTGACCTCTTTATTCACAGCTGAAAGTTTAATAACAGTAGTAGCTGTAAAAGACAAATTGCCCCATTCAACCAGCCATTTCTGGGCCAGAACCTACACCCAGCGATGGTGGTAGCAGGATTTTCAGTTGGAGGATGAGGTTTCCAGGGGGTACTTTCATCAGCAAAGGTTACTTAGCCATTGATATTCATTGAGCACTTCTGCGACAGTGTGACTGCTGTCAGGGACACTTCAGTGTTTATACAGCCCGTATGAAATTGCCACAGTGACCTTGGTCAAATATTCTAAAACCTTTTCTCCAGATGAGGAAACTTTGGTTTCTTCCCAGTCCTCTATTTCCACAGGCCTCTGTTCTGCTTGCTAGCAGGGCCACAAAGCTGCTATTGAAAGCCTAATGCGCTAAGAGAGTTAGGCTGAAGTTTTATTGCACTTCATGCTCTGCCAGTTCAGTAGAGATGGGGCATGTCTAGCAGACACATTGCCCATTGCTGGTCACTCAGCCTCCTGTCAAGTCTTCTCGGCTGGCAGGCAGACTTTCCGCGCTCGTTCCAAAGGCCATGCTTGTGTACTTGGCCAAGCTGATGTGGGGTGGCTGCCACATCGCACCGAGCACGGTCTCCCTTTGGGAGCAGGAGATAGCTCTGCATGCATGGGTGCAGGCTGCAACTCCACTAACAGCCCGGAAAGCTTGTGCAGACATCTCACTCGGTAAAGGGAAATAACATAGCCTTTTACTTCTCCTCTCCCTATTTCTGTTCGATAAACTTTTCCCTCTCAGATTTTTTTTTAAATTATATGGGAGATATAGAAAAATCACTTATAAAGAATCAACAACAGTAACTTCTCTTCTAATTCGTTGCTAAATGGGCTTTTGTAAAAGGAAAAAATGAGTACATACATTACTTATTTTTTTTCAGCAAATGAATTTTGACAACAAATTTTCAAAGCAATCTATTATGTAGGTAACTGAAAATACTTATCCTGGGCCTCAAACTTGCTATTTTTAGTTTGGCATTTCTCTGCTCCTTGAATGGCTCACTGAAACTCTAGTAAGGGGTCACATACTTGCAGTACTGATTCCGCCCTGTCCATACACAGTAGTTCTTGTGAGAGCAGCTGTTTAGGAAGCACTTGTTCAGTTCTCCTGCCACAAAACATCTAGTAGTGAGAAACCAAAGCAGGCTCTGACTTGGAACAGAACAGCTCCTAGGAATCTCGAGCTAGCCAAAAATACAATTTGGCAAGCACTGCCTGCTTGGTTTTTGGCCCCATCATTCACTTCAATACTGATATTGGTTCCTTTGGGAAATGGAAGTTGAGTGTGAGACACAACTTGTTATTTTATCCCAAGGATATTTGATAACTTTAGAAAAACGTGAGAGTCCTGCAAAATCAGGGAGATTTAACTATGACATTGATGCAGCTGTCCAGTACAAGTAAAACATGGCAAGATCTCCTAAATAGAGAGAATACCTCATGGTGCTTTCCTGTCCTGCTGGTAAATCCTTGCTTATATCTACATGAAACAGTCTTTTCTTGCAGGTGCAGCTGCTAAGTTAGAAAAGGCACCTTTTCCCAACATTTGTATACAAAAATGCTTCTGAACCTCAACTTCTCCCACATTGTTCTATCCATTTCACAAGGGAGCCCCTTCTGATCACATGGGCATGCCTAAATACCCCAAGACAAGCAAAACTTCTTGGACTGCTGAAGAATCATACTCTGGCCAGCCAATTGCATTTCTGTCTTCACAGTGCTGCAATCCTGAAAATGGAAAATGAGCAAGTATCTTCTGACAGAGTCTGTAGATAATCTGAAACAACTGTTTTAAAAATGGATACTAGTTTAACTACTTGGCAGGGTAGCCTGTGGGTGCTGCAGCATCAGGACCTCTCATTTCACTCCAAGTATCCTGAAATGGTACACTTACGTGGCTGACTTCTCACTTTGCTGTGGTCAGCCTAAAAATTTGTTTTTCTTCTGCTTCTTCCTCAAGCCTTGTCTTTTTAGAGACAAATGATAAAGATATCAAAAAAAAATTAAAATATTTTCATCTAGTTTTCCCAGAGACAGAGACATAAACTGGCAAAGTCAGGACTTGTCAAAGATCTTTGTTTATCTACATTGCTGGAAACATTCAGATCAAAGGAAAATGTGTATTTCTGCTCCCAGTGGGATCCCAGAAGAACTAAGAGTTACGAGTGATACGGGTACCTCTTTTCTTTAAAGGAATGAAGGCTTTGTGGTTCTATAACCATAGCCTGAAGAGTCATTTAAGGCATACTAAGGGAGAAAAGTATAGCGTAGGGCAAATATTTGTTGTTTTGGCTTGCTATAAAAGCACAAAATGAAATTGTTCTGAAGTGTCTAATTTACTTGCAGCTTTACTTTTCAGATGCTAAGGAGCCCAGCATTTTCCACGACACACTCTCTTGCCTGCAGCAAGTGTGCGGCAGACATTTTCACATTGGATAATGAAAACTTGTGGGCTACATAAGCAGGACTGTGATAGCAAGCCCCAAAAACACAGTGCTGCCAAAGCACTAGTATTCCTCTGCTCCTTGGATACAAACAACATTTTCCACCACAACTGTAAAAATTTCAAATGTCCACGTAGCAGCTGTTAGCCCTTGCAAACCATTGTTTGAGACAGCAGCTGAAAGATGATGCAAGCAGAGAGCAAGTCCAAAACTGAGAAGGGCCCTTAAATGAACCTAAATGAGAAGAGCTTACAGATTGCCAGTACCAAGAACAGAGAAATTGCAATTCAGCTGGGCTGGCGGAAAGAACCTCAACAGGTTCCTGAAGGGTAAACGCAACTGACTTTGTTTTTCAATCCCTCTCAATACCACAATTCTCATGTACATGCAAAGAAAATAACTATTTAGAATGTTTCCTATGACTGAAGTACAGCTTTACAGCTCTATTTTTGAAAAGCTACATTAAACTTAGCCCATCATTACTGAGTTGGAGCCCTGGCAGAAATGCTGCAGACCACATGATGCCAAGATAACAAAAGAGACAGTCTACTCTTAAATATGTTAACGATTCAGCTTAAAACAAAAAGGTGGTAGTGGGGAGAAGATCTGAAGGGAAGTGCAATTTTCTCAAGTATCCCTTAAATGCTGGAAGGCGCCACCCTCAATCATCAGGGATACCAAAGCTTTACTGTTCCCCAGAAAGGAAAGAACTCACAAGCATGCTTAAGATGCTTTTATTTTAAATAGTCTCCTGATTCTAGCAGGATAATGCACACCAGGACTACCTGGGACATGAAGAACTTAGGTGTAAAGCAAAAGTCCTCTCCAGCTCCTGGAAGTGCAGTGTACAATTAGGATGCTCCTGGTTAGAACTGTGATACCAGAAACCAAAATAAGCACACATTTAAGCACACATTAAAGAGAAAGCGGGCGCTTTCTCTTTGTCTCTTTGTGGCTGACTAGACTCCATTTTTCAGACAGAATCCAAATGACTACAGCAGTCTTTCAGTTTTCTTCTTATTTACCCACTATGCAAAGCACTTGCAACTGCTTAGATATATTTTTAAAAAAAACAGTTGAACAGTAGCTTCATTCATTTTGATGGCATACTGAATTGCAATATTATTTTACATCATGCCAGCCAACAGCATA
This sequence comes from Tinamus guttatus, assembly GCF_059628265.1. Classification (NCBI taxonomy): domain Eukaryota; kingdom Metazoa; phylum Chordata; class Aves; order Tinamiformes; family Tinamidae; genus Tinamus; species Tinamus guttatus. Next base: position 1,445,523 of record NW_028289250.1, read on the forward strand.
CTATACATACAGTATACTAACCATTCAAAAGCTTATTAATGTACCACATATATATATAAATATATATATATATATATATATATATATATATATATATATATATGAAGTGGTTACCTATTTTTATAGAAAGTTACCAGAAGGGAAAGAATCCATACACAAACTTAAGCAATGGAAAGCTTAGGTAGTGAGGTCCTGAAGAAGCATTGCTAGGTGTAGTACAGCAGAGCATTTTAACAAGCCATCTGTTCCTTATAAGAAGCTAGACTGGATTCAGCTCCTAGCTGCAGAGATGCTACCTACAGCATGTCCCTTGATCAAGCAGACAGTTTTTGGATATTGCCAACGTTATATGGATGTTATATGTCTCTGCCACCAGCAGAGTCTGAGTTTTAAAACTGCTTTCCCAGGAGGCTGCGCCTTTGAGCAAAATTAGTCACACTAACGAGCAGCCCAGAGGCAGGTTCCTCCAGCTAAAGATATGCAGGCATAACCAAGGCTATTTGCTTAAAGCTCCAAACTTCTGCTCTCACCTCAGAGAAAGACACATTTCATTTCCAGACACGAGTACTGTTCTTCTAGAAAAAAAAAAAAAAAGATAAAAAGAAAAAAAAGAAAACGGCTCTTGGAAGAAGATGCAAGAACCAGCTTTCTCCCTTGTCCTTTGCAGGCACGATATGATGACTCGTCTCGCAGTCTCTCTCCTCTTCACATGTCCCTGCCACGTTTCACCCTTCAAACAGAGAAATTGTGAAACAGCTGTTGCTTTTGCCAGCTATGTGAGAGGCAAAAAACAGCAGTCAGAAGTAGCAGCAGGGGAACTAAACTGTAATATGCGCTGGGTCCCATCTGTTGAGAGACTGGGAAACAACAGGCCAAGGGTGGGGGAAGAAAGAGGGACTCCAATGTACAGCGCAGCAGCTCCCTCCCCACCACCAACCCTGTGGTTCTTTGGCTCCACAACCAGAGCAAGGGGAAGGACAAGGTGCCTCGCATTAAATGTGCAATATCAATTAATTTAGCATTATGATAGCATTCACAAGCAAGTTGTTGAATAAATACAGTGTCCAGTCAGTATTTTGGCTTAGTTATACTCTGCCATGTGGCAAACTAGACAAAGCAGATGGTCAATAAGCTCTGTTAAACTGTCAGGGCCAGCTATTGTAAAGGGATGAACCAGCTCTCTTCTAGTTCCAAAATCCTTAAACTAAGCCTTAGCAAGCTCAGCTTAATCCCTCCTCCTACAAGTGCCAGCTTCAAAAGAATCAAAATAAAACTAACTGCTTTCCCAAGGCTCCAATTCTAAAATTTAGAACACTCCAAGCTCTATCTGAAAAGATGCTCAAGTTCATTAAAGGCCACAAGAATGTGAGAAGGGCCAATATGATCTGTAGCACACCGAGAAACTACTGGCTTGTTAAATCTTGCTATTTTGCATCACAGAAAAATAAAGGGGGTAGCACGTATATTAGGAGAGCTAGGATTAAAGCCAAATATTATTTCCTCAGCTTTTGAATTCTAAGCAGGGAAATAGCACAGCTTGAGTCTTACTTAAAAGGATGAACAGGTTCACAAACTAAATTTTAAATGTTTTCTGTTCTTCCCCCCCCCAAAAAAAAAATAGTTGTCATTCTTAAACTCAGAAACAATCTCAAACACTTTACGTCTCATGTACCTCAAGATGGTACGTTGATCCTCACCACAAAGCCACACCAGAAACACTCTTAAAAAAATAACCAAGCAGAATTCGAGTCTGGTTCAAACTGTGCCAGCTTTGCTGGGTTGCAGCAGAAGGTCTTGATGTGGCGTGCTGGTCCACCTTGCTTCATCCTGCTTCCTCTTGCAGCGTCCTCCCTGCTGACTAGTCTAGAGGCATTCATGTAAAGGCCTTGTTTTGTGTTGTCTTCAGAGACAAATGCTCACATTTTGACAAAATCATTCCTTCCCCTGCCCTGCCACTTTCCATGACAGCAGTTTTTTCTCCAAGGCCTTCAGGTGCTACAGTTTAACCTCTGTGTTTCACCCAAAGGAGGGAGCACTGAGCAGTGTTAGAGCAGAGCCTGGCTGTGACAGCTGCAACAAACTCAACCAGCAAAACATGACACGCTGGCAGCCCTGGGGCTCCACGGAGCTATTCTTTTTTGATGCTTCATTTCAGGGGACTGGTGTTTTTATAGTGCTCAAGCAAGCGATTTGGCCATTTTATCTGCAGTTCTGCTTTTCCAAATAAAAGCAGCTGAACTTGTACACCAGGAGTCTAAAAACAATTATTTTTATTTATTCTCTAGTGCAACAGACTAACTTTTTAATCAGAGCCAACCAAGTAACGAATATGTTTGCCTAGCACAGAGTAGAAGTGAAAGCCTTTTAAAAATCATGTTTTAATGCAACCGTTCATCACTGAGCATTTGTGTGTCTAAGTCGTCAGACTTCAGTCCTGCCTACACAGGGTAATATATTGGCTATCATGATGCTGGCACGTTTTTCTCCCACAGAAAGCCAGGTAATGCCATTATATACTGTTTGCTTGTGACCGAGCTTGTGGTATGCCTTCTACTTTAGCACTACAGCTAAGCTTTGCTCGGGATTTAAAAGTTTTGAGTTCAGTTCTATGTAAACCACCATGAGAAGAGAACAGAAGTATAAATGTGCCTTTTGGGCCCCAGAACACATGGAATAGTGCTGCAAAAATACTATAGTTAGAAGACAGTTTGATTATGTTATTTCTTGTTTCATTTTAACATTAATATTTACAGTAACTGAAAGTTTACAGAGAAACAGGGAACTTAAATATTACAGAGTCTCTACATAGTATCTAGTGAGCAGATATCCCTGTCACTGGGAGCTCTTGAAAGTAAAGTTCTGGAAGCATCCCAGGCTTTGTTTTCACAAGTGAAATATTTGCAGATAAACCTTCAATGCTCAGTACCTCTTCAAGGCCCCAAATTGACTTCATCTTTATGATATCCCTTTGAAGTTAGCCACCTTAAATGAGATCTTTAGTCTGCCAGCAGCTCCTGAGGGGACCCTACATCAACACACTTTGGTATAGTACAGTCACCACCACCAAGCCCCTCAGAGGCAGATTTTTCAGGAAGGACTCTCTCACATGTATTTGCAACTGAATGCTAGTCATAGCAAGGCCCTAATCTTAGTTGCTTGCTTTGGCAAAAGTTCCCTCAGTAGCCTCCAAAATCATTTGACTCGTGATAAATTTCCAAGAATTGGCATCACTCAGAAATTGCTGACAAGAGTAGGTAAGGAATCAGGAGTCAGATCAACTTTGTTTATTTTCTCAGTTATCTTATGATTTGAGTAGTATGGGCTCACAACTTCTGTGCTCTGGACTCAGTCAAAACAATGTATTTGCAGCAGGGACCCAGACCAGCTTGACCAGCATCACGTGGGGCTGCAAGAGCATCTCCTCCTTCTGGAGGAGGCTGGCCGGTTTCTAGCCTCTGTCAGCCTTTCAAAGATCCATTCAGAGATCCACACTACAGCCACTCATCCCTGTGAGTTTCACCTTCCTTCCCCTGTCTTCTTCCCTGGAGGTTTGCCTTCCCTATCCTTCACCTTCCCTGCTCCCAAGCAAAGGCATGAATTGTGAGACTACCATACTCTTGCTCGCAAAGCCACTCAATATACAAGCAGGCACACCTGACTTAGAGCAGGCATCTTCCAGAATGGGACCCTTACCTGATCAAATCATTTTGTGTTGGGCAACACATCATAAAGCAAAGGTACAAAAATATCACATTCTCTACCCAGGTCCAAAACTCACATGTTGAGATTTTTCTCACCTAGCTTTAGATGTTTACCATCCACCTACAGTAGGCAGAAGGAAACTATAAAGGTAGTCTCAAGCAGTGAAGCAGCACCTAAATAAAAGGAGTATTCAAGCCATTTAACTACTATGGGTTAACCATGGGCAGTTTTAAATCAATGTGTTCAACATGCTGTAAGTCTTTTCAGTAGAAAATGATTTTGCACTTCCAGGTATGAAGAAATGGAAGAACAAACTTGTCAGCATCATTTCTTAAAACAAAGTTTGGCTTTTTCTGGTTAGCCCATGTTAGTCAAACAAGGTTAACAATTTTGCATCCTTCTCACATGTTACTTCATCTCTAAAATCAAGGATGGAAATGCAGGAGAAGTAAAATTTAAAGCAGTTAAACTTTACAAAGTAAAAATTGCCAACAATGCTTTCCAATGATCTCAGTAACACATTGTATATACATAACATACACATTTACATCCAGAGACTTTGGGTGGCAGTGAAGTTTGCATAAACAGCATAACATTATTACCCCATAGGGCACAGATAAGACACTAACTGAAAGGAATTCAGAAAGAAGTCTTTTGATAGACCTCCTTCTCAGATGACAGAGACTTGCAAAATGCTTGCACATAAACCCTAGTACCTGCAACAGATTCCTTCTACTCTAAGGATGATTTCTGAAAGAGACTACATAGCTCTAATTAATCTCACACTTCATGCAGGAAAAGACAGAAACCCCATGCAATAAGACTTCATGGTCAAGGTACACAACTGATGCCACCAAAAAGAATCTTGAGGTACCCTTGTGCATATTCAAATTTAAAATGCTTGCTCCAGTCCTGAATTAGTACATGTCTAATGCAGAAAAAACATTCCAAAGTATTTCAAAATATCCTAGTGAGTTAAACAATGCGAAAGCAACGAAGTACATTTCTAACTGGCTACTTTTCTCATAAACATCCGAACTATGAGAGGTAAGGCTCTTGGAAAGACCAAGCTGAGCATAGATATGTGAGAGGAACATTTCTGCAATTTTCGCTCCTCCAGATTCTCACAGGCCAGCTTTTATTCCCACCCTCAATGTTTCTCAAACGAGAGGTATTCCAGGGATACCAGAGACGATAATCAGGTCTTAGACATGAACCTGCATGAACTTGCATGCAGAACCAGGTGGAAGAAAAGTAGCAAGATCAAAGTCAGGCACTCCCTTTCCCTCTCTGGGAAAGAAAGATAAGACAGGAAGCTCTGTGTTGTTTCTGTTGTGTCCCACTTTAAAAGATTTCAGCCACCAAAATAATTTTCAGCACAAACTACACCTAAAGCAATCTGAAACTGCTAGCTTTTACAAGACTGCCTGAAGGTGGAACAAGAGTGTTCATCCAGTTTCCAAGGCAATATATAAGCCCACTGGGGCTTTGGGGGGGTATTTTTGCAGTGAGTTGTTTTGGTTTGGTTTTACGCTGTAGCAGAAGAAATAGCAATGACTCACTCCACCTATGAAATGGTAAAAGCAGATTCAGTGGATGACAAGAGTAGCTGGAGAAAAAGCTTCACATCAAAGTATTATTTGTTACTAATAGATAATTTTCTTTAATGTTCACTTTAAAGTGAGCATTTTCTCCCATTAGCCAAAAAGAAAAGGTTGCAGCATGATAAATTGCCACAGTTAAAACAGCAGATTTATGTCAGGTATGTCAGAGACCAACACTGGAGCTATGCAAGAGTTATGCACCACAGTGGCGATTGGACTCCTCATGTCTGTTCTTACTCAGAGCAAAAACAAGTACAGGCTAAGAAGCCATGGAGCTGGGGTTTCATGTCGTGATTCTCAAGTGTTCAAGTAAAGTTTTTTCCCTTATTAGACACATAACAACTTTCCTATGTGGATTCACTAGCACCTAATAAAGGATGGGCATATTCACTGAGTATAATCGTAGGGTCTCTTCCCAAGTGCTGTGAAAAGAGGCAGCTGAGTATTAGTGTTGTTACTAGTGTTATTAGCGATCTCATTATCCCATGAGATCATTAGCCCTCTGGTGTATTGCAAAGTAGTGTTACAAGAGTTAGCGTGCCAGAAGACCCACACAGGGATTTTTCTGCCAAGCACTTGTAGCTTGCTATTTCAGCTTAGTAATGGAAACACACACAGTCAGTGCTTCTAAAAAACAACCACCCTGTTCTAGCGGCAAACTGTCACCAGCTATACCAGCAGCTTTCCAGATCTGTGCTTGAAGGAATTTAGCAAGTTCTTCCGAGCTTGGAAAAAATACTGATGTCCATAATTCTTTCGCTTGTCTTTTAAGGACCTTGCAGCACCAGATCAGAAGACTTTCCACAGTAGTAGAGTGGTATTAATCTTAAAATCAGTAATGATGAATCAGGGGTCAAGTAGCTCAAGAACCACCTTCTTGCCCAAATTAAAGGTCCGAGGTTTAGAGAACTGAGGTCACCCCCATTCAGCATCACAACTGCACGCAATGGCCCTTTGTCCAACCCACATTACCCGATTTCTCTAAAGCTCTTAAGTCCTCTCTTTTTAGCCATTCTAAAACATGTTTGCATGCCACATTAGCCACAAGCTGCAAGGGATGCACATTTTCTTAATATTTTCTCTTATCAATGAGCAAGGAAACAAAACAAGGAAAGAGCATAATCAAAGTGACAGGTGGGCTTTGAAACCCACTTCAGGCTACAGCTAATAATAGAACACTCTGTTTCAAATTAAAAGTTTGGGTTAGTTGTCTGGCATGCTTAGATGCTCAAGAAATATTTGTGCTTTTTTCCTCGAGGTGGTCAGAGGAAGTGAACATGCTAAAATACAAAAGCAACACTGGAAGCTTCTCTTGCAGTAATGGGCTTGAATCCAACCTCCTAGCCAGCCTCTTTCCTCTGACAAAGGGGAGCAGGGCTCTGCACATACGCAGCCTCCAAAGGCAAACTCAACTTCTGATATCCCTCTTAAGAAGCTACATCTGAGTAGCCACATCTGAGTGGTGTCTACAGACCCCACCTTTTAATTACAACCCCTCGCTACCATATAGCTATTTAATCCTCTTCAAATACTTCCAGACCCACTGAAGATGGAGTATTCCCCATCACTAATCCTCACAACCTGCATGTGTACAGACCCCTGCACCAGTCCTGCTCATGCAAGCAGGAGATTTGGATGAAACACACAAGGCCCAGCTCCATGTACATGCTGCCAAGCATGTAAACTAGTCCTCTCAGAAATCCTATGTAACAGGAAACAGTGCATTCTGAAATAAGTCTTCCCACGATAAATTTAATTAATAAACAAGGAGTGCAGCAGTCACCAGTTGGTCATTCCAGTGCACCAGAAACAGATGTCCAAAAAGCACTTCAAGAACAGGAAACAGTACAACCCGAGCTTCTCCAGCTGGTCAGTGGAATAGGGAGTGAAAGGAAGGTGGCAGAATCCATTGCCAGTCACTAAAATTAAACATACCCCATATTTCTTCATTTAAGAGTCTCACTAGCTACAGATACAAGCAGAATGGACCAGCAAGTACTCCAGCACCTGCTCCTCCTTAAAAATACGAGAGTGCCTTCACGTAATGCCTTTGACTTCCACCGCTAAATAAAGATAAGTCAAGACTTAAAACATTTAATAAAAAAGCAATATTCAAAACTAAAATATACAAACTTGCAACACCATTTCCGAATCCAAAAGGATTAAAAAATTACGTATTTAATTAGAATTGGAACATGAGATTCACCGTATTTCTATACAGACTAGAACTCTTTTCCTGCTGTGGTTACAGATGCGGCTCTGGACAACTGCCTATTCAAAAACAATTAGAAAGTCAGGTTAACTTTTAAATCCCTACCTGTTGTTCTTATGGAAGAAAAAAAAAATCATATGAATAGAAAAATGCATAACCACTTTTTACAGTTTGAAGAGATTCCAGGTTGCATTCAATGAATACAGACATGATAAATCCTGAAACACTTCAGATGTAGCCAAAGGTGAAATAATAGCTGGCTGAGCTTTCCAATATACGAGGAAGATTCCAGCTACACAGAGGAATAAGAGAGGGTAAATTAGAGCTGCAGTTAAGAATTACTCATCCCTTCGTAAGTGCAGCTTGATAGTTTGCACATTCAACCTGGCAACCTGGTTTGGGTGGCAGGGTTGTTTTTAGCACTGGGCCAAAGTTTTACATGAGAGCAATTTTACAGTGCCTTAATAGCCAGGGCAATGGTATCTTTCTTGTATGGTCATTTTTTCCATAAAAGAAGGCCAGAGCAGTTGCTTTACACTTTGTTCTATAGCAAGATAGCTTAGGCCTTTACTCATACATTGCTCTTAATGAGCTTCTACCCACACAAGCACTCACCATGCATCACCACGCTTCACTCCCAGCCTCACTGCCCCATTTGCAGCTACAGGCAAAACACTCAGGTGCTGCTTACTCTGGGCTGGTGCTCTTCCACCTTTTGATGACTGCAGCCCTCTGATTACAGCCCTAAAGCAATCTCAGTCATTTGATGCTTTCCCACAATATATTTCCCCTTCCCTCTGCCCCAAAACATGCCCCAAGGACAGGCAAGCTCCCGCAGTTCACTGGGAAATAAAGAGCCACTCCATTTACTGCAACCAAAAAGAACTACTGGAATAAAACGCTAGCAGTCCTAGCAACAGCCACACATGACTGGAGTCATGACTGCCTAGGTACACACCATACCCAATGTGGCTTACAGGTCCACTGGGCCCAGGCACACAGGTTTGCCCACCTGCTTAACGGCTTCCCCGTAAAGGACTTGCTTTACATGCAGTGTTACCTTGTACAAAGAGAAAAGAGTTCTGAATTTGGGAAACAGGAATCACCGGTAATGAATAAAGCTAGTCTTGTACTTAAAATACATGAATAAGAGATCCTAGTACTGAAGTATCTGTGTGACGTTAGGCAAGTCATAATGTGACAGCTTCCCGCTCTGACGTAGAGGAAATACTTAGCTAGCCCTTAGTCCTAAAGCCTTGTTCATTAACCTTTGAGCACTTGAGACTGACTGTGTTTCAGAACTAAGGCAAAGTAAATATTTACCTGAGAAACAGGAAGTATAAAATACAGCAAATAAAAGAGTTGAATTAAAACTAAGCACAGTTTTAAAACCCACCTTGAAGTCACTTGCCTGTCCTCAATTGCACAGCCCCAATGTTATATTAGCAGGCTTCACCCTATTTAAGCACATATAATTTTTCTTGAGATGTGTGTTTAATCCTGGCAGTCAAATGGATCACTAGGATTGGAAATGTTCATCTCTTTGGAGATAAGTTGGATAGAAAGGTGAGTTTCTGTTTTCAAAGCTGCCATTAGCCTGCTGATAGTTTTCTTTAAGGCACCATTAACACAGCCTCAAAGATTGCTTTATATTATTGCAATGAAACTATTATCCAACAAGTTTCATTCTTTTTCCTTTCCCTCATCAACATGAATCTTTGCAGAAATTATTGTGTGTCTGTTTTCATGCTGAGTATTATGAAGATATAACTGGAGAAGTCAGCAGTTTCTAAACATCTTTTTATTTGATATTATCCATCACTGTAATTCACGACAAAGTGACAGAACAGAGGTTGTGTGGCTGACATTTGAAGGAGCACTGGATCTGAAAAGGAACCCAGGCTCTTACTATCTTCCCTGCTTTTAACACCTCCATTCATTCTTCAGCCACTTGCATTTAACTCCAGCCAGGGCTCCCAATAATTTCAGGTAATTCCCAAATACCAGAAAATAAGGTATTTTCTGTCAGGAGACTCTCTCGGGTCTTATATATGCCACCTCATATTACCTAAGCGCACAATGGAGCTTGTCTGCTCCCTTCTTCTCTCCTCTACTCTTGCAGGGTTATTTCATTCTCAGTATTGTGAGTCTGTTGCAAGCTGAACTTTTCAACATATTGAGCAGTTAACAAACTACTATAAATTATCTTCCAGAAATAGACATTTAGATGGGTTTCATGGTTGAAGAAATGTGCTTCAAAAATGAATCTTTAAACAAAAAAAAAGTAAACTAATGGCATGGCATACATCATCTCATCAGGGTTCGCATGACCACTCTGGCTACTTTAAAATAGCTTGATCTACATGGGCATCTTTGAAACTCTTAAGAGTCCAGTGCATCTTTAACCTCACACTCACACAGTAGAGCCTCAGTTAATGTCTGATTTCCAGAACTTGAGCTGTCCCTATGAGGCTAAGCAACACCAAAGGAGAGGTTTTGGACATTTCATTCTGCCTCTGACAGCCTTAAGATATATCCAGGACTAAAATCTTCAATAACAACATATCCTAGATCATGCTTTGTTCATAGGCCAGCCAATCTCAGAAGCCAACATGACCTTAGTGCCAGGATGCAGAGGGTCCTCCACATCATGGCCTTCTCCTGGCTGGCCAGGGACTTCCTGATCCCCACACTAGCCTTGCTCCTGAGCTGACTGACCCTCATCAGGCCTGATCTGTTCCCTGACCCATGGGGAGGAACCTAACTTTTTGCAAAGTCAATGGCAAAGATACCTGCAGTAAAGCTGTGGGCAGAAATGCTCTCATCAAATGCAGGGGAATCAGTCACAGAATTTCTGCGTTATTTCCTTGTCTCTAAAGGGTGCATAGTTTTTCCTTCACTTGCTGCCAAACAGTGAATGTAAACACTGTTAACGCTCTCAAGCCCTGCTTTGCCCAGAAGTCGACTTCAGCATCGCTGCTGCACAGTATTAAGTACATCAAGATTTGGGAGGGGTAACTTAAATTAGGGAAGAGATCATACAGCTCTTCCCCGACCTCTTCCACTCCAATTCTCATTTCCTGCAATGCTTCAAAAACAGAGTCAGAGGATTGCCAAATGGGTATATTTCTGCATATTTTAATTCCCTCCATAACACATATATAATACATATGTACATGTACTGTTTGCTAGTGCTTTTCCCCTTCTCCTTACCCAATAGCAAGCCAAAGACTCCATTCTCTGCAGCACAACCCTAGGACAGTTGTAAACCAATTGCTCCACACTGCTCCTCTACCAGGGAGCCCGGGTTAACATTTAGATGGGTTCCCCTGTCTTGCCTTTGTCTGCATTTTCTGTGCTTCTGGGCAAGAAATTTCCAGGCTAGGTTTTAATGCAACTTCCTTCACATTGATTTGCTAATTTCAAAACAGGAGAGCAGAAGCCAGGATGATTCCTGAAAGAAGCAATCACACAGGATGGAGTCAGGATGAAGAACATGACCAGTGGAGGAGGATGGAGTCAAACACTCTAGCTTCGTTGCTTTGATGCCTAATACTGCAGCTGTGAAAAATCCGAAGAGAAGTAACCTGCTTTATCCAGGCACAATCAGTGAGTTTTCTTCAGTGTTTCAGAAGTACATCCCTAGTGCTTCCACTCAGCACTGTGGAAAAAATTGAATGTATAGTTCAGGGTTTATCTTTTTATAAAGATAAAAATATATATGTTAAAAGGATTAAAAAATTATGGTATCTTTGAATAACAGCAAATGTCATAATGTGACTGGTTGAACAGGTCATTATAAGACTGATGTTGAAAGACCACCACGTTCTAAAATTATTTGTACCCTAGCTGGAGTACCAAAATTAAGTGTTAAGCTAGGCTTGGTGAGTGGAAAATTAATTCTGTTTAAAACTTGCTGTTAAGATGCCCCTCAGGCATAGCGTGCAAGAAATCAGCTCATAACTGTCTATTATTCCATCTTTGCTGTAGCTACTGCTTCAGACATTTGGAGCTGGCAGTTCTTGTTCTGTGAGAATCTCTTTACAGCCAACAACTATTTATCTTACTGAACACCTGTCATCCCAGAAAGTCTGTGGATAAGACATTTGAAAGGTCAACTCACCCATCAGTGGTAGGTAACCACATTTGGAACAGGATGGCAACTGCACAAGTGCACTCACAGGCACTGTCCTGGACCTTCTGGTCTGGAAGTTACAAACACGTAGGACAGATTCTTTAAAAGCATGTGGGCACACCATATGGCTTTGAAGTTAAATGAATAGATATCTCTCACTTGACTACAAAAATTCTAGCAGTTTTAGAAAGTGATGGCATTATTCCTCCGTTATCTGCTTCCAGTGTTATTGCAGATACTCTGGTATAGGTATTGCTTTAAACACTATTCAAATAAGTTTTCATAAAGCATAAAATTCCAATATCATGTTGCTTTTTGTGTAAAAGGAAATGCTAGAGCAAGCAAAGTAAACCCACCGCATAACAACTGTCAATCTTATCATTCCTGCGCTCCCTAACGTCTAAATTTTCCTCTCGTCCGCTACATTTACTGTGTGAACATTCCTGTGAGTCTTTAAAGTCTTGCAAGGAAGATAAAGAGAAGAGGGCTTGGAAAATAATTTGTATCAGGAACCTAGATGAAGAGTGAAAAAAAGGAAAATAAAAAATTATTTCTGAGCTTTTTTGCATATTTTTGAATGAAAAGCACCATCTAGCTCTACACAGCCGTCCTCCTTTCTTGAATGTGGAGACACTCATGACAGATTTATATGCATGAAACAGTCATCTTCTACTGCCAGTGCTCCTGCTGCCAGGAGCAAAGAAGCAGACATTGCTCAGGGAGACATCTACGCACATACTTGGACAAGAAGTACCCACTAGTGAAAGAAACAACATGCAAAAATGTAGAGATAGGGCAGGCAGCCAGACATAGGCTCTCCACGTTCAGTCCACTACCTGACCTTCTTTCTCCCTCTCCAGTCCACCCAGCTCCTCATTTTCTCATCAGGGGATACCTGCCCCTGATATCCCAAGATCTCCTACATATTTCCACTCCCTGTTATTCAGACAGACAAAAAGCGTGAAGCCACATGCAGTATAAGCAGGGATATAGCCAGCAGGTGGAGATGGGGGCAATATGCAAGGTGAAGAACAAGTCATCTGGGATTCATGCCATTGATACTGAATTCTGGAAAAGGACCACCGCAAGAAATATAAGACCAAATGCCATGAGATGCTGAATTTTGAGTGCTCTACAATTCATAGTGACCATAAATTTCATTTTTAAAGTCAATCCAAAGTCTGTACAGTTCTTTATCAACTTTATCACAACACCAAATTAACTTGGAGGGTGAGAAGATCTGATGCAATAATGCTTCTTTGTTCCCAGAAGACAAACACAGCATATCAGGCCTTCTACTCAGCCATAAGTTTACTTTTAAAACCCACTCAACATGCAGAGAAAAAATTATGTACTTTGCAACCTCAGTGTCTTTAGTAAGCATAGAGAAGGAACTGACATCCAGCCAAAGCAAGGTTTAGACTTCATTTATGCTCCTTTAGTATTAACACTGGTATTTCACTGTTTTCATAACTGAACTGTCAAAACAACTTCAACATATCCAAATATATCCATAACACACTGGTTAAGGAATTGTTGTCTAATTTGTGCATCTCTTCAGAAGTCTAAAGGAATCACTAGAGTGTGAAATTGCTAAATGAAGAAAAGGCATCAGTCACTAAGTATACCGAACAGAGTAAGAGGGAAGCATTCAGCACTTCCTAACCAGGCCATGACATGCATCCAACATCAGCAAAACATTTGCTAAATTCAAGTTCTATCTCCCAAGCAAAAGCCTTGCATCCTTGTTATAAAAATAGGACATGCTAAGTCTATACTTGCTTGACAGTTCTGTTAAACAAAACATTCCTATGCAGATAGGTAAGACACACCATGTTTTTGTCCTCATCCACCTTCACACAAAGAAGAAATAGCTCAGCATTTGCAAATACATGTGGTATTTGCACAGTTTTCACAGCTACATAGCTATCCATGAGAGGCACAATAAATTAAGCCATGAGGATCTTTTTAAATATTTGTACTTTCAGAATTATGTCAGTGGAATGATTTTCCACCTGTCATAGGACATTCCCATGCTTGATCTATGATAGCAGGTCATCCTCCACATCAGAATAACAGAAGACTGATTGACTGCCTCCCTGCAATTTTCTTTGCATGCGGGAAGAACACAGTAGTTTTATTTTCAACCTTGCGTACTTACACTACATAGAGGACAGTGGTAGACTAGAGAAGCTGAAGAGAAAACTTCTCTTCCTGGAACAAAGTGCTTGTGAAAGCATGCTACCCTCCCTGGAAGTTAACTTTGGGTGTGCTCTAAGCTTCACAGATAGACAATGCAGCAGAATATGCAGGGCATTTTCTGTAGTCTGGGCTACAGCATGTCATCCTTGCATTTCCACACTAATAAGGTTTTACCAGTAACTATCTAGTATACTTGAAATTGACTTACTAGCCTGTGTTTCCCTTTGAGGAGTGAATAAAATTCATACAGAACTAGTTTAAGATTGCTAAGCACTAAACTAACACCTCAGAGGTGGTGGTGACTTGCTCTTCTAGCATGACTCCTAGTCATGACTGACTAGGGCAGTTTCATGGTAGGTCTGATTTGACAGACTGATTGTTTTGTTTAAAAGGGCATGAAAAAGACCCAAGAAATAGACTTATTAGAAGAGACTTCAAAGAAGAGGATCAGCACCAGTCCTTCTCTGCTCTAGGGAGTTAGGCTAAACAGCGCAATTAAGCAGTCATGCCTTTTGGGACACTTCAAAGATTAATTATTCTAGCAGAATACTTGGAAAAAAAAAGAGACAAGGAGAAAGAAAAGGTAAGAGTACGGTGAGACACTGGAGCCTCTAAGTAGCCCTTCTCACTTTTAGAAGTATTGTAAAAATAATCTATTGTCTCTGGTATTAATGTTCTCTTGGATGAGAAGCTGTGTGTAAATTGACTTATACAATAAAGGTCATAATGCATAGGTACATCAAGGATCTGACAAAGCCATGGCATTCTTACCATAGTTTAGTCTGACTAGCTAATTATGATATTATCAGTTTGAATAAAAGACAGTCTTAAAAAGCAAGTATTTCTTTAGTCAGAAGTATCAGCTCATCTCAGATTAGACATGGGAAATAAAATGGGTGTCTTGTGAGGGAAAAGTGGTTATTTCAGTAGTACCAAAACAAGCATTCATGCATTCTGCAGAATCTAGGAACAAGTGAACCCTCTTGTTGTTGAATTTAGTTGGCAAGACATTTGGAAAGCTATCCACTGTTTGTAGCAAGTCCTTCAAACAGTTCATGGACTTATTGATGTACTCTACACAGTAATTACCACTAGGCCTCTCCTTCTCCCTCCCCCAAGATACTAATTTTAGGCACCAAGAAGACGAGTAATAGCAGTTGATGCATTTTGGCCCTGGTCCATCAGTGTCATGAAATATCAGCAGGAAAGAGTTCCAACATGCTTTAGAAACAGGCACACCTCTTCCCCAAGGGCCAGAGACATCAGTTAGCTCCCCAGGCAAGTCTCTAGTCTGTCAAAGTTAGGAGACTGCCTAAAGGATCTTTACTGTGAATATATAAAACTGCTTCAGATCTAGGAAGTGCAATAATAATCTCCTTGAAGCATCCCACTAAAGACAACAAAACCCTAAAGACTACAGTCCAATTCCAGTGTTCCTTCAAACTCACAGACAGTTCCCAAAAATGTATTTTTGCACATGATCCTCCCTCCTCCCAGTTTCTACATCCAGGGTCCTGCAAACTACTCACCTAAGGTAAGAGATCATGATTTCATTATCAGAGTCATTGCCTAAACACTTTAAGTCGAAAACTGACATGAACATTTCAAAATCAAGCCATGAACAAGCCTCCACGTGCAGAGAACACAAGACAGGAAAACAACCTCCATATTATAAAGTATGAACCTCACTTCCTCTTACATTAAATACATTCCTTAGTTATCAGAATTACTTTGAAACACTACAGAAATTCTTCCATATAAGAGTTTGTTCTTGATACACAAACAGCAGTCTGGATACCTCTAAGCAAGTGGATTAAATTAGGCCAGTAAACCAGTACCACAATGACAGCTGAAGTAACAACCAAATTATTTGTAGTTCCCAGTGTGCAAATTCCCACCAATCCTCCTCACCAGGTTAGATCCAAACCACAGACAGTATTCAGTGTTCAATAAGGGAATAATTCAATCATAATCTAAATTTAGGAAGTTTTGTTATTTTTCGTGGAAAGAAAGCTAAGCTGCCTTGCTTCAGTGCACTTGAAACAGGAACATACAGGTTGGCAATGAGTCTAAAATAGCTTGCTTCCTATGAGCTTAACAAAAGCAAAAAAAAAACCAATAATTAATCTCAAAATGTCCAGACTTAATGTCTTCTTTTCACATATACAAATAGTGGTATGTGCTTCAGGTATTATCCTTTAAAATGTAAAGCAAGCAACTGTCAAAGCTCAAGGCTCATTTTAGTATTTTAGTAAATGTGTCAGAATGCTATATATCAGTATCTACAGTGGAATAGATCATTTGTACCACTCCAGAGTTAATTTAAATGTCTACTTCAAAGAAGCTATCATTCAAGTCCTAAAATAAATTAATATCTTGAGCAGCTAACATCCTATATTTTCTACATAACTTCTAAGTTGATTCAATGTAACTTTGGTGAATACATTTCTCCCAGGGTCTGCAGCCATCTACCCTAAGAAAGATTCTGCTTTAATGTAGTAAGTGATCTACAATATATTTCTGCTCTGCACTGTAGCCTGCACTGGACCCCAAAGATACACAGAGTAAGTACAGACATTAAAGTGCATTTACAATCTAATTAAACTTCAACCCATTGCAAGAGTCCAAACAAACTCATCCAAGCACACACAGTCTTATGTTCATGTCTTCCTATAATTTACGAAGGGAGAAAGAGCCCAGTGCCCAAATGGCTTTAAAAGGTGCGTTTAAACTTTTAAAGCAAGTGGAAAGAAACATCACATAACAGAGTTGCTCTGTTAAACAATTGCACCAAGTACGAAAAGCTTATCTGCAAATGAGGGAGCAGACTCTGTGACCCAGAAGGTTCCTCCCAGTTCTGTGTTCTGGAAACTAATCCCATTAAGACAGTCTGACAAGAGGTTTTCCATCAGGCATTCACTGTGCTATCACTTTCATTTATGAAGTCCAGCACACAGGACTGAAGTGTGTGATCTCCTTATTAGTGGCATACTCGGAACGGTGAGCTGTTCCCAAACTGAAAATTTTACTACTACGAAGTGGAGCCATCACCTGTAGATCAGCACCTGCTGCATAAGCTAGACACTTAAATACTTGCCATTAAACTGTTCTTTAAATGAATGGTGTCTTTGTACAAGCTTTGCTGCACATGCGGAACAGTATTACATTGAATTAATTAAGCTATTAACATTCTAATCATTAAAGATCTATACAACATACAGTGATTTCTCCCTGGGCTGAGATCTAGTAGATACCGTTCTGCTGATAAATACCACATGGATTAAAAAAGAAACTAGATGCCTTCTGGGGCTGTGATCAGTGCGCTGCCTGAAAAAAAAAGTCTAAGATACAGTGTTGAACTGGTTCCAAGAATAGATATCATACTCCTTTGGAGATGAAAAAAAAAAATCTACTATTCAAATGTGAGGCTCAGAATTAAATACTTATCACTTCAAAGAACATTTGATTTGTTTGTACCTCTGTACTTCTGCCCAAATATCCTTCGTTCCAAGACAGTCTTTATCAGGCAAAAATTATTCTACCTTTGAAATACAGTCACACTGCTGCTATATGGACTGCATGCAATCAGGATTTTATTCCCCTTCTCCAGTGCTGATAACTCTTTACTTATTTCCATACCATGTGTCACACTGAGGTACAGCAAATGCAACTGCCAATGTTTCACGACAGGCAGACAGAAGTTACAGTGACACAGATGGATGGCTATGTCTATGCTACTCAATTTGTGTTGTCAAATGGAAGTTTCTGGAATTTGACAGAGGAAAGGGAAATAAAAAGGGAAAGGAAAAATGAGAACTTAGCTCTCTTCCACTGCAGGCAAGACCCAAGGCTGCAGGGAAAAAAATGACTGATAGCGCTGCTGCTTCATCACCTGTGGTGACAGGAGACAAGGTGACCAGGATTCAGACTGAACTAGGTTACAGTTGGACAGCGTATTTTTCACCTGTGCTTGCTGCACTCTCCAAGATGAACTGCTTTGTGTAGCTTATCCCTAGTATGCACTACAATATTGTTCAGAGGTTCGTTTGTTGGATCTGGGACCAGGTAGAGTGTCTTTTCAAGTCTTGGGCATAACCTAATCTAAATGGAGTCCAATCTAAGCAAGAGTTCAGCCAGCCTTTGCAAGGTGCAGATCAGTTAAGAATTAGCTTAGTCTTGGGAAAAGCCTAAGCTACCACACTGCTGGCAAAACAAAGTTTTTACTTCAGGTAGAACATCTTTTCACTTGGGTTCAGAAACATTCACTATGCCCTTTAATAGGAGGCAGATGCACCATGCAATACATATTTCCTTCATCTAAACAGGGTTATTTTTGTTCCAGGGATCTGGTTCTGCAGTGGAATTTAGATCAGCTAATGCAAAGCTATGGAAACAATGAGAGAGAAACTACCCTGACCTACCCAGTACACAAGGCATGAGTTAGCTCCGTGTCCTGCTCACAGTAAGCAACACTCAGCTATCTATGGACAGATAATCCACATTGCAGATTAATTGTGCTGCAAGTGCAGAGACAGCCAAGATAGATTCAAGTTCAGAAGTAATGTAGATGTGTGATGACTTCTTCAGCAGGAGAAAGGGGTAGGTTGGCAGTTTTTCCTCCCACTTAGTTGCACGTTCACTACATGATTTATAGCATCATTTACATAGGGTTTTATAATCTATTGGCTTTTTTTTTCCCATTGTATCCATGTGTTTCTCTATTCCAGCCTCTCCCCACTCCCCACCCTCCTCACCCTGGATAGTCAAGCACTGACTGTATGTAAAGCAATTCGCCTAAAGGCAGAAAAGTCTTTGCAGCCATGACTGTTTATAGCAAGTAAAATTATAAAAGGTAGGTAAGTGATGTGAGCAATCAATCATTTCTCTGCCTTGTCACAAAACAACCACACCTACCTCCTCAGCAAAGAGACCAGTTCAGTCATGAATGGGAAGCGAAAGGACAAAAGATTTGATATGGAATAGTTCTTGGAAGATGAAGGTTTGCATAGTAAACCTTCTAAATTAAAAGTCCAGGATATTGTTGGTACTTAAAGCCAAGACCAGTGCAGAAATGACATCCAGACTATAAAAAGGTTAAGTGCTTGAAAAATTAATTTTCCTGTACTCCTTGAAATTCAGTGTAAACTTTTGACTTACAAAGAAGGAAGATAGCTGAATTGTGCATTTCCTGCTGAAATTAGTTGTCTTCAAAACCCAGGATCAGAGTTTAAGCAGCGCATTTAGAGACAAAAGTCTCTGGCCGCATTGCCCTCAGGTGCTTGGCACCTTCACAGTAGTCTAGCCCATCCGTTCTCTGAAAGCAGCAACCTGCATTTCACAAGCAGTGCTTTAAAGTAGCATGCATTTCAAAGGCCAGTTGGGGCTTCCTATTTTCTACACTTAGACCCTTCAAACGGAATCCCTTTCCACATGAGAAGTCTTTGCTAGCCCCATAGGAACCCATGTCCAGTGAAGATCTCTGATGACAGAAGGCTTTGACTAGCACAGATCAGTTCAGCAATATTCTACTCCAAAGTTCATGCTGTGCAATATGAATTTTTTCACATCATTAATAGACTTCCAAAAGAAATAACTCAGACACATTTCTAAGCAGTTAGATGAAGCTCTACCTATATTATAGGTAGAGATAGATTATAATACTCTATTTCCTGAACAAAGAAGTCATTTATTACAGTTGCTTTTGAACTGCTTCCTTTTAAGGAGCAACTCTTCTCTTTTCCCTGATTCTCAGAGCACTCTCAGTCTCTTTTCATATTAGATTCCTTTAAAAATATGTTCTCACTTACCATTTATGAGGTCTTAAGTCACAGTTAGAGGACTATTCAGAGAGCCAAACAATCAGCATAAGTTTGTTTCTGTGTTTTTTATTCAGGTGAGTTCCTTATGCTAGATTAAAGCATCTATGTGACAAATGAATAATAAATTTCAAACATTAGCTCATGGTAGCCTGAGGAGTAAGTAGTATCCGACCGTAGCATCAGGCCTACGTTACCAAACAGCGGCCTCGGAGTGCTGAGCGGGCTGTTTTGCAAAGCGTGAGATGTCAAAAAGAGGAAGGAGGAAAAAAAAATGCATTTGGCCTTCAAATCCTTGCACCATTTATTCAGTGTTCTTCCAAACCCAGAGCAAAACAGATCACTGGTAACTATGGCAACTGCTTCAGACACACAGGATCTGCAGGGTACACAGAGCCACTGACCAGTGAGGAGGGACTGGAGAAGAGGGACCATACTGTGCAGAAGGCCAGGAGCATCTAGGAACATAGCCCCACATACTAGAGAAAGAAATGGCTGTCACTGAGTCCACTCAGACCACAAGGTTATGTCTGTTTTGAAGCAAATACTCAGAGGAAGAGATACCCTGCACCATGTATGATTATGCAGCAGTGCTTTTGATGACAGACCAACCATATGCATCAGCCCTACAAATGGATTCTGTACTGAGAAATATTTTAGAAATACAAAGTAGCTAACTTGTCCAAATGCCAAGGTTAAGTGACTAGTACTCCTCTTGTAAAAATCCATCCTTTTCAGAAAACTTGACATTGACACAACATACCTTCCCTGCAACCCATCTTTTACACCATGCGACTGGCCTTACCCTTGCAGCTGAAATGTACATGTGGCAGGAAAGGACAGGCAAGCTGGGCAACTTTAACTTGTGATGTAGCTCTACAGCCTAGATAAATGCCTCCCTTATGTTTTCTTCTGTCACACACCAAACAGTTCAAGCACATGCAAACCAACAGACTCACAGATATTACATTAGGAACAAGCTGCCACTGTTAGCATTGCCAGAAGCTCCAGGAAGGAGACAAAGAGGTTGTCACCAGCACTGTGGTCACAGTCAGAGCACACAGGGGAAGGCAGCTCCAACCATTCTGGACAGGTTTAACTGCCTCATTTTCCATCCCCTCAAAGGATGTTTTTTTTTTTTTTTTCCCCCTCAATAGCTGCATCCATTGGCCCTGCCAACATGAAATCCCTTACCAGTTCAGGGCTCTAGGCTACCCTTATCACTGTAGTATCCACATATCAGGAAGTAAAAGAGAATTATCATGAATCTCAGTTCAGCTTGGCTCTGTGTTCTTGATAGAAATGCTTAAGGAGTTCTATGGTCAGCTCTTCCTTTTTGTTTTTTTTTTTAATATTGTTTTTTTAACACAGTATTCCATAATAAGTACATTTTGCATCAAAATGGAAAAGGGATAGGCTTTGGCATAATTCCCTGTTACTTCCAAACCATCACCTTATCCTTTGCCAAGCTGTCAATACGGGATTAGATATGAAATAAAAGAGTTGGTTATCCAACTATAGTCAGCAATAGCTCGTCTTAGAAACTAAGTCTTATCTCGAACTTTTAGAGTTCAATAGTTAAGACCTAGTACATTCTGTAC
Source organism: Tinamus guttatus (assembly GCF_059628265.1). Classification (NCBI taxonomy): domain Eukaryota; kingdom Metazoa; phylum Chordata; class Aves; order Tinamiformes; family Tinamidae; genus Tinamus; species Tinamus guttatus. The sequence goes on from NW_028289250.1 coordinate 1,466,795, forward strand.
ATCAAAAAGATTTTGCAACAAAACTACACAAGCAAAATCATTTCTTACTGTTTACTAATGTTTTATGTGGAATCTGTATGCTCTCCATGTGCTTATTCAACACCAGTCTGCTGTCTATGACAAACACTTCTCTTGTGAGCAGAATGTACCCTCAAGCACAGTAACCTACTTGTGAATCTGAACAGTTTCTGGGCCAAATCCAATGGCCTTTTTCATAAAGTTATACAAGTTTGGCAGGTGCATACAAAGTAGATTATATATCTGGAAAACTAGACTGTCATCACTTCCATGCTGAAATATAAATTGCCAATCAGAGAGGAATGAAGAGTGATGATGTAAGTCATTCCACACAGCATGGCTTTAGGAGTTCCCAACCAATCGATTTAGCCCAAAATGTGAGCATCTGTAGAGAAACTATTTTTAGAAACAAGACCCCTACTAAAGGTCAACCTTGATGTCAGCTCAAGTCCTGTGACTAAGGCATCATTTTTTCAACGTGCTAATCTGTGACTGTATCCTCAGTTTCAGCATCATGTAAGCCAAATGAACAGACTTCATACTCTTTTAAAAAACTCATTTTTTAAATGACATTTTTTAAATGTCATTTTTTAAATGACAGTTGTTCCAGAAACAATGACCAGTCTGACTGGTGCTTGCCTGGAGCACTCATCCTGAGAACATCAGTTTCACAGGTTCTGGTGCCAAATGAATCCTACTCCAGGGTCTTCGGTCCTGCAACTTGTCTACCTTGGTAACCCTTCACTGTGCGGGCTGTTTTCATCCCTTAAATCTGCTTTTGTGGAACTAGTCTTTCTAAAGGTGTTCTTCATATCACATATCTGTGGTCAGCATCAAAAATAGTCTCAAAGCACTATTTTCTAACTCACTTCACCCAACGTCATAATTGTGCTTGGCATTCAGTTTTTAAAACTAAAGCAGCACCACTAAAGACTAGATTCAGTAGAAAAGAACACAAACAAACCTGTCTACTTATTTCACAACCTTGTCTCCTAAACTTTGTCACTAAGCCAACACATGCTCACAGGCAGATACAGATGATTTTTTCATGCAAGTACTTGTGAGACTGTGAATACATGTCTAGCTTTAAATAAAGAGCCCCTTTCTGGAAGTGCCCAATTACTGATAAATCTCAGCATAATTCAGTAGGAAACATTATTTAAATGGAAAACAGTGGGCAGACACTACATTTATTCAGTCACACAAAGAGACACCCCAGCCTTTTTGCAGACTTTCAGAGCACTTGCTCTGCCAAGCACCCTTTGCTTTCCTATTTCCGTTCTTCCCAGGAATGGAGTGCATTGCTCCTTACCTCCAAATCTGCCAAAACTAGAAGCTTTAATCTGCTAGCTGGAATAGAAGACACCAGTTTGCAAGAGCCAGAATTAGCAATCTTAGAGGTTATTTCTGACATTCTGGAACATTTCAAACTCTTTAGGAATAAGTATCATCACATTAGTAAATTATGCTACATTTCCCACAGAAGTTATTCTGAGCAATTCTCATCTTCTAATCTGCTTCCAAAGTTATTAACAGTCTGGATAGCCGGTTAAGTTACAATGTGAGAGCTACATCCATAAGCCTAAAAGTAACTCAAGCACATTCAAGCAAAGCATCTTATATTAAATTGATCAAGTGCTTATATACTACACTTATGAAGTACCTTCAGCTTTATTTGATAGCTGATTAACTGTTTCATCTTTTGACTACTGCCATCGATGCTGACATAGGAAAGAGCGACAAAAAACAGCAAAGAAGAACAGAAGGAAAGACTTATATATTTTGTCTTCAGTCTTCTATGACAAAAGGATTTTCATCTATTGCATCAAACTATTATTTCCTAAAAGTCATTTTTTCCTAAAAGTCATAATTCACCTATAAAGCGAATCAAGAAAAACAAAATAATGTGTGTGTACAGTCACATATAGGCCCCATATTAATGGGGAGCCTTTTAGTAGCAGCCCTCCTCCTGTTTCAGTCAGATGTAGCAACTACAGTAAGGACAAATATGGAATAATTTTTCCCAAATGTTTCCATGCAGCAAGTCAGGCATCTGAACAGTGTGAAAAGCAGCAATCACTTCTCAGGAGCACAGTTTGAACAAACCCAAACCTCCTTTTTTATGTACGGAGGTCCTAGGCCTGCCTGATCAAAAGCAAACAACATAGGCCCATCAGGCCACATGTTTTTGAGCAATGTGAATCAGACCAAAGGCCAGCAAAGCCAGTCACTAACTCCAATACTGAGAATCCATAATTCATACAAACATGAATTCATGCAAACATGAATTCATCACTTCATGCAGTTATAAGTACTTCTGACCTCAAAGAAATTATTCTAGCCTGCAGGCTAGATGGCCTAATAAATCATGAGGTTGCACAGGCAAGTCACACAAAAAGAAGCATTATCCCCACTTATTTTTAAGCCAAAGTTTCCGTTTATCTCTTTCCATCCCTTAGTCCATGGATGTGAATAGTTAAATGGGTTTGACTGATCACATGCACATTTCTGATGAGGGCAACTCCTTTTGACAAATTGACTGAGAAACTGGTTTTGAGATGAAAGGGAGTTTTTTTAAACATTTGTATATACACGCTAGATGTTTCGAGATGGCTATTTAGGCTCTCACATCCACTCAAGACATCCACACCTCGGGAATTGCCAGGCTGTTCCTCTCTAGGGGAAGGGAGGAGAGAAGAATAGTCTGAAACTAGAAGATTTTCTACGGAAACCCTGACAAAACAAAGTCCTGGTAATTCCTTACTGCACTATTGTTATCTTCATATGGGAGATAATAGCATGCTATTCCCCAGAATAATCCTGAAATGCCTTTTTTGGCTTCTCTCCACAGAAGAAAATTCATTCTGGCCTACATAGTCACTTTTTGTATAGAGTAAGAGGAAGAAAAAAAAAATACGGCTCAAATACAAAAACACCGTTGTGTAGATTCTCCTGCTGATGCTCGCCTGGCTGCTCACTGCGACCCACGGGCTCTAACCACGCGGCTCCCTGAGGCCGGGACAGCCGCAGGCGCAAACGCTGCCTCCGAGGCGCCCCCGGCCGCGCACAGGAGCCTCCCGGCCCGGCCCGTCCGCAGCTCCGCAGTGCGCGGAGGCCCCGGGGCGGCCGCTCCGCGGGGCAGCGCGGGGCTCGCGCCCTCCCGCCCGCCGCCTCCGCCCGGCCGGGCCCCCGGCACCGAGTCCCCCCGAGACCGCCCCGCGGCTCTCCCGGACCCTGCGCAGCCCCGGCGCGGGGCTCAGCCCCGCGGGGACGGGGCCGGCTCGGGGTCCCCCTCCGGAGCTGCCCCGCCGCCTTCCCCCAGCGCCGGGGAGGGAGAAAGCGCCGCCCCCGCCCCTCGCTGCGGGGCCCCCTCCCGTTCACCCCGGCGGCAATAACCCCCCTTTTGGCGGCGCGGGGGCAGATGCAGCTTCCCCGGCAGGAGCAGCCGCGCAGGACGGAGGCGCCCGGCGGCGGCAGCCGGGCGGGGACGCACGGCCGGCGAATGTCATTTGGAGGTGGCGGCGACAGGTCGCCCCCGCCCTGGGCCGCCACGCGGCCGAGGGTGGCAGAAAGTGCCCGGGGGGCAGTAGGGGGGAACGTGCGGGCGCCGCGGGGAGCCGCCACCCCCGCCCTGGGCCCCGGCGCGCACCTCGCAGCCGTAGAGCTGCCCGAGCTGCTCCACGATCCACTCCTCCAGCACGAGCCGCTTGCGCAGCTCCTTCCGATCGTATTTCACGGTCACTTTGCCCTGCTGCTGCCGCCGCTGCTGCTGGACCTGCACCACCGCCGCCGCCGCCGACACCGCGTCCTCCCGCGAGGAGCCGCCGCTCCCGCCGCCGCCGCCGCCGCGGGGGCTCTGGAAGAAAACGCGGCTCCCGCCGCCACCTCCCGCCGCCGCCGCCGCCGCCTCGCTGCCCCCGGTCGCCACCGACATCCTCCGCTCCGCTCCGCTCCGCGCCGAGAGGCGCCGCCGCTACCGCGGGCCCGGAGCCGCCGCCGCTGGCGCGTGTGCCCCGCTCCGCCGCACCTGCCGCTTAAAGGCGCGCGCGGCGCGGCCGCCCCGCCGCGGGGCTGCCCACAGCCGGGGCGGGCACGGGCGGACACGGCGCCGCCCGCCCCCCGCCGCCCCGCCCCGCCGCCGCCACGGGGAGCGGCACCGGCGACAGGGAACGGCAACCGGGGACTGCGACCGGGAACGGCAACCGGGAACGGCGACCGGGGACTGCGACCGGGAACGGCAACCGGGGACTGCGACCGGGAACGGCAACCGGGAACGGCGACCGGGGACTGCGACCGGGAACGGCAACCGGGGACTGCGACCGGGAACGGCAACCGGGAACGGCAACCGGGGACTGCGACCGGGGACTGCGACCGGGAACGGCAACCGGGAACTGCGACCGGGAACGGCGACCGGGGACTGAGACCGGGAACGGCGACCGGGGACTGCAACCGGGAACTGCGACCGGGGACTGCGACCGGGAACGGCAACCGGGAACGGCAACCGGGAACTGCGACCGGGAACGGCGACCGGGGACTGCGACCGGGAACGGCAACCGGGAACGGCAACCGGGAACTGCGACCGGGAACGGCGACCGGGGACTGAGACCGGGGACGGCAACCGGGGACTGCAACCGGCAGCGGGAGCAGAGCGGCGGGGCTCCCCACGGGACTGCTCTTCTCCTTCCTTTTTTTTTTTTTTTTTTTTCCCCCCCCAAGAAAACCCTGCATTTCGAGCAGTTTTTCCAACAGTCAGCCGTTTCCACAAGATGCCATTTAGCATCAGTCCCTTTCGGCATCTCCACAGAGGCACTGAGTGAAATGCCCATGTCCTCCCACCCACCAGAAAATCTGCCTGTGGCCGCACGTAGCACACACACCAGTTAGGGGGTCAGTGACAAGGCTTGCCCATGCTGCAGGGCAGGACACAGCCCCGCGCCCATGCAGACCTGGGAATGCTCCAAATTTTAAAGCATGGGTGTTGTTGCCAAGAGAGAAGTGGTGTCACCTGCACACGCACTGAGCAAATCTGGGAGAGGAGGCGTCAAATCTGCAAGGGGTATGGGACCTAGTGTAACTACCTGTCTATTTATGCCAACAGAATGCACCACTTAAGGCATTTGAGTCCAATACAAGCTCTTTTAGATAAAACTCAGCCTTGCACTGCTAAAAACAATCATAATCTAATATGATCAAGAGTCAAAATCTCATTATTGGCCTATGTGATGTGCAAACTTTCAGATGTTCATCCGAGAGAAAAGCTAAATCTTCAAAGAAAAGCATGTAAATTAAGCTCCTTATCTGCATTCAGGGACCAAGTGATTTTCAGAGGTACTGACCAACTGCAGTTTGGCGTCAGTGGAGACCATGCTGGAGGCCTGGACTGTGGGCAGAGCTGGAAAGAAAGCGGCATCCCACAGTCTGACTTTCTGCGAGGAGTCTGCCCGCCACCTCTGCAATCTGCCCCACCACTAGCCAAGCAAATCCGGACTCTCAGCTGTGGCCACATAGTGCTATTACTCTGTTTGGGTAAATAGAGTAAGAAAGATCCTTGTCAATAATATGTTCTTCGAGAAACCAAAAATATGAAGAGTTTTTAAGGGAAGGAAGCAACTGTCTTTTAAGCTTTGGCTTTTGGAGTGGCCTATAATTTGAGTCTTAAACTTTGTGTGTCGTATTGAAAGTCTGACCCTGAGGTTTGTGGACAGAAAATTTGAAACTTTGCTATTGAGAGCAGAAGTATTTTCATCTTTATAAAACACTGCTAGACTGATTTGATTTTCATTTGTTAGAATTTGCTACAATTCAATAGTTTCCTGAGGAATAAATGAGTTAATGCAGACAGGAGGTAAATATTAGATGTGAGGCATTTTAAACCTATTCTAAGCTCAATACATGCCCATAGAACAAAAAGCAGGAATAGCCATATTATGACTGTGTCAGGTTATGTTCTGCAGCCCAAAGAACACTGAGATGCTCCCCAGGGGCCAAATGCTCAAGGTAGTACCTGGATGGAAAATACCAAGATTTTTATTCCGTGGTATATAGGTGGCTGAAATGTGCTCACTGTCTCTGAGTGTGGGAATCCCAAAAGTCTTAACTGCAGGGCTCTTTCAATCCTATAGTAACAGAGTATAATAATTACTGCAGACATTAAAGAGTTGGCACCTCTATTCAAATAGCACTTCCACCAACACTCTTAAAGCAGAAAATGAGGTGCTGGAGATTCAAAAGCAGGTCCTCAGAGGTTATTATTTTAAAGTTACACTTCTAAACTTAAAATTAACTTGAAGTTACCATGCATAGTGGCTGGTAAATGCGGGTGGATGAGGAACTGGTAGAACTGCCAGCATTTTCATAAGGCAGTTTTATGTACCATTGGTTTTTTCATTCAATTTTTAAAGAAAGCGCATTCCTCAGGAAGCCTGGGCAAAAAAGTACTGCCAAGAATTTTTATTGCAACAATTTTGCTTCATTTGAAAGAAAGATCTAATTGTTTAAAAGTCAAAGTTGAGCAAAAATTTTTCGATCTGCTAATAACCTGGGAATGAGCAATGCAACACAGTGTGGGCACAATCTCTACTTCACTCCTGAGGATACAGAGGCAAATGAGGGCATTTATTGGAGTAAGCAGCTATGGAAGTTTCCTAGTGTGTAGTTTTGAAAAGCATGATGGAACTGTTAATGGTTACATCTGTAGTAAATAGGAGAATTAATGAGGGGGCAAGGGAGGAAGAACCTTCCCTAACCCTTCAGCCCTAATTTCAAACCTACCTCAAAGAATGAATTCAGAGGATAAGAGGCCAGGTTCATAAGTAAGGGCCTTCCAGCAACAAAATCCCAACCATAGCGGTGCATTTCATCTAAAGCTAATGGCTGATCAATAAAACCAAAGGAAGCTAAAGCACTGATGTGCTATCAGTGTCCTCTTTCAGTCTGTCTTGTAAGAACATTGCATTAAGTGAAATGAAGTGTGAGAGAGGCCCAAGGTAAGTAAAGAAGAACAGATATAAGGAACACCAAAGTCAACACTTGAATTACCTGCATTTCTCCGTGCAGATATGGGAATCCCTGTGAATATAAGCAACATGAAACTCTATCCTCTTCCTGTCCACATATTTCATGTTCCTAACCTGCTTCCTGGGCATTGAAAGGACTAACTAAACCAAACTGTTTTTTCATCAGTTTTACACAAGTGACCCCTAAAGAGTTCAGGCCCCTGAGTGTAAACACTCATTCACCTTTAGTAACACAGGTTGATATCAGACATACTCTCTTCTTACATAATTGGTGCTTTGGGAAGTACTGGCCACAGATGTTATTGCTGAGTCACATCTGTGGCTAAAAGATTCTACTCTGTTATGTCATTCAGGAAATAAAGTTTGGGCTTTTTATCCTCAGTGAGAGTCTAAATACATGTATTTCCTATGCCATCAAACAAGACCCTGTCTTTCTTAAGCCCCTCTTTGTTGTGGATTAGTTCCACAAGTTTTCCCTCTGCAGGAATTGCTTGAAGGAAGGAGCTTTCCACTTTACCTCTTTTCCATGGCCTCCCACTGTTTCTTAACAGCTTCTCTTGAATGTTTCTCTGTTCTTTTCTGAATAACATTGGACATAAAAGGTTGCTGAACTCTGAAATAATATGCATGCATTATGAAATCTCACACAGTTTAGTGTCTGGCATTTTCCTGATGCATTTGTTCCTTATGGGTTTCACATGTATGTCATTTTGGTCGTTTTTGCTTTACATGATCATGTACTCAGGAATATTTTAGAGATGAGTTGAAGACTCTCACTAGCTGGAGATTTTCAGTGACCCAGAACTGTTTAAACTGCAAAATACACACTAATTTGTGATTTTATTTCTTTCTTGATGTGCAAATTAGCTTTTTTATGCACTCTGAGTTGTAGGGATTAACTCACATTTGTTGGCTTGCTAACAAAATACTTCAGTTATGAGTTGCCAGGGTCTCTGAGAAGTTTTCAAAATGCATTGGTAGGCAGCCTCTGTCCACCGATAGCTCTGTGAGGCATTTTTGTTGAAAAGCCATGATACTTCGCTCCAGACACATTAGCAATATAAACCAGCATTGCGTTTCCCTTACTCATGGTTATTCTAAATTTTCATCAATCAGTCAGTCTTGCTGACTTTTGGGTTTTTGCTGACTGCACCTGAACAGACCTAAGATAATGTCCCAAGTTATCTAATGTTATTTTTGTGCAAAAAAAAGATACAAAGTCTCATGTGTGCGTTGACCATTGACCCTTCTTGGGGTCAATGTCGTTCTCCTCATCAATAAGCAAAAATGGTCCTTGGGAATAGGGCCATAATTCATAAACAGTTGCAGAACGGAGCTTTGTTTCCATCCCAGTGGTAGCCCATGTATGTCAGACGGTTTGTAACTGTCATTTTTGAGTCTTAAATATAGCCTGGGGCAATGTGCTGTTAATGGGCTCTGTGTCTCTGAGTGATTTTTTACTTTGCCTGTCCTAATTAGTGCCCCTCACCCTGATTGGTAACTTCCTGGTTCCCTAGACATTTCACCATTTTGTTTTCATTATCAGTCACTTTTCATCAGTTCTTGGTATTGATGTTCCATACTCCAAAGACACTGTGTTTACCATAATATGTTACTCCCAGCACAGCAGAACTTTTGCTAGTGTAGCCATACCCCGAAGAGCTACTTTTCTAGTCTATTCAGCCTTTACACAAGAGCTCTGCGAAGTATGATTTCTACAAATACTTTTCATAAATGACTACCTTCTTTTCTCTTTACCCTTTGTTATAAAGGTTTGCCGTTCAGCCCTCTCTGTTATGCCTGTGGTGCAAACAGTAATGCTACTACTAGTTGTTGTTAAACTAATGGCCCAAAGCAAATGTTTGTTACATTGGAGTGTTGGCTCTGGTTCTTCTTGTTTATTATATGATATATTTATAGCCTGAGGCTCTCTGATAGTGAAGTTTTGGAAGATTCTTGCCTTTCTACATAAGATGATCAGACACTCATAAATCACATGGTCCAATCTACCCTTTAGTACCAAATATTTACATGGGAAGAGAGAAGAAGTAGAAGAAACACAGATTTGCGTGTTAGACATTATTTTCCACAACGTAAATGGGCATGATGGTAACCTCTTCCTGCCTCAGAGTAGATGCAAAGAATGATAGTGGGCATCCTTAGGGCAACACTTGGGGTGCACAAGCCACTGCATTTCAGCAGCTTGCATTGACCCTGCGGTACATTCGGCCCCAGCCCTCCCCACTGCTCCTAGGGACAAGGGCAGACGAAGAGCACGCGCCAGGTCCTCTTCAGCCAGGCTGGGCAATCTGAGTGCCTGCTCTTGGGTCCCAAAGAGCAGACAAACCCAGAGCATTCCTGGGTACCAAAAGCATTTCTGAGTATCTGTGGTGAGTGCTGTTCGACCATGCTAGGACACACAGGTTCTGCTTAGGAAAAAGAAGTACTGGGGGCTAGGGATGGATAGCAAATAAACAAAAAGGAGATGAACTCTGTTCCCTTGAAATTACCCTCAATAACATCACCAATTCTTTGTCCAAATAATCCATGATTGTTTGTCTGCGTGCCACCATCTGAGCTGTCACTCTTACTTAGAAAGATGTGGACAGCCTTTCTTTTTTCTGGAAGGGATTGGAGGCGAAGCAGGAAATCAATAAAGGAAAAGATCTGAAAACAAAAACAAAAACAAAAAAACAGCAAAACAGACCACAATGCAGGGCTGGACAATTAACATCCCAGCCTCTAGTAATATTGATTGTTGTTTTGCCCTTGAGTCTCTCCCTGCTTACACGGAAGTGTTAACCCTTTGGTATGGTACAAAGAGAAAAAAATTAGTAACACAGAAAATGTTTGAATGAAGGTTGTATCAGAAAGCAATCACTTAGAAATTTTGGGCCAATAGACCTGCTTTGTGCAATCTTCTCTTGTCTGTGCGTCTTGTAGCATTCTGCAGAGATGTATGCAGAGCTAGCTTCAGGATGGTCCAAAAATTACAGGGATAAAAAGATTGGGTCCTGTTCTTGGTTGTAGTACAAAGATGATAAGCTGTATTCCCCGAGTCTTCAGTTGCCTTATATGGAAACTGTGGGAATATTTCTTGACTGTTTAGGGTGGCAGGAAACTGTGATCGTGCTGATGCTGATAAGCATTGCAAGAGAACAGAATTATGAGGAGTAGTAAGTCATTGATTCCATCCCAGAGCCCGTTCTTTCAAACTAAAAACTATTTTGTTGGAGGACACATAACAATCAAGAGGACTAGCTAAGCAAAACTACCAACAAACCCTGAAACCATCCCGCATGGCTGGAACAGAGAGCAAAACAAGGGCCGGAGCAAGACAAGCACTTCTGCTCAAGTGTCTTTTTCCCAAAGACAAGACTGCCAAACACACTTTTCCAACCTTAAGAATATTCCAAGTTAGAGTAAAATCTAATAAATGAAGAACACAGAGGATGCAAGTGTTTTAGGAATATGTTCAGCAAAACATGGTGCAGCAATTTCATAAGTTCAGCATTTTGTGTATGTATAACATAGAACGTGGTGCAATTCCATAAAAGTGATGCAACTATTCCATGTTAGCTTGAAGTAATCAGTTGCACAAATACATGATTTGAAACAGCTAGTTTGGAAGCAGTTCCTCCAATATGGACCAATGGGATTCAGATCACTAACTGAAGCTGAGTCATAAACATGCTGTGGTGAGAAAAAATGTCTATATAAATAAGATGTATAAACAAGAATATTGTTTATAAGACTCATTAAATAACATTACTAGATGTTCTTGGTTATGTGGGTAACACATCTGTAAAAAAAAATGCAAGACTCTAGAAGATTTTTGACAATTTGACAGAAATTGGGAAAGTGCAACAAAAATGATGAGGGGTCTAAAAGACATGTCATTCCTTTAATAACCTATAAGGAAATACTAAGGAATCTAGAAATGTTTAGTTTCCAAACTGCAGAAGTGTCAATAGAGACAAGGAAAGCAATGTGCTCTAAATTTCATGTGGTGAGCACAGGAAATAATGAGCTTCAATTGAAGCAAAGGGGATTTTGATTAAATATGATGAAAAAATTTCCAACAGCAGGAATACTGAAATGGCAAAACGCAGTGCCACAGATAGCTGTGCATCCCACACCTCTGTAGGTTATTCTGAAAGAAAAAGACAAATATTTCTCAGGAGCTCTATAGGGAACCTTTATCCACCTGTACAGTAAGGAGATCAGTCTTTCAGGTAACATGGCTCAGGGAATGTGCCCAGACCCCAACACGGCCACCGCGCTGGGGTGGCTGGGGATGAGGATTCAACCACAACAGCACTTGTTCCCAGGGCTGCAGAAAAGGTCTTCACTCTGTTGCTTGCATGGGCAGAGAACCCAAGTACCCTACAGCCCTAATTTATGTGGGTATTTCTACACCAAGCTATTTTTGCCAAGGAGAAGCCAAGAGCCAGCTCTAAACAGGTGCCATTTACATGAATAAGCTTTTATGTGTATAACAATTATCCAGCTCTGGGGCATCTGTGTGATTTGGTGCACTTAACAGCTCTGTGTTTCTTTCTGAAAAAGAAATATTCCACAGGTACATGTAAATAAATACAGAATAGTTATAACACTTCACTGCAATATTGCCAAGAACAAAGTCCCATTTTCCTAAGCCCTTTTACAAATCTGTAGCAAGGGGCACTCCTGGCCCCAAACATTGTGTAGTATGAGCTAAGACAACTCAGTGGGAGTGGAAACACATGATCTTATGAACCTTGTGGTTACATAAAGGATGTTTTTTAAGTATAAAAATGAGATTGCCTCTAGTAATTTTCTGTACAAGGCATAATTTAGCATTTCCTTCACCACTTAGGCTTCAGCCTGTTTCCAGGAGGCTCAGAACAGTGTGGTTTATACGTTGATATAACTGCTTTAAAATTTAATTTCCTTGAACAAATATACAGATTAGTTAATCTATAAAATGCCTGTCTAGAATGCCTCCATTTATCAGGCTTCAAATAACTGAATAGAATGGAGATGATTTAGGGAGCTTTGACTGCAAATATTTTCCTATATTTAAATTTCTAATTGTGATGGGAGGAGAGCTAAACACTGTCTGATTCAATAAACATGGATTATTCATTTTCAAGCTGTTGTCAGCCTTAAAGTTATTTGTCACTCTGGCCTTGCATATTTTGTAAGCACTGCTCAGAGTCTGGGTACCAGTGCTTCACAAAACTCCTAAATTTCCTAGATTTCCTAATGTGAAATTCAGAAAAGTATTGCAAAATGGACACACCCATTTCCTGCAGTGGTGCAAATGGCATCTGCATCAGACGACTTATTTTCTTTTCCTTTCAAAACACCATTCATTTCAAAAGAAACACCACAGGCATCAGCTAGTTAGTAACCTCTTAGTGCACTGACCTGTTTGCTATTCACAGAATGGTTAATCAATAGATTAGCTTTAGATAGGGTACCTTTAGAAATCGGTGCATGAGTTTTATTACACATCTCAGTCTCTATCTGTTCCATGGCCTCCATCAGGTAAAGCTACAAAAAAAAAAGGTGAGTTATGGGAGAATGAAAGTCATTAATACTATTCATATTCAGGTGCTATGCAATGTGAAAGTCATGGTATTGTTATATTTTACTATTAAGAAGTGGTAGTAGTATGTTATTAGCTTCAAATGCAGAACCTTACCTAATGTTATATTAATCATACTGTTTGTTTGTTAGGGCATTTCTAATGATTCCTGCAGCACAGTCCTGAAGCCCTCTGTACTGCTTCTCAAAACTCACTAGATTGGCCTTAAAAAGAACCCTCAGAATTTGAGGAAATTAAATGGAGATTACACCGTTTTCTGTAGGTTAGTACATTGGTAATTCATCCTTAAGATATGGATAACAAAGTGTTCCTGGTATGTCGTAAATGGGAAGAGATTGCAATCTGCCATGGATCATTTTGAGAATGGGAAAACGAGCTTAATGAATCAAAGAAAAATGAGACAGAAATTACATTTGATAAGATACACCTGCTAAATTATGTGCTTTCTGATGCTAAAGCTGGTATACAGCAGTTCTTCTAAAAAATGTAAGGTGGCTGTGAAAAAAAACTAGAGAAACAGAGCCCATGAAAAAGATCAAACCAATGTTTGGAGCTTTGTGAAACAGTCCTTCAAATCAGACATGCTGTTGTCAAATATCTGTTTATCTATTGATTTAACTATCCATACATCTATCAGCATATATTTTCAGATATATAAATGCATTTTTTTATTTTTTCTTTTTTTTCCCAATAACAGTGTGCTTATGTTTATCCACCAAAATTATTCCTGCAATGATACTTACTACAGCTCTGCAGTGCTGGGAAATAGGGTAATTATTGGTAGAGTCAACAAATACATTTTGACTCCCATCTCCTTTCAGAGCTGAATCCCAAGCCTACAGCTTGAAGGTTACATTTTCTACACAGTGCGTCAGGAAAGGCAGGCGCCTCAGGAGAGCAATCCAAAAGAGTCGTGTTTAAGGAAAGATGCTCAAAACTACTCTGAAGGGATGAGTGTATATGGCCTGATGCAGCCATGTGCTGTCAGCTCTGCTGATTCAGACCAAGCATTAGCAGCATCACTGCAGCACTTCACCGGGGTTTCCATGCCCTGCTTCCCACAGCGTGGCTCTGGAGGCAGGACTAATGGGTGGGTAGATGGCTTATTAAAGTTGCTCTAAGTGATCCCAGAAACACCTTTCCAGGTTTCCTAAGCGAGTCTCTAACTATGAGGTTTGCTATTTAGACATCAGAAAATACAAATGTACTTGCTGTGTCTTTTTTGCAATTAGTCCCCCCATCATAACCTAAAACACATCTACCAGCAATTTTCATGGAATAAAAAAAAAAGGTGCTAAACAACGTTTTTACAGTTTTTTAAGTGAAAAGAAGTCTTGTGTTCTTTCATGGATGGAGTCAGACTTCATCAATTCTCCTCTCTGGGTTTTGGCCAATGGTGTGTTGGCAAAAAAAAATAATAATTCTTCCATGAAAAGACACTTGCCTGACTTCTTTAGCTTGACACACCTCCTAACAAAAGCATGTCTCTGCATCATTGTAAAAGAAGGGAGCAAGCAGCTCATCTGAGTCATATTTTTAGGAGTTTCTTTAAAAACAAACAAACAAACAAAAGCAAGAAGGAAAAACTCCTGGCTGAAGAGAAATGGAGAAATGAATTCTGAATTCATTCTGAATTGGTAGTACTTTATATTGCACAATGTTTAGATACACATACTAGCCTTATTGTCCAATACTATCATTGTAATAGATAGGATGTTAATGGCCATAACTATTGTATCACTAGGGAATTCAGGAATAACCAGTTATCTGTTCAACTCAGCTGATCCCCATCTTCCCTATACCGTCTGTGGGATTTGTGAATCCTCTAGGTTCATAGATTAACATGACATGACAGAACATTATTTTTATGTCAAAGCATTTACAGTATATTCATCAGCATTAATAGAAGGCTTTAAATAAGCCCCACTCCCAATAATGCAGCTAGGTTGTTTATTTCCAATTTTCTTGCAAATACTGTCACTCTTAAACCTCATTCAGCATTGTAAGGACCTCTACATTATCAGTAAAGTCAACTGGAGTGTTTGTCCATTAGTGTCCCCATTAACCATGGCAAATCTTTCTCTTGCTACTTTTGCATTCTCTAACTGCCCTTTCATCATTGACTCGCAAGAGGGAAAAGATTAAGACTTTGACTTGACAGGTTATAATTCCTCCCCACAATGGGAATATCTGTGCAGCAAAGCAGTGCCCTGACATCTTACAGATGCCAGTCCAAGACTAAGAAGCAGCCATGGCCCTGTCTGGTGTAATCCAGCTTGTTGTGATTAGATGTAGGGGGAAATACACACATATCTAATTGAAGCATGGGACTTTTTTATTGGATTACTAATGCACTTGGAAAATGTATGGTAACATTTATTAAATAAGTGTCCAACTACACATATGACCAGGCTCACTTCATTATCCCAGAGAAAGGTTGGAAGCTGTATCCTATGAAGGTTTCCTTGATGGCTGAACAGGCAACATTTTTCATATCCTTTCCAAATTATCTTTATGATTCACAAAGATCTGTTTCCTTCTGAAGCTGGCTTTCTTTTATTGCGCAAATGCTCAGAAGGGCACCTATTTTACAGAGCTTTGCCAGAACCTAATACGTATTACAGTATATTATATACTTCAAAAAAAATTAAATAAAATGTAGTATGACAGTTACAGAAAATACACTTCTTATATTTTCCTATGTGCTTGTTTTCCTGCCATCTGCTTTGCACCCTTGTGGAGCAGCTGCCAGGATTTTGGCATTTCTATTGCACATGCCATGTTTCTTCACTCTTACAATGCCAAGCTTTTCTTTAATTTGAAAAACAACATACACAGGTTATTCACCAGTTGACAAAGCTGAAATAGTCTAATTGAAAATTAATGATTTCCATAATGTCTCGAAATGCCTGATAGAGCTACTTCGTATCAAGACGGCAGATGCTAATTCTCAATTAATGCCTAACTGCCATTAATTGCCATACTGAAGAAATATACCCATCCAATTTAGAAAAATGCCAAAAAGTCCTGAGGATCATTAGCAAAAGACAGCACAGTCTTGAGCAATACACATACAAGTACAGAACTGTGTGCCGTGCTTTGCTTCTCAGAGGCCATGACAGCGAGGAAGACAAAGGCGGATAGCAAGGAGGAAGACAAAGGCAGATATCTGGAACTCATGCAACGCGGGGACCCTGCTGGTGCCAGAGGACTCCCTCAAGCCTCTCCATGACCCAAGGGTGCAGGGCATGGACAAATTTCTCTGTTATGCCAAAACCAAGGAAACCGCCTCCTGGGTTCACGTTGGTGCAATCTCAGCAACTACAGCAAAGAATTATTTTTACTATTATAATTGTTATTATTACTTAAATTTCTATTCTGAGTAGAAACAAAATCTGTTTTCATCATTTCTGTGATTATTTCTGTGTCTTTTGCTCCTTTCCCCTCATTGAGTTTTGTTTGTTTACTTCTGTGCCTTCTGCAGCGATGAGCAGCTTCAGAGGACTACCGAGCTGTCTTTTATTCAGCAAGGGACTATGAATCAGACAGTTAATTTGGGTTGCTGTGCTTCGCCTTGCACAGCATTTTCACCTCCTATTTTTTTGTCAACTTTCATGTTACTTTTGTGACTAAAGTCCTGTGGTGCTACCCCATCTCTGAGCTTGTTATCCCCGTTTTCATCTAACAGTGTTATTTGGTCTCCTGATAAGTTGTTTCCTGATCATCTCCTTGGCGTAAGAGACAGTATTTCTTGGAGGAGAAAAACCGCTTTACTCTCTGAACCTGCTCCAAGTATTGCCCATGATTCAACATGAGGGAGACCAAGCCCTCTGTTCTTAGCTCAACTTTTCTCTTTGAAATGACACCTTCTATGGGGAAGTGGAAGCGGGCTTATTCCTCAAGTATCTGCAATGCCTGAAGCCCTCTTTCACAAGGGGTTGAAGCTCATCTAAGTCCATCCTGCTGCCAAAACGGGCACTCACACCCCATGCCACCTGCATGTCCCCACTACCCCCTATGCCCCCACAAGCACTTCTGCAGCTGCACAGTTGTCAGAACCACCCACCTGATCCACCAGAAAACAGGTCTTTTCTTCCAGCGAGGTAGGGGAAGGAGAGAAGGACTCGGCCCCAATACAGCTAATGATCTGGCTGCATGAATGCCTGGGAAGTGGCAAGTAGAAATGCTTGAACATAGGCCAGGGGAAAGTGGGATAGCCCTTTCTGGAAGTAGCCCACGCTTAGGTCAGCTTAAACTGGTAAAGTTGTTTACTCAGCTAAGTATGCACTGCGTTTGCAAAACATAATGCTGAATCTCACCAAAATAAGGTTGCAGATCTGATTGTAATGTATCATTAACCAGCACAACATTAATTCCAGTGCTTGCATATGAGAGATTCACTATGATATTCATAAGAGTAATGAGGCACTCAAATAGATTGCCCCAAGGAGGTCTAGTATTTCCTTTTGTGCCTTTTTAAGAACAGGACAAACACGGACCAGATGCTTCCCTTTACAGATTACTTTTTCTATGATTCCATAATAGGAAAAATATTGCAAGGATATTAATGAAGCAATTTCAAAAAAAAAAGCATCTGAGCACCCCGTAACCTGTGTCTCAGCAAGAAAACACATCAAAATTACCAGTATGTTTTTCAACAGTTACAGCTTTATCATCAAGTTTCAGCAGACCACATGTGCTTGAGGTCTTGTCAGCAGTAAGTGCCACAATAGAGCCATAGCAGGTTCCTAGTCCAAGCATAAGTGCAAAAGATGTTAACATGCATTTACCCCAAAACTGCCATTGAACTGGGTTCTCAATTATAAATTTCAGTATTTTTGAAATGTTGGGAGGAGAAAGCACCACGATCACAAGAACTTGTATCTTAAGAACAGCCAGCTGAAGAGTTCCTCACAACTCTTCTGTTTGTGGAGGAACCATCCTTTTGCTGAGGTCTTTGACATTTATTTTGATCACTCACCTTTTTCCTCCACCTCTTCTCCAACAACCAGTGGAAGCAGGTGTTTGGATTTCCATAACACGTTTTCACTTCTTAGGACCATTTTATCTGATCTCATTAATAATAAAGCAGATTTCATTTGGAGAAAATTCAACATTTATAGCCAGCTTGATGCTCTCTTTTCTGCCATCAGGTAATATCAGGTCTTTATCAACTGTCCTTTTGAGGCTTTTTCCATATATTTACTTAGGAACCATTTCACATGTGCAAGGCTTTCCTTACATTACCAGACACCAGAAGTCAATCGAGTACAGAAAACAAAAATCTTCATAGTTCATCAGTATTTCAGGCCCCATCAACACTGCTTGCAATTTTATTTGGAAAAAGACTGGATGTTTTGCTCCATTTCTGGCTCTGGGGCAGAGTCGGTTGCATTTGGCTAAACCGAAGCCTTGAGCAGGTGATGGCAGCCCGATGTACCACCACCAACATGAACAAAAAGAGCTGCAGCAGCCAGTGACTTCACCTGCTTTATTTCCCTCTCCTGCACTTTCCATGCAAAGGAGCCCACAGTGTTACTGCCAACACAGGTGCCGATGCAGGTGGGCAGCGCAGGACGGTGTGTGGAGCCCTGGGTGCGCTCTGGGTGTCCAAATCCTATCCAGGGATCTATTCTCTGCTTGAGATTGGCTGTCGTGCCACTGCTCATTTTTCACCTCAAAGGTACAGAGACTTACTCAAAAAATTGGACTTAATTTTTGGAGAAACAAAGAGAGACGGCTGGCAGTCAAAGATAATTATAAAATTATGAAAACTGACTTCTTTACAAGAGTGCTGCAACTCTCAGTTCTCTCTTTGTGTTTTTTTTGGTCCTTTTCTTTGTGAAAGTGCTGCATCTTTAACTACATTTAATAAATGGTTGGCATTTTTGTGGCTTGGACTAGTCATACTGATGATCTCTAAGGCAGACCCCAGCCAGATCACATCTTGTCCCCTTGTTTCCTTTCCTGGGTAGCTTTAGTTATGTAAAACTAAGCTCCTCAGTTTCTCTCTGTATTTTCTATGTGACTGCTTCATTTCAGACTCAAGAGTCTTCTACCAGTCTGAAATGCACCAAGTTGACTAACATAATAAGCATCAGGATTTTAGGAAAGCATGTCAAAGCGTGTGTATTCTTGTTCAGCTCATAATGTTTCTCTCACTGTGAGAGTTGCTAAGCTTTGGTGAACATGCTACGACATACCAGCTAGTCAGGTAGACTGTCAATTACACATAGTTTTGTTAAAGGAACACCATGTTTTTTTGCACAGCTTTGCTGAGCTTTTATGTGCTTTTTTTGGCATCATTTTTTAGCTTCTGTTTTCAAGAATCATGGGAAATTGGATTTGAAAGTTTTGATTTTGTTTTTCCCATTCAATAATTATGCACTTCCCCCTTTATCTCTGTTTTCCTTCCATTCCTATGTGATTAATGTTCAGCATTTCAAAAATAAATCTTGCAGTTACTGAAAATGCAACTTGAGGCTATGGTTCAGAAAGATCAAAAAAAAAGGATAACCCACATTGAAGTTTGATTTTGCATTCTGGCAGGCAGGTCAACACGCAGAGTCAGACACAGAGCTTGAGCTGGCTCAAGGAAGGTAAGCCACAAGCTTCAGGAAGAGGCAGTGTGGACTTGTGCTGCCCAGCAAAGCCCACAGAGGGTTTGCTCCCGAGGTGGCCATGAGGAAACCTCAGACACTGCTGTGTTGCTTTGAGAGAGGACATAGCACGTTCTTGCCTACTGTGGCAGTCTGACATGGGCAGACGTGGGAGGATTTCTCTCTCCCACGTCAGCTTGGTTGGTTTGGATGTTGCTCCAGCTGCAGCTCCAACTCAGCCTGTCTTTGGGGTGTGGGAGGAGGGTTCTGGAGAGACCTGGTCCCCCATCCCTCAGGTCTCCAGCACCTACAGAACTGACAAACGCCAGGACAGCCTTCTGCCCCTTTTCTGCACTCCTTTGGCTGGTGAGGAGTGGAAGCCGGACCTGGAAAGGGGAACTAGGGCTTTGTCTTTAGCACTTTCCATGGGAAAAAATATTTTCTTTACTTTGGAGCAAGTTAGGAGCATGTGATAAATTTGCAGGAGAGACTGGGCATGGCAGTTTTGATGCAAATAAAACTCAGTGAGGTAAAGCACAAAACTCTGCCTCTTTTCCTTTTCTGGAGACTTTTTTTCAGGCTAAACTTAGTTTATACCAAAGTCAAAGGATATTATCTACATATAGTTTTGATTTCTAAACTCAGGAGATTATACTCTTATGAGGTACCTCAGTGTATAAAATGCAATTTTTAAGAAGAAAAAAAAAAAAAGCCCTGTGTTGCACTGGAATTTGCTCATTTTAAACTCTTCTATCCTAGATGACTCCTTTGATTTTGTATGTTTGTTTTTTCCACAGGGGCTGTGTGTGAAAAAGCTCTCCTTCCCTCCTTTAGATTTTTAATCCTCAAGGATTAAGTGGCACACAAATGTTGTGTAAATCAGGGTCCATTAGGACCTCACATTTCGCCAGGAACACTGTGGGTCACTGGCAGCAGGCAGATGTCTGAAGGTAAGTCTGGGCCTTCTGCTCTGCAGAGCTTCTTGGAGGCCAGAGAAAAGCCTGGTGTGTGGGAGAGCCCAAACTCCTCTACTTTCAATAGCATCAAGGAGAGCACTGGTGGACCACAGCAGCTAAAGGGGAAGGCAAAAAGAAAGACTCGTCAGAGGATGCTGGAATGTGTGTTTCATGATGCATACTATACGACATATGTGTAGTACACAGACTTCTGAGGGTTAAATCCACGCCCTGAAATTCCCTTATAAAAACAGTAGGTATCACACGCAGATAAAATCTGCAGAGCTACATCATTCTTTCCATCTGCCTAGGAGCAGAGCATGAAAGCTGTCAGGTCTGGCATCCACGCAATCCAGAGGGCCATTCCCCCTTCCCTGGCCCCAAGCTCTTCACTCACGCCTTTCTGATGCACTAGACTTGCCTTAATTTGATCTTGACAAAAGAAAATTAAGTAAGAGCAGTATCACTGAAGTTATTGTAAAGAATGACTTTCTGAATCAGATTTAACTTTATGTCATGCCAGGAGATAATCTCCAGTTAAATCCAGCAGAAACTGAAGAAAGAAAAAAAAAAAAGGTGGAGTTAATTCATCTCAGTATTCTTCAGATCTTGAGAGTGCATTAACAACAACCACTAACTATACTTTCTAAAACTCCCCTTTCTCAGGCCATTTGGGGAAACTAATCAGCATGGTGACCATTAAGTTATTTTCAGGTCTGATTGACTTACTATATTCAGAGAAATATATTTTTGTCAGAGGTGTCTCATCAGCCATAGGTGTAGATTGTCTAAATATGGCTGTTTCAGACACAATAGCTTGTTCCACTATTTTCCCAAACTGATCAAGTTAATCAAATGGATATGGAAGAAAGTTTTATAACTGTTGCAGAATAGCCAGATAGAAAGGTAGTCCTCTGATTAATATATGTTTAAAATAAATTCACACTCAAATGTCATATCAGATCCCGAGTAAGTGTAAAATCCTTATAACACCATTGATTTCTTTGAAGTTCTGCCCATTTTCATCAGCTGGGGTGCTGACTGGAGCTGAGCTCTTCTGAGTAATCTGCTCTCTGGTGCTGACAAGTCAGCTTTTCCTAATACCTCGAAAGGTTTGTATCTGTTTGTTTAAGCCCAATTCCTCTCCAGTGCTTTTTGCAGCTTGAACATGAAACAGGGGCTCTGCACCAGCTCCTGCTGAATCAGGGCTCAGTGCATACTACCAATCACTTTTCTCACTCGGGAGCTTAAAATAGCAGCCCCAGCCCACCCTAGCTCACCGGGAAGCCTGTCAGCAAATCTCATGTTTCTATTATTACAAAGCTAATTTTAGAATCAAAAAAAAAAAAAATAGAAGTGATAAAGCTCTAGAGGGCTTTAAAAGAACCCAGGTGGAGATGGGTCAGAATTACAAATATTTTAGCAACAAAATGCCAACATTTCAAGGTGAATTCACTTTAACACGTTCATCTTAATCTGGCTTTCCATGCTTGCGCAATTAAAATTCTGATCGACAGCAGTGTTTACACTTCATTTCTTACAAAGCTACATATACAAGTGTTCGTGGCAAGTGAGTTTAACATTATGGTAAATGAGTTTAACATTAGCATTAGCAATCACTTGGTAAAAGTGCTGGCACATTTCTGAGGCTCCAGTTTAGGAAAGCAAGTAGGTGTCTGCTTAGACCTGTCCCTATTCTGGGCAATACTAAAGTATGTGCTTACATCCCATACACTTCCTTCAGGCACAATTCTGAATTCATCCGTTGACATATGGACCTCAGAACAGAAACTGTGATGAGACTGGGTGAGCTGGATGGTGGGTACCATATGAGGAGGCAGAAGCACTGAGTGAGCTTACAGAGCTGGCAGCTTGCTCTTCCCCCAGAAGCTTTGAAAATCCACAAACACAAGTGTTTGAAATTTTTCAAATAATACAGACCATTTAATACTTCAAATGCAAGTGCTTGTAATTATCCTATAATGAAGGAGCATAATTCAGTCATTTCTAGCAAAAATCCCTTTAAAATCAGACCAGTGTAACACTTGACATCTATTGCATGATCAAGCCACTTTCAACCAGGCTGCAGGCATGCTGAGAAAGAAGGCCTGGTTTATAACAGAAAATAAAGGCGTTCTGACATGTTCCTAAAGCAGTAAAGCAGAAAAAATCCTCAGTATCTATGAGCCCCATACAAGAGTTGCCCAAGATTTTGGTGCTTCCTCTGATAACTGCATTGAAGGGAAAGACTGTTTTCAAAGTGCATAGTGCTGCCTTACATAGTTTTCTGGGCTTTCTGGCCTATTTCAGACATGTTCTGAAGAGTGTCTGAAAGACTCCTCCGGGGCAGCATGCATGATGGGCACCCAGTGTCGGTAGAAATTTAAAATAATATGGAGAAGCGCCTGATTTCAGCAGGGAACCGAAGTAAAAATAGAATTAAACTCCAATAACTTGTGCCTGTGAAGTCCTGAAGGCTGAACTCTGCATTTCAAATATGCCATTATGAAATATGAGTTCACTGTTCTTCATGGACGTGTCCTGCAGGATCCAAATGCAACTCAGCATAGACTGTTTCACATTTGATTGCCTTTGAGCAAACCTATAAAATCTATTACCATTACCAGAGTCAGTGTAAGATTTCTTGATCATGATCATGAAGAATGTGTTTAATTCCATATTATCTTCTTCTTTTTTATTTCAGGTTATCAGGAACCAAGTTGATAAAAAGCAGGGTGGTTTGTCTTTATGGGAAGGATTTGAGTGTAATTTTGGATTTCAGTCCTAGGGATAGGCATCAGGAGAGGTATTGGATGTGCATGTCATAGTTGTGGAGTACTAATAATAAACTTACAAAATGCAGCAACTATTGCGAGCTTTAACACTGCATACTGTTAAACAAGCAAACAAACAAACCTGCCTGTCCTAGGCCATAAATAAGAACTTCCTTTACACATCTCCTTGTTCAAAAAAAGTGGAATTTACAGTCCCTAGGTGTTGCTTTGAAAATTTGATGTCAATAAAAGAGCAAAGCCTGAAGATAGGTAGAATTCAGAAAAAAAAATACAGAAAAAAAATCTGGCTAGAAGCTGAATGTACTGCTAATAAGAAAAAGAGCTGCTAACTGGTGCTGCTGACTTGTGCTGTTCCTGCTGCATCTGCAGCATATTATTATTATTTTGCCTCGAGCATTGCTGTGGAGCTTACTTTAGCTAATAATCATGCAACTAACAGTCTGTCAGTCTTAATATCTGTGGGAAACAAAATGGAATTTTTCTGTACACTATTCACCATGCTTTCTAAATATAATTCCTTCGGCCATATGTATTGAACATCACATTTAACGGGTTGTATGCCTACTGGATATACGTAGTACTGACAAATATTTAGGGCAGTAGGTAAAAGTCTACATAAACCTCTTTTGCATAACCTTGAAATACAAACTGCTTAGGTCATTATTCTCTTTTTGGAATATGCAGGAGATCAGAAGCAGCAGGTTAGGAGTCAGACAGCCAGTAACAATGCCGATTTATTGTAAAACACTGTTTTTGCCTGAGGTCATCTAGCTGGATATATAGTAACCAGCACACAATGTAGCACAAGGGCAATTAAAGCTTCCATTCCAATGAGGAAAAAAAGTCTGATCACTCATATGTGAATCAAATGGATACATAACCATCTGCGGTAAAAACAAAAAGGACTCCCGATCCACAACAAATTTAATCATGGGGAGAGATCCATCTCTTTACCATGATGGGTAGGCAGGATGTCTGGTGAAAAGTTGGCCGCCCCTGGTGCTGGGACCGGCCACAGCAGCAAACTCCAAAATCCAAGCACACGCTCTGCTCCGCTGTCAGGGCTGCAGTGCTGCTGCGTGACCCATTTCTTATGGCAGCGAACTGATCCGTGAACTGTCAGGAAAGCGTGAGTGAAGGGAACTGGGCCAAAAAACTATGGATTCCTCTCATTTAAGCTATTGCTGCTTCAGTGTCAATCCCTCTAGAGGAGGTTTTCCTGTCTCAAAAATACTTTCGTATTAAAGAATCAGGGAAAATCTTGCTTTTACCACTGTTTTCCCCTTTCTGAACCAGTTATGTCTCTCTGTCTCTTGTCACTTCTTTAATTTCTCACATTTCACTATTTCAGCTAAGATGAGGAGAAGCTTTTGAGATTTCCTGGTTCTTTTCCAAGCATATAGCAACAGACAGAAAAATCTGCCCTCCTAACTTGGTCTCAAGAAAGCTTGAGTTCAGGATCTTTTAGTACACACCCAATTCAAGTGCAATGAGTCACTTGATCCCATAGGAATCTCCACTTTTTCATAATCACAGGCCGAAAAATATACACTTCTTGCAAGGTAGTGTAAGGCATAATGTCCTCACTAGAGATCTGCTATTTTTCAGCACTAAAAATCTGTTCCTGGATCTCTAAATTTTTCTGGTGTGTAGAGAGGATTGAAATATAAATAATGCATTGATAGCTGTTTTAGTGTTGTTTAAAGCAAGAGTGAAGAATTAAATTCTTCATGCTGTAGTGTGTAATCACCAGAAGTGTTCTGGAAGGATAGAGTATTAAATAGGTAAATATATTAATTCTCCAAGTCCTTTAATGAGCTTCCTTTCATTTTCCACATCAAATCCAAGTTCCTCACACCTGCCGCAGGACCTTACAAAGCACTTGTCACCCTTCCCACATGCTGCCATGTTTTGTACAGTGTTCAGACAGAGACCTTTTCTAAACACCTCATCAGATACCATATATATCATAGGTTATTCACATTGCTGTTTAGCTGGAAGATCTGTTACCTACATTGCTTAAAAAAAAATTACCTAAAAATAATAACACAGTCCCAAGGAACCTTGTGTTGCAGTCTGTATATTCTGTTATACATCCAATATTATGCCATGTAGGTATGCATTTTACCAATGGAGCTTCAGAGCTGAATATCTCAAGAATAAAAATAGTTTTAAAGGGACAGAGGCAGTATATGTAAGCCCTCCACTGCAGTGGTATTTAGCTGTGGGTATCACACTTCAGGAAAGACACAGACCATCTGGAGGAAGTCTATGGAAAGGCAAGAAGAGGAGCTATGTGGAAAAAAGAAAAATGGAGTTGATTAATATGGAGAAGTGGAGATGTGAGAAGTGTTTCATCACGTAAAAGAATGACTGCAAGACAATTTGAAAGAAATAATTTCTGAGTGACTGAAGATGGGGAAAAAAAAGGAATGGGTTTATGCTGCAGCAGGAGAGATTTAAGATGGGAAAACTTTCCAGTGGTTTATAGTGGTTAAACACTGGAGCATCAACTAGGAAGGGAGTGGAGTTCTTAACTGAAGTAATAGGGAGTAAATCCAGTGCTTTTACAGTGCTCTTGACAAGATTATTACAGGTTTAAATGTGTTTCTCTAGAAGATCCATCTCTTGCCTTTTTAGATGCCAAGCAGATGGCAACTATCTAGGGAGAAGCAGGAGAATACCTTCAGCACAGCAAAATGCTCCTGCTGCAGCTTGCTTTGTGGTGATGGAAGAGGCTTTCTTTCCATGTTCTGATAAATTATGAGTGGCAAAACTATGGACACTTCATGCTGTCTCTTCACAAGAGGAAAAAGCAAACATCCTGGTTTTCAAGTGGCAAGTTGCCTTACTCAGCTTGTTAATAAATGCCTCTAATTAAACTGTGGTTGCCAAATTTGAAACCATAGATTTGCACTCCTGTGTTTGAAATACCACAACAGAGAGTTGAGGAAATCAAAACAAAAATGAAAAGTATGTTTTTGCTTCATAAATCAAAAAAAAATCCTTAGAGAAGCTATCTGCAAATAGATCTTCATCTTCAAGACTTTCACAAAAAAATTAAGGAAAAAGTTTAATGCAATAAGCAATTGCAATAAACAATCTGACAGAGAACCTTTGGCGCACCTGCGGTACGAGCTACAGTACCTGAATCCGACCTCTGTCCCAAACAACATGCCACCTGTGACTTCATGAGGGCCTGACATATGATATAACATGGTGTTTTAATAATCGAAAAGATACTTTCGTTTAAGGAGCACATTCAGTTGCAAGTAGTGCCTGGAGGTAAAAACATTCAGCATCTTTATCTGCACTAGCAATCTCAGAAGAACAAAAGGTCTAGTGCATAAGACCCCATTCTGCCAGAGGGAGCATTTTGGTCAATGAGCAAAGGTCTTGGAAAAAGCTTAATTAGGTACCACTTTTATGAGGCATGGAATGTGTTCATTTTAAATAATAAATTACAAAATAAATACTTTTTTTTCATAAATATTTTACAACACTGTATTTAAAATACATTATAAAACAATACTACTTTTAAAGTATGTCTGTCTTTGCTAATATACAAAATTGAGTGAATAATCTAATACTGTCACTGCCTAGGCTCCAGCACACACACACACATACATACCTACACACATATACCTTTATTCAAATAAGAATTGCTCTGTTTTAATTTCCATAATAGATAGCATTATAAATGTCTGCATTTGTTACATTCTTTTCTCTGGAAAATTAGATGGAAATTGCAGACACATTTTAACACTGAATAAAATCTGCTTAAGCTTAACAAGACATTTCCATTGTACAAGAAATAATAGCCATTTACATATTAGGGCAAGAGTAATGTGGAAAAATACATTCCCATTTTATATCAACAGTGTGTACTATCTAGGAAAAAGAGAAAATTGAGTTTGCTCAATATTTGGTGTTTATTATGACTGTGCTGTTTGGATAGTTCTTCCAAAGTTACAATAAATAGGACTTCCAGCAGAATAGGGCACTTAGAGCAAAAGAAAATGTTAGATACTCACCCTCTATTTCAGTCCAATAATGAAGTTTGAAATAAAGAGTGCCTATCTGAAGTTTCAAATTTAGAGCAGAAGATACTTTGAAGATAACTGCAGGCGCATGTATGTATATTGATTTATACTTTAAAATAGAGAGTTAAGATTTCTTCTGCTCAGAAAGATAGGTATATTCTTTCTGATGCCCTCTAGCCATCTCCCTTGTCTATGCTATGCTCTGACTGCTAATCAGTGTAATTTATGGAACAATCAGTATTTCCATTATTAAGACAAAATGACTTCTCACAGAAGCTCTCAAAGCATCTGCATGAGCTTGTCTGTGACAGAACTACTGGGTTGCTCTATATCACAAGCAGGAAAACATGTCACAGAAATAAAGAGGGACAGCCTCAAATCAGTATAATATGCTAGAAAGGGAATAACCTATATTAAATATATAATCTTGAATATACGGTTCTGCTTCCTGGGGCCCAGGCAGGTTAGTGTACTTAGATACTCAGCATCACCACTTGTCAATCAAATTGGCATCTGCTCTCACTCACTGTGACCCGTTACAGTTTGCCCATGGACTACTGCATATCTTATAATCCCTTCTGCTTCAAGAGCTTGAGACAAGTTCTGATGCTTTCCCTCCTGCTCCAAGCATGCCCCAGCTCCATGTTGTTCAGGATGAGAAGTACTGGGCTGCAAGGAAGGCCTCTCTACATAGTATTTTGAAGACAGATGCAAGTTTGCTCCAAGCTGGTAGGAATCGAGCCAGTTCCGATGCACAAGCCACGTGACTGCATTATCAGCACAGCACCGAGCTAGATGCAATAAGACTGCTGGAGAAGCAGAATACATTATTTGAGCTTCAGCCAGCTTGGAGCACCAGCAGAGCAGGCTTACAACTCCCTGCAATCTGCCAGGCAGCTCTGCTCTGTGCCTCAGTAGCATAATTTCTCTCTTGGTCTTATTAACCCACACACAAACTGAAGCAGGGACAGAAGCTATTCTGTTTTTTCTGTTTGCTTTTCTACAGAGGAATCTGCTGATATTTGGTGTCTGTCAGAGACAGATCACCTGCCTGGACAGAGTGGGCTCTGCTCTGCTGTACCATCACGTCTATCAAATGCTGCCAATTGTGCAATCCAACTACCCTGTCTACATTCACATTTGCTCAGCTCCCTATTGAAAAAAAAAATTTTATGCACTATGGCCTGCTTCTACCCACTGAGAAACAGCTTGCATATTCCTGCAATATTTCTCACCAATGAAATTCTGCAATTCTTCCTCTTTGATCCCTCCAGGAGCACTAGAGCGCTCCGTGCATGTGGCTTGAAAAAGTTATTTGCTTTCAGTGGGATTTCTGGTCTAGCGTCATTTAGGATGAAACTCACAGCTAGCCACTTTGGAGCATAGAACTTTAGGCAATAAAAGGAACTGATTAACCCTTAGGACCATACTCCACTGGCAATTTATTTTTCAATACTACACTACTAAACATAATGGTAGCACATTACAGATATTTCCTGCTACAAGGTCAGTTGCCAGATACACTGGTCACTAAGGTTCTCCTTTGAGGAGACTGGCTTAAAGAGTCCTGTCTTCACAACCATGTATTTTTCTCCCAAAAGAATCTCTGGTGTATAAAAATGTCTTTTTCCAAAGAGATGTAGACCTGCTGCCTGGAGTACTGTGGATCAGCTCCCAGAAGAAGCTGCCTCATGTTCAGGAGGCATCACTGAGCATTACCCAGTCTCAATCTTTTTGCACATGCTGTCCTGAGACAGGCATGTAAATTCCTCTCTCAAATCACAAAATTCAAATTGGAGAGACACTCAGTATCCACAGTTTCCTTCCATGGGAAGTGAAGCTGACATTCAACAAAAAGTGTTGAGCTTCTCCATGGAGCGATAGAGATTGCCAGAGAGAGACCATAATTCAACAGAAATAAGCAAATGGGAGGACTTCAATGGGACAACACATATCTGGTAAGAGTTCAAGAACAAGCTCCCAAGTAAAATCTAACATAGAGATTTCTTCCTCTCCCTCTGTTCCCCAAAATGGCCAGTGGTGGTTGGTACAGGTTAGAGCAAGCCACGGGGTCATCCACAAGCAAAGTGTGACAGGAGCCGCGTATTCATGGCTCAGCAGGACTCATCTCTTTTCTCCCAGTCCTTGCCTCATTTATGCCTAAGGCACAGAGTTTGTCCCTGCTCTGCAGATGAATGTATCTTGACTAAATTTCCATGGTGTCAATCTGCTTCTCAATTCCTTCTAGTCAGCCAGAAACACTGGTGATAACTGAGCAGGAATAAGACAAAGCTGATGAAAAAAATGCTCAGAGCCATTTTGCTGCAGGGTGTTATTTCAAATTGCATTTCACTCAAAAAAGTCTGACAATATGTCTATCCTGCCTGAGAAACTTCTCTGGCAGCTGCCTCGCACTGCTTCCTAGCAAATCAAGGGACACAAATACTGTATGTTTAAGCGTGAAATAATCCCAGCTGTATTCATTCAGGAGATTATGCTCAGTCTTGTATGAAAGACTTGGATACCTGTAGTTTTATTGACAGAAAAGTCAATTCACCCACTCTAGACACATCCAGCAGCGTTTGCTGTTGTCCTGCAAGTTGTTGTGGGGCCCATCCCCCTGTACCACGGGAGCAGGGCCCCAGGGGAGCTGGAGAGCCCCAGTCTGGGGCACTGGGCACCTCCACAGGGTCAGGAGGTCCCGTGTCCGGAGTCTGGAGCCGGCACTGCCACAGCATCGTGGAGCAGCAACTGATGGCCCCGAGATGTGCCGGGTGCGGACGGGCCGGGATGGGGGCATCCAGTGTGCCTCTGCAGGCAGGTCTTGGGGGACTCTCAATGCCTGATATCCACCTTTTTTCTTTCAAATTGTTGTTTTCACATGCCCTTCTTTTTTTTTCACTTCTGGATATTTCGGTGTTCTTTTGTTGCATCTCCCTAAGATGATGCTGTTCATGGTGATGCTGATGGTGTGTTATCACTACTGGCACTAGAGCAGACATGTCTCCAAGACCTCCTTATTTTGCTGCCTTATTCCAAAGAGCAAATTATCCAGCTCCACCACAGGAGATGATAGTGCAGCAGTAAGAGGCTACGCTGAGTCATGTCTTCGATTTAAGTAATAGACATTCCCGGAGTTTCCCCCACCTAGATTTTCAAGTTTCTTCTGACTAAAGCCCTTGTCACCATTACCTGTCTGAAACAAAAATCCCCGTTTCCTGGCTCATAACAAGTACTCACTTCTCAGAGAACACTGCTGCACCCCAGGGACCGTTTCTGCGTTCATCTTCTCATTTCCCATCCTGAAATCTCAGCTACAGCCATTTCCATGTGGACCCTGCTCTACTGCACCCTAGGAGGTGTTTCAAGCCCATTCCATTGCTCCATACTTAGTTTCAGCAATGTTACTGCTGTTGAGGTTCTCTCTGAGAACATACGTATTGCGACTAAGTTTTTATTAAAAACTTCCCGGCATACATTAAGTGACTTTTTGCTAGACACCCACTCATTTGCAAATAAAAGGTTAGCCTTACCTGCCTTAGTCATTTTTAACCCACACTGATTCATATTCAGGGTCAGAGAGTTTAATTCTATTGTTCTCTTCATACATTTTATTTAAAATGTATAGATATTTCGAGTGACCTGGGGCTGACTGACCTGGTTCAGTTAAAGACAGAGGTTCTTCAGTACAGAAACAGCAAAATCCAATAAACAAGGAGAACTAGGAAATGAAATCTGATGAGCTGAGGATCTCACAGAACTGAATGCATTTAACAGTCTATAGTATTTCAAATAAAAGACAAAAACTTGCACAGAACTTACTTGGCAAGAAAAGGAAAAAAGCTGGAAGAAAGGGCCATAGATGTTGTTGGATGAACAGCCATATCAAAAAAGTCATTAAGAATAAGCAAAGATGCCAGGGAACAGAAAGGAAGTATCACTAGAAAAAGCTGTTTCTTAATAGCAGAGTAGAAAGGCAGAACTGTCACAGGGTAAGCTGATTGAGCCCACGCAAGATTGGAGCTCTGATGAAATCTCAGTTGCAAGAATATCATGTGCCAATGAGCCCTGTATGACAGGTGTGCATTTAGCCCTTATCTTCAAAGTTCAGCATTTTTAAATATCTTTTGTTGCAATTAATTAGACTGTCCCTAACATTAAATTGCTGCTTCTCTGACATTCACTGGAGCACCATCTTGTTAATTGTCTCACTCAGTAATTGCCTCCAATGCCCTTTCTTCCTGGAGTGATTGTTATTTTTTCCTCCTGGGTTTACAGACCTGCCAATGGCCAATCTGTAGGACATTTGTCTCCCAACCTCGCATTTCAGTGTCCCCCTTCTCTGCAGGCCACAACCCTTCTCACACTTAGATCAACAACTCCGGTCTCCAAAGAACAGCTAATTATATTACTCCACTGCTAGGTAGCTCCGATATGTCCCAGTGAATCCCAAATCAAACATGGAGCAAAGCTAGTGCTTCACACACAGGTATGTGCTTTGCTCCTCTCCATGTCTGCGTGCCCCTTCTGTTTGAGTATGAACATCCTCGAGGCACACACGTGGAACTGTAGGTTGTCCCAAGCATCTGCACAACTGTTAGGGAAAATGTTATTTTTTAAATTGCGGTTTGAATTTTTTGAATTGTGAGTGTCAGTTTCTTCCAAAAGACAGATACTGGGACTTCGTGTCATACGCACCCCATGAACTATCCATGTGTATTTTTTTTTCTCTCTTAAGCAGCTATGTTGATTTGGTCGTACCTGCTTAGTGCCCCACTCGATTACTTGCAGATGCAGTCAGTGGTCAAGGGTGTCTGAAAGTCACCAGGCTGCTTTTTCTCTGGACCAAAACTAAAGCAGAGCTAAAGAGGCTGATCTGTAATGTGATAAAAAGAAAGTCCTCCAAAGGAGAAATAAATGGTTAAAAGATAAGATGCAAAGGCTTACAGCAAGGGGTTGAGTTCTCAGTGGAAGAAAGTCACCTGTGGAATCCCAAGGGAATATGTACTAATTGATCTAGTCATAAGCAACCTGGAAAATGGGACAAGATGAAGTAAGTTTGCTGACAATACAAAGTTATTCAAAGTAGCAAATTTAAAGCCATCCGCTAAAAGATTCAGCAGGATGGCATAATACAGAATGACTGGGAAATAAAAAGGTAGCCAAATTCAATATTGATAAATATAAGGTAATGTATTTGAGAGGAGGGAAAAAAATGACTTTATATATGCAATGTTAGGCTCCAAAACAGCTATCACCACTGTGGAAAGCAATCTTAAGGTTATTATAAATAGGTCTATGAAAATGTCAGCTCAGTGCTCGGTAGCATTTAGAGAGGCAAATCAAAGGCTAAGAAATAAAGAAAATATCATAATGCCACTGTCTAGATCCATAATGTGACTGCATTTGACTGGTGTGTGATATTCTCTCTCCCTCCTCCAAACTCAAAAAAGTGGATGAGAAAAAAAAAAAAAAAAAAGCTCCAAAGTATGAAACAGTTCCTATGTGACAAACAATTACTCAAATTAGGAGCCTTTGCCCAGAAGACCAGAATACCAGGGAGGGGTATGATAAATCCTAAACAACCATAGGAGACTAGGAGGACACAAAGTGTAAGTAACTACTCACTGTGCCCAACATAGGAACATCAAACAACATGTTCAAAGAGACCAAAGGGAGATGTTTCTTCAAAAAAAACATAGTTCAGCTGCCTAACTCGTTGCCACAGGAGGCTGAAGGCAATGAATTCTCTTTGGGCTAAAAAGACATCCTTCGCAATCCTGTGAAGGTGAATCCATCTGAGGGCTACTGAATGGAAAGAGGCAGAATTTCCCTAAGCTGCGATCTCAGGAGCACAGCAGAGCGGTCTTGGGTAGCATTGCTGTGTTCTCCACTTCTGTGTCTTTCGCCAGCGGACGGCTGCCACTGAGGGGATGTGCTGCGGTCTCCTATCACAGTTCTCCTGGTTTTAGGTTGTCCTGATTCCTTGGGGGAATCAGAATCAGATGCAAATTTTATCTTTTGCTCCTCAGAAGTGAGGTGGGGGGTACAAACAGAGCTCTGATGTATACTTTTTGCTGGTATAAAACATAGTTTGGTCTAAGTCAGAATGGAGGTGTAAATTGTGTGACTTGGATTAATTTGGCATTCAGTGGGTGTGTGAATGATGGCATATGCACCAATGGAACAGATGGTCTGGGCAGCAGAAGAAATAAGTAGATAGCTATAAAAGAAAGAAAACCCCCTTCAGTCGAACCCTGATCATCATTTCATCAGGGTAAACCTAAAACAACTCCATTGAAGGGGCTGAGCTGTTTACCTCTTCCACTTGATTGATGATATCTTAGGTCTTTGATGAATTCAGCCTCATTTCTTGCTGGAATTTCATCTGCTTCCTCCAAGTTGAACTTGGTTCCTTAGGTTGTTGACCCTCTCTTGTTGAATCTTCTCTGATCTCAGGAAAGTGAAATCCATCTTACTTACACCTTTCCTGAATGCTATATATGCCCAAGATGACTGTGGCCCATAGCCACAGCAATACTCATCATGCCATTGCATGCTTCAGGTAGCTCGGGATCATGGGCAAGCACAAAACCTCATAAACCTGTTTCACTCCAGCTAAATGACTCCTGGAGTGGTTGAAAGGCAGCTAAAGAATCAATTCTTAAATAAAACCACAGTCCAGGACTGTAGTATAAAGATACTTTTCTAACATATATGTTCTCCACCTCTATTTTTCTTCTTGTTTTCTTTTCCCCTTTGGTTAATTGTTGGTGCTCCAACTACCTTGGTGTCAGCATGCTCTGTTCATGGGACATCATGAGACAGAACAGACAGGTGTATTTGCACAGAGAATACGTCAGACTGAACCCAGAGCAAAAGGTTTTTTCATGTCCTAAATGGACAGCAAGATAAATAATGACAATACAAAAGCACTGAGATGATGAACATAATGGAGAGGTTGGTGACAGAACTTTATCCTAAAATAATACTTTTTACATTATTAGTTAAAAGGAGCTTTCTCTATTTTTGTGTAATCTGATAAACACAGCTTATGTTATTCTAAGCATGAATGCTTGTCAATATCAAGTTTACATACTCAGACGCTGATCAGATCACAGGAAAAAAATAATTGCACATAAAACACTGAATTCTTGTAAACGAATCCTGTATATCTGTGTACTTAAATAAGTCTCAGATATGAGGCTGCTACATTGTTTCCAAGTAGAAACAGCATCCATATCTCTGTGTGGGTGGATAGTCAGTGGGTGGGTATCATAAAAAAAATGATGATGTATTGTATATATCCCTCCATTGTTTTCAAATATGGTTCTGAATTATTAATATCTAAAAATGGAGTAGTCCAATTCTCCCCTTGTTCATCACTGTTTACTTCGACCTAAATTTAGCAGGAAATGCAGAACAGTTAATTGTGCAGCATAAGCAGAGAAGGCTCCCAACCATTTTGGAAACACCCTGCTTCAGAGATAGCCACAATCTTATAGTCAATTTCTCTATTTTATTTTTTATTGCTATAATCTACTGCTGAAGTCTGCTGATTTATGACTCAGTCACTTGATATGCTCTCAGAAGCTCCTTGGTTTTGCAAACCAAAGGGAGAATGGTGGGGGGTTTCTCACCTCATCCTTCACAGCCAGGGCATCATTTAACCAAGCAGACGCAAATATCTATGTGCATCAGGCATCTCAATTTAGCTTTGGTTTAACTTTTCCTTTGGCACCCACCAATGGGAGAGGCTGACTCTTCTGCTTGCAATTTCCTTTGCAAGTTTTGCAGACTCCCCGCCTCAGCACCCGCAGGCCCCTTTGCTCAGCACCTGCACCTGAGCGCTTGGCAGTTATGGAAAGTCTGTGGTTAAGCATAATTGGGCTATTTCCTCATCCCTTGCCTCCGGGAAACCCATAGCCTCTCCAGAAATTCACGTGGGGTTCCTAATCATAGACAACTCAAGAAATACAAGTATAAAAGGGGCACTCTTTGCTGCAGACCAGCATGCAAATGTGCAGCTGCACATGGTGAGGCTGTGCTGGGGGCAGTTAGATTTGTTGAAAGCACAGAAATATCCTAGAAGACTTGCTAACCACCTCCAATAGGCTCTGCTCTCTCTTGCCCTGTAGCAACCCTGCCAACCACTGAAACACCAGTTTTTCTGCTGCTAATCTGCACTATTCAGAGGCTTTTGCACTCTCCTCTCTCTCCTCTTGTACCCCTCGCTGCACACTCGAGGCCTCTTCTCCCGCATCAGCAGTGCTCCTAGATCCCACACAATCACAGACACTCCCTTAAAGAAAGGAAACTGAAGTCAGCTTCAGCCCTCAGCACGCCCAGGCTGGAATACTAAACAAAGTCCTTACCTGGAAGGTCTCCTGAGGTTCATCATTATGTCAAATGGGTTCACAGCTCCACTGCTCTCTTTTCTAAATAGATCCTCATCTACCTCTTTGACTTTAGTTCTTCTTTATTCACTGCCACAGAGATTGGTTTTAGATAGGGATAGGTAGAATCAGAGAAAGCTGCAGATTTATTAGTTTTTTAAAGAATACCTGTGTCTCATTTAAGAGTTAGTTGGCTGGCTCTAGCTGTAACCTCACATTCCTGTGGCACATCAGAACTGGAGGAAGATATCTTTTGGCAATAAATTCACATGGAGTTTACGAGCACAGTTTGGGATTTCAGAGAGCTTGGTTCAGGAAAAGGATTTCATAGAACAACAGATAATCAGATTACAAAGGCACAGTCTATGCTTCCTGCACACTAGACCGTGTCTTAACTCCTCTTGAAATGGAATGTTTAAGCAATGGAAAACTTCAGCAAACTAGAAGAGCATTCTGCACACCATGTCTCTCCAGAGCTTTAGAAATGAGACCTCTTGACTTTCACTTATGTGTCCAGCACATGATATATTAAATGACTTGGCCAAAAACATATTTCTAAAATGTATTTCCTAATCGTACAGGAAAATTGATCAATTCTCATTGCACCTATACCCAGCTTGTATGTTCCTTCAGCATAATGTAAATTAGGGATCATGTAATTTTACATTTCCACTTGTAGATGGTGATAAGCAATCTCAACATCTCAGTGCACACATTAAAGGTCAGATCTTCAGCTTCATCTGTATTGAAGTCAAAACATTATACATATATATTCACATCACAGAATCATGTGCATATAATATAATTTCGAGAGAGAGTGGATTGAAAGCAGCATCCAGTCAAGAGTTATATGAAGGTTTCTGAATGTGACTCTAAAGCTACAGATTAATAGAAAAGAAGAACTGGAAATGTGCAGCGAACATTATTAATATTGCAAGATTTTGAGGATACTAGATGATTTGGAGAGTGTTCACTAGGGCCTCCTCAATATTTTCATATAAGAAGAAAGGAAGCAGAGAGTGCTTGTTAACCTGTTAGCAAAGCATATTATCGTGGTGTGGAAGTGTGAAGCAACAGTAAATGAAACCTGTCTGAGTTATTCTTGCAGTCACAGAGGTAATACAGAGTATGGTAATGGTGGTTTGCATATTACAATTACTGATCATGCAACTATTGTTTAAAATGAAAGGCTTTAGAGTCTACCCTTAAAAATACTGTACCAGGTGCTCTATGTCTGCTTTAAAATAGGTAAGTTGCCTAGTCTACAAATAGCTTGGATGCTTTCCACTCATGTATAATGCATAGCTCTGGCCTCATACAGGTTAATCACAACTTCTGAGGCAGACATAAGAGGCTTCTTTTAGAGTAATTATTACAGCAATCTGTTCTCATTACAATAAAGCTTAGCCCTCAAATGCAAACCTGCTTTATTTAACCCATATTAAAGTCAACAGTCAGATGAGCAAGGGAGATGGCTTAAAACCTTCTGACCATTGGCAGCATCCCAGCTGATGATGGATATCAAGGACCTAGTCTTTTTAACACTAATTTCACTTTTCTGTTCTTGTTCTTTAAACACAGAAGGGAGGAATTGTGTTCCTTCTCATGTGTTTGTACAAGTCACGAAGGCTGTGGTATAGAGTGCATTGCAAGTATAAGCCCACCTGCAGCTTCATCCTTGCAGGACAGAGCCTGAGGCTAAAGGATGAACTCTTACAGCCACCAAGAACCACCTCTGCCCATGTCCGTCCACCTCCATATTACCATACTCCATCCTTCAGAAAAGACTCTATGCTTGAGCCTTGCGTTCTTTGTGGAAAAAAATATATCTATTGCATATATATCTGTGTGTCTATATATGAGTCTATATATACACACAAAATCAAAAGCCTGTTAAAACAAAGCATTACTCTAGATATGTATTATCCCTCAAAACAGTGATGAGATGAGCATGAGCAGTTAGTGGCAAATATCAGCACTGTCGTTGCTCATAGGCTATGCTCAGCTATTACTGTGAAGAAAGTCAAATGAAAAGCTCAAATGAACCCTCTCCTTGTGCCCGAAGCACAGACGATGGAGACCAGCATGTACCAGCAAGGAGGAAAAGGCTGGTGGAAATCTGAACTAGATATCCAGGCTTCCTGCAGGCTTGAGGTAACATGCGCTGGCAGAGCAACAAGGTGCTCAACCCTGTCCCAAATCTGTATATTTTTTTGGAGTACCTGAACTGAGGAAGAAGCAAGTGGATCATAGGATTTTAGCTACCAATACAGAATTCATTGATTTCCTTCATCCCCAAGATAAAGAAGAGTCATTTCTTTCCAGGTCTCAGCTTCTGCTCAAAGCTGCAGCTTTGATTTATCTCTTCTCTTGGGAGTTATGTTTTTCACCTCTGTCTCCCAATCTCTGTCTCCCAATCTTCTATCTGGCCAAGCTCTGCTTCCACAAGATCCTGATCTGGATGCTGAGAGTGCACAGCAACCTGTACTGAGAATTTTCTTCAAGGTTCCCAGGAGTTCACTTAAGGGAAAAATCATATTGACAGATATTAACAGAATTGATTGATATTAACAGAAGTTGTTAAAGCAGATATTTCTATTGTGCTTGCTGATAAAGGCAAAAGCCTGTAATTGGAAAAAATAAACAAAGCAAAACAAAACAAACAAAAAAAAAGCAGAGGTAAGTTAGCCAAAAAAGGCATTTCTGGAATTCTGGAGAGTTACCCAGAAGTGTTTCTGCAGTCTTTGGATTTGCAGTGACAACCTAGATTAACACGGCCGTGTGAATGTCAAAAGGCCATGAGCTCTTCCTTGCATGGGGAGAGTGACGATTTACCCATCTTTTGCTAGTGTTTGTTTCCAGTTACTACTGGAGAACATTTTAGTGGGTACATCCTGCAGGCTATTGATAAGCTGTTTAAAATAATACACCGTTTAATAAGAAACTGAAATCAGCCTAATGGAACAGGAGGATATATTCCTTGTAATCAAGTAACAAATGATGCAATATATGGCAGAATCCCAAACTCCATTAAAATAAGTTTTTAACTAAGTGTTGGCTTAACCAAATGCCATGCTGGCCTACGAACAGTCATGTTAATTTTAATGAACAGTCTATAAATGCTTATGCAGTACTTAAATGTATAATATATATGTCAGTCCTTTCTGTGCTGGACTGCTGGAGAGACCAAAGGCAAATATCTACAACCTCACAATGACAAGGCTCAAACATCATGGAATAAAATATGAGATTTTAAAAAGCCTTTACCCTGGTATGATATTACATTCCAGGACATATCAAATAGCAACTAATATTAGTGAAATGATTCTCAGACTTGGAATTGCAGTAACAGCTCATGAAAAGTGAGTAGGCAAAGCTCAGGTGCCTTTTTAATGTCACAGTTTTAAAAAAACTACTGTAAAGTCCTTTCATCTTTGTTGCTGCCATGGTGCAGTTAGAACATATGCATGCTGTAAGTAAACCACGAAATGGCTGATGGCACAGTTCTTGAAAAAATACAAAAATGATATTTTTTTAGCAGAATATCCACCCACAGGAACTATTTCTAATAAGAAGAATTATTTGCTGCTGAAGCTGAGAGGACTGACTGTCTTTATACATTTTGCCTATTTTCTTCTTGAAAATATGGGCTGAGTAACAGTTTTATAAATACTATGTATTTATAATATAGTTAAAATACTAACTTGTGTCTGTCATAACTGCTTTAAGTCACATGATTCTTCTATCCTGTTTCCTGGAGAAAATATTCTCTCCTCTGGATCAAAAAGAAATGAAATGTCAGAAATGAAAACACTAATGAATAAGGGGATGGATATTTTTAATAACATTAAACATTTGGTTTTACTGACAGCTACTGAAAAGCATCCAAAAAAAACCTATACTAAGTAATACGACTTTCATTTACCTCTCAAGTGAGTGGTCATACCCACAGACTATCCAAATCTCGTAGGAAGTTTCCACAGGATCCTACAGGAAGCTCGTAGGAAGTTTCCACAGAGAAACTTCTTCTGGTTCCAAGGTGGATTAACCTAGCAGTAAGATTTGTGAGACTGATTTAATTAAATGATAGATATGGATACTTCTCCCAAGAATATCCAAATGTCCTTGCCCCAAGAGAAGACATTGGATTTTTATTGAGTGAATGGGAATTCAAAATTATGTAGGTATTCAGGTACTCTCTCCTGACCATATGAGGAAAGCCATTTAAAATGGTGCTTCAAGACATACAGAAGACACACTCACTGTGACTTGAGTTCCTTTAAACGACAGTATCCAAATTTCACATAGAGACCCAGATCATGCCTCAAAAATGTCCTAGTCACATCTCTATAGCTTGTATTTTGCATCTTAGGATAAGAGCTCCCAATTAGAGACAAATCTTAACATACCTAAAATCCATTTGTTTGTGTGACTTTCGATAGCAAGCTATTAATATTAATATGAAACTGTCCAGAAATACGGGGGATTGTATTGTACCCACATAGTTAAAAAAGAAAGTCAGCAAGAATATGTCTAAAGGTATTGTTGAATTATTCAATACAATGAGCTCATTGTGTTGTTAACATGAATTAACTTGCCTCTCATAGCCCTTCTTTTGTAGCTATCTGTCAGTCTTTTCAGTTCCTAAATAAGAGATGTAGATTATGATTATGACCTAAAGCCTACCAAAGTTGATGCCTTCAGGCTGTGCCTTCAGACTAAGAAAAAAATGCTTCCAGCTATCACACATTCACTTTTTATGACTGTAACAAAAAATGCATTAGGCACTTGTTTATTGACAAAACAGTGGCTAAGCAAATAGAAGTATGTAACAAGGCCAGAAGCTATCATTTATTATTAATAATTAATTACTTGAAGACCAAGAACAGTCTTTCTCTATTTTCAACCATCAAGGTCCAGAACTAACACAGTTTTAAACAGGTATCCGATTTTCTTTCTGTCTAAGCCTGGCTGCATTCAAGGTGGTAGGGAAAAAAGTGATAGAAGCAACCTCAAACTATTTCAGGTTGTGTTTTTAACACACTAGCTGATTCCTTAAATCCTATCCAATGAATCCTCCACATTAAACACCAAAGGTTTATCCTTGAACTTGATTTAGAAAAATCATCTGGAGAGCAATCAGCTGTAATGCAATGGGTTAAAACTATAAATAGTGGTTGCTAGTCACTTCTGTTGTTTCTCATTCGCACCTAAAAGGAAAATTGAAGTAGATGTGAGCTTAAAATGAGTTTTGTATTTTTTACTGTAGGTTAAATCTTTTGCAAGCCTTAGGCAGCAGTAGCAGCAGAGAATGCTGGCATATTCCATCGCAGATCAAGCTGTCCAGTGAGCTCATTACTTCTACTGTTACTGGTGAGTAAAACATTATCATTACTGTATTTCTGGTTTCTGTAGAATAAGCAGATCTACAGACCCGGGGCTCTATGGTCTATGAAAGCCGCTATTCCTGAAGCCAGGAATTGACTGAAGATTTTGAGAACTGCCAAAAAGAAATGGGAAGTACCATGAAGTTCAAAATCGCTCATTTAAAGCAGCATATTGCATTCAGAAAATGGGTAAATGAACTATCCAGGTAAAACTGCTGAAAGAGAACTAGTCGGTTTCTTTTTGCTCTTTGAATGAAAAATCATGAGGGGTTACTAGCAGAGGGAGGAGTGTCATGCCCAGTTTATTTGCTAATTCAGCAACATCTGCAAAGCATGGTACTATTTTGTAAACTGTTAGAAAATCTTGACTTTATTGATCAATGTCAAGGCTGCCCCAGCTTTCATTGACTCACTATTCATGAGCTTATTACCCAGTTGACTTCTATCAACATACCATACTGCACAAGAACACATGGCTGAAATAGCAATGAGCCAATCTTTCAGCTAGACATTCTCTTTCTGGGAAGCAATCCTCTTTAGTTTTATGCATAATATTGAAACCTCATATATTTCAAAAAAAGCCAGCCATAAATGATTTAGGCTGTCAGTTTTGCACTTCCATCCTGCAAATGAAATACTTTTCTGTGATTTAAATATACAGAGGAAATGTTTTTTGCTAGACAGTGGACACAGTTGATACAAATCTTTGCTTAGCTAAAAATTTGAAGTGCAAATTGTTGTGCTCCTGTACAAATATTGAGCAGAGTGTTGCCTGCAAAGGTTAAAAGATGCTGACTGTAAAAAATGCTGGGCTGTCTTTATTCTCTCAAGCATTTCCCTGCTAATGGTGGTGTTTAGGAGCTTGATGTCAGATCAAGTTTCTACTGTTTGTTTATCAGAGGTAATACATCTCCATGGAATTGCCTGGCATTCAAGTTAAAAATCTATTGCTCTCATTGTCTCTTCCCCAGAAAAGTATTCCTAGGAATCCCTCTGCTTATTTTAAGCATAATTAAGGAAAAAAAAAAAAAAAAAAAAAAAACTGTCCTTCACTCCCCAGACAGCAATTTTACCTCCTCTTGTCCAAGGAAGCAATTGCCAGTGCAAATGTACTGACCAGAAGGTTGCTGAAGGAGGATTTGCTGCATTCCATGTTGGAAAGAAACTGCATTTTTCCAGGATCCTAACTAGAATTATAGCAAAAATGTGGTACTGTTCTAGCAGCAATACTAGGATTTTTTTGCTGAGCTTTAAGCTACTCCTCTTTTTCCCTTGCTCACTTCTATGCTCGATTCCGATGAATCAATCAGTTCATTCCAATAACGCCTATACCTGAGCAGCGAGGAGGGAACCCACTATGTGACCTCTCTTCTCACAGTGAATTTCACCTTAAAATAGGTAATAAATACAGTCTGTATCTTCACCTTACAAAAATGTTGCATCCTTATCCCTACCCACCATCTTTTTTTTACAAGGAAGGTTTTCTTAAGATTTATCTCTGTAGCAAAGCCTCCATGCGTTTTCCATCATAGTGTCTGTTCTCCTACCACGTGGTATCTGGCTAACGCTGTGCAGTCAATTATGCAGTATCTGGGCAGAGAAGCAATCACAGCACACACCAATGTTAAAGCAATCACGTGATGTGTCTTCTTTGGCGTCATCCTTACCACTGCTGTTAGTGAGAAAGATCTTTAAAAACGACCTCAAGCCTTTTTTCCACATCTATCTCTTTCCCTGTTTTAATAAGATACTTGCTCTGTGTTAGACATGATGAAAATATAGACAGACATATAGAAATGGGAGATTTTTGATAGCAATATTTCCCTTAAAAAGCTAGCAGGGCTCATACATTTCATACACTGATATTTAATGTAGCAATAAAGAGATCAGCAAAATTATACACAGACACAGTGCCAAGATGGGGCTTGTTTGTTTTTCTTTTCTTAAAGTGAACAAGCAAAACTGTTTTCCATACCTGGACTAAAATCATCTTAACTGTAACTGAATTCACCTTTTTAACTTGCAGCACTGCAGGGTGTATACATAATTAGCATGATATTAAACATTTTCATGACTGCATTTTTCATTTAGGAATTTGAATAATGATTCCTCCTGGTGTTTTCATAACATCAGTACTGAAACATTTAACAATTTTGCTTGGGAGGAACTGGAAATACTACAAAACAACACAACAAAAAAGCTGAGTTTTATACCTGTAATTCCTCTGCTCCCACCACTAACATTTGCTATCCTACCCTCTCCATTTTCTGCTGAATGCCTGTCTTTCACTCTCACAGCCTGAAACCTGAATCTCCTGCTACAAAGAAAAGGTTATCACTTCAGTTCATTCACGGGCAAACTGTTCAAAGTCAGCTGTCAATCGGTGGTCCATTCCAGCATTCAGGAAGATCTGTATTTATTGTGGCTATTTAGATGACAAATTCTTATAGACAAGCTGGAATAGAGAAAGTGTGTTTAATGACAGCATCATCCCAACAACATGTTTTCTGCAGATAAGATTTGCATTCTGTGTTAACGGTTTATAGAGCATCCAGAAGACACCAAATATAAAGGAAGACATATTTATCATTTGAGCACATATGCCAACAAAAATGCACACACTACTCCATACGAAAGCAATTTAAATGAAAAAGTCTGGGTAGCCCTTTTGCCTTTTCTTTCTGCTCCCTTTCCACCCTCTCCATTCTTTCCATCCTATTTATTTTATCTTCCTGTCATGACTTTATTTTCTTCCTATTCTTCTCTTACTTTGGAAAGAGGCTGTCAAAGGGAAAACAGATGCACTCACATTTTTCTCCCAATTTTGATCATTGTATGGTTTTTGAATATGACTAAGGATCAAAACTAATCAACAGATGGTTGGCAACATGAATATTCATAAACTCTGAAATACTGTACTTCTCTGACAGATATTATTTAGATGTAAAGAGTATATGTGTTGCCTAACCATCATATTTTGGAAGAGAAAGCTACATTCTTTTTAATTATCCCCCGTTCTTATGAAGTGCATGTTTTAGACAATAAACGGTGATATGTGCATGCATGCTTAGAAAAGGTAAAATGTGCTAGAAACCTGCCATGCATCTTCATGAACCTCTAACATCCTCTGTTTGAAAATCAAACTATTCCAAAGTTTCATTTCCATGGCAGGCGGGAATAAAATATATTAAATATTACTGAAAATAATAAAAAATAATTTAGATTTGCAACTAAAAGAAGATCCAAGAAGATCCTAAAGAAAATCCAAGAGGGTCATGACAATGAACCAGTGAGGAAATAAGCAATTAAATCTAAGTATTTATTTACACTCAGACATACATCAACAGCAAGTAACTATCTATTTAAGTAATAAACTGCTGCCACCTTCTGAATAAAACTCAGAATAACTATGAGTGTGGTCTTCCTCACAAGGCAGAAATAATGTGATATGCTTTCTAATTCCAGAAAATTAGGCAAAAAAAGCAAGTTCAAAGCAAGAGCCAGAAGGTGGATGCTCTGCCTGCTTTGCAGAAGCCACCCTGCCTCTCCTGAACCTGCTGTCACCCCTGCCAGCAGCACGGGGCCACCTCATTGGTAAAACTGAAAATTTAATGTGTGTCACACAACTGGTGAGGCCATCGCTTGATGATAAAAATAAAGCTAAATCAAGCTTTTGAAACTGCATTTTTTTAATTTGAAACTCATTTAGCCTTCATGCCAAGAGCTTCCATGAACAGCTTCTCACCAGCATGCTTGCAGCTTGTTGCTAAAACAGAAAACATTACCCTTTTTTTATTTTTGCATATATCTGTATTTTTTTTATTATTTCTGAGCAGAAAGGCCACTGCTAGGAGGTGGCACCTCCACCATTTATTCTTTGTCTCCCTCATATCCACACAACGCCGGCTAGCTCACGGGGATTTTTCAGCATCAGCTGGTCGGTGGTGCCCGGGGCACGCACTGGGGCTGCCCTTGGACACCAGCCGGGGAGAGCCCTGTCTCAACCCGCTCCTAGAGGGGAAGCGCGGGGAGCAGCGGGAGCCCTT
Organism: Tinamus guttatus; assembly: GCF_059628265.1. Classification (NCBI taxonomy): domain Eukaryota; kingdom Metazoa; phylum Chordata; class Aves; order Tinamiformes; family Tinamidae; genus Tinamus; species Tinamus guttatus. Next base: position 1,511,644 of record NW_028289250.1, read on the forward strand.
TAAAACACGGCGGTAACGGCGGGGGGCGGAGAGGCCGTGCGCGGGGGCGGGGCGTGTGGGGGTGTGGCCTGGTCGGGGGCGTGGTTCTGGTAGGCCCCGCCCCTCGGCGCTGTTCGGGCCGCGGGTGCTGAGCCCGGCGCGGGGCGGGGCGGGCGGTTCCCCGCGCTCGCGGGTGCCGGCGGGGGGAGCCGCCGCCGCCGCCGCCGCCGCCTGGGGCCATGGCGGCGCTGGTGCTGCTGGTGCTGGCGGCCGCGCTGCCGGGCGGGCGGTGCGCGGCGCCGCCGGCCGCGCTGCGCTCGCGCGCCGCGGGCGTGGAGTCGCTGCTCGAGGAGTTCCGGCGGCAGCTGCAGCAGCAGGAGCCGGGCCCCGCGGCGGCGGCGGCGGCGGGGGGCGGCGCGGAGCAGTGCGGCGGCAGCTTCTCGGCCAGGCCCGACTCCATCATCCGCACCAAGGACTCGCTGGCGGCGGGCGCGACGTTCGTGCGGGCGCCGGGCGCCGTGTCGGGCTGGCGGCAGTGCGTGGCCGCGTGCTGCGCCGAGCCGCGCTGCACGCTCGCCGTGGTGCAGGCGCCCGCGCGGCCGCGCCAGCCGGCGGCCGAGCTTGGCTGCTACCTCTTCAACTGCACGCACCGCGGCCGCGCCGTGTGCCGCTTCGCGCCGCACCGCGGCTACAGCGCCTACAGCCGCCCGCCTGCCGCCCTCGCCGCCGCGCCGCCCGCACACGAGCCCCGCGCCGGGCCGCCCCCGCCGCCGCTGCCAGGTAAGCGCCGCCGCGGGGCCGTTACGCGGCGCGGCCGTTACGGCGGGTAACGGCGCAGCGGGAAATGGCGGCGAGCGGCGGCGCGGCGGGGCCCGCGGCGCCGCCATTTGCTGAGGGGGCCCGGCCCGGCCGGGGCCGCGGTGGCCGAGGAGGGGTGCGGGGAGGCAGTCCGGGAGGTGCGAAACGTGTGGGCTCTATGTGTGAAGTACCCAAGTTTAATGTGAGTTTTTGTGCACTGAAATTAGAATTGCTGGTGCCAAGATGTAGACCAGAGAAGGGTGATTCACAGCTAGCCCAGAGGTGCCGTAGGTGGCCTGTGTAACCACTAGAGCCTGGACCACACCAGAAGAAGCCATGTGGTCGCCCTCGAAGCAGAGCTCTAGGTGAAAACGCGCCTGTCTCCAGGAATTTGGACTCTTTGGATTTCCCACTGTCTGATCCAAAGAACTTACAGTCACCCTTCACCTCCCACAAATACAATCTGTTATTAGCAGCAGCCGATCTTGGCTCATTACATCATAGTTTCATTGCCTCCTATTAACAGCACTTTTTAAATGCCGTCTTCCTCATCAGCTTCAGTTTTTCGTATGCTGAGTAAGTTAGTCACTACACAAAACATGAATGAAAACACTGTATCTGGATTGCATCTTGTCAAGGGGAGACTTTGGGCTCAATTCCTCATCCACTTCCACCAGTTTTATGAGAACATCTGTGGTGTTGTGCAGGAGGAAAGGGAGAACAAGGGCTCGATTTTTAGAGAAGTCAGGTGCCAAAATATTTTGAAACGTGCATGGGTAGTTAAGTAGGAAGCTGCAGGGAGAAACTTGTGGGGAATTAAGTTTAAGAGGACAGAGAAAACACAAGATGTTTTTGAAGTTCACAACAGGGAGGGTATTAGATACATAGTATTATTTACGTATTGATTTTGGGTGTGCCTTATAGCCAGGTGTGAAATTGCAAGAGAGGAGACTCAAGACTAGGTTTTATATCAAAATGTTAAAATGTCATCTTTTCAGATGTTCTTCATTTTGAATTGCCTTTTGTTCAAATCTAGACCTAATGCAGAATGCAGTTACCATACTCTAGATATTGGAGACTTTGAATTCCAAAGCCCTGTCTTTTTGGCAGCTTTAATGACTATCAGAACTGATCTAGGAAGGTATTTTCCATAGCGATCTGCAAATTGCTCTGTATTCTGTTGGGTTTATTTAAAAATCCTCCCTCAAGGTAACTGTGATACCAGAAAAAGGGGGTTATGGCTTCTTAATACAATTACTCTGGAGCTGAAGCAGAGCCACGAAGGAGAGGAAACTTCATTCAAACATCTGTCAGCCATGACATAAAACAGAAAAGAAAAAAAAATAAGATTAAATTATATTGCCACATGATGTTATGTTATCACTGCATTTTGAATGAAATTGAAAAGTTAATCTGGACAACATTGCATAGTGGGAAGGTGAAGACATATCTCTTTTCTCCTGTGTCATACGGTGATTTAATTTACAGCAATGAGCTTTGAATTCTGAGAGTTTCTCTCATACATGGGTCATGTCCTACCTGTTCCTTTCTTTTTCTTTTCAAAGTATTGTGCTATTGAGTCTTCTGCTACTTTCTGTTTGATAATCCCAAATCAACATTTACTCACAAATATGACCTCTTTGTAATTCCAAAATCCTTCTGAGTATACAGTGATCTCTAGTGTTCTAGCTTTTTTGATCTTCAACATACCAAAATGCATTATATATTTGATTCTAAGAGTGTGTAGTGATGAGGTGTGTATCGTTCAGATCAAACATATCTTTGTGTCCTCCCAGAAAAGTCAGTGTTGGGATGAATTTTTGAGACAAGACATCCCACTGTATTGGAGTTCTGATCTTTGATTCGTTTTACTCCTACTTTATACTAGTTTAACTGTTTACTTTTTTTTCCCCCGTGTGAATAGTGCTTTTTAAACATACTTGCTTTTGAGAACTCCGAATATACACATTAGGCAAAGCTTCCTGTGCCAGCTGGATTAGTAAGAGCTGTTCAGTGCTGTTCTATTATTAGACCCTGTTATCAGTTATTTATATTTTTCTTAATTTAAGGCATTTGTTTTGAAATTTTGTCCCCCTCATGTTTGGTGTCAGATGGATTCCTTGAAGTGTTCCAAAGAGTGCCTTAAGTACTTCTGAGAAGAAAAGCGTATAAAAGTTTGCTTTTTAGACAGTGATTAAAAAGGCATATATTATTGCTCATTGCTTTGTTAGGCTCCAAGCCTTCAAGGAAGGACTTGAGATTTGGCAGGAGTGTGTACAAGGAGGATTCCCTTCACTGGCTTTTCTTTTGTGCAGCTCTACCCGAAGTGAGGAGGCCATAAACATGTGCTTAGTAGATGTTTCTTACTGCGCAACGTGAAAATCATTTATATGTGCAATTCTTACTGACTGTGCTGCACAACCCAACAGACTGGGGCTTATTCCAGGCAAAGGAAGGTGTCTCTCTGTGTTGTGGGTCTGGCCTGTGGCAAGGAGAAATGCCTGGCAGCACATTCAGTTGGCTGATGGGAACACTGTGAACAGCATGCTTAAGTGAACCGTCTCGCACTGAAATTTGGGAAAGAGAAAAGTGCTGCCCTGAGCAGTGCTTGTGCTGTCTTTCAGGTGGATACTCAACAGTGAATGCATACCTTTCCCATCTCCTCCCTCCTCCCCCCCAAAAAAGAAAGTCTTCTGTAAATGATAGCTGAGTTTCATAAATAACTCATCTCTTTTTTTTTTCCTTAAAGAATACGATGAGCCTCCACAGTGCAAGGCAGGGCAGGATACTGTGCTGCAGGCCCCTGTCGACTGGGTGCTTCTGGATGGCCGGGAGAGCTCCGATGACCATGGAATTGTGCAGTACGAATGGAGTTTGCTGCAAGGTGACTCATCTATTGACATGAAGGTACACCTAGAACCTCATGGATGCCAGCTACTGGCAGTTTGTTGTATTCCTTATAGCTCAGTTTTAAGTGCAGGAGTCAAAACACTGTAAGTATTCAAATGACTATCAAACACCAGGTTTAGGATGAATATTCAATTTGAGCCTTACTTCAGGGGGGTTTATACAGTGCACTTTTATCTACAATGCATGAGACAGCCCATGGCAAGTAAGTAGATACCAATATTCTATTGTATTTCATCTTTCTTCTCTGCTCTCTCCAGGCATTGCTTGTGCTCACTGTAGCTGCTTTTTGGTTTCTGTGATCCACGCCAGAGAAACCTCAGTAGTTCAGTTACTAAAAATATTACCATATTTTTAACCTACACTTTCTTTTCAGTGCTTGTGGAGAAACTCCAAATAAATTTGTGATGTAGACCTTACAAGACATACTGAAGAACTGCTTTATTGTATCTGCACCATTTATGTTACAACTGGGTTTTAACCTTTTTGATCGTGATATCAAAATAACCATGAAAAGAGGGTTTCTCCACCTCCACTTCTTTTGTGGCTGCTATAAGAGCAGCAGCAAAGGAAAGGAAAAGTGTTTCAAACGCACCGAGTCTTTTTGCAGTCTGCAATATTGAGAGCACATCTGAGACTCCACCTCGGGCAGAAAGGACATGGCAAAGGGGAGACGGAGTCACCCTTAGTCTTTACTGATGCAGGGAGGCTGCCCCTGGCTAGGGAGAGCTTAGACAGCACAGCAGCAGCAACAGGAAAAAAGACCTCCTGGATCAACCTTAAGAAGGGAGCTGGGTTTCTCTGGTGAAAAGTTACTGAAATTTATGCACAAGTAATTTTTTTGTAACCATGCTCCTTGAAGAATACACGATAGGGATATTCGGAAGGATTAGTCAAGCCAGTGCTATATATTTTTGAAAGTCTTGTCATCTACTACATGGTACATCTTTGGAAGGGTTATCATCTTCAGCCAGTTCTGAATTACTTGATGCTGTGTCACAGGTTAAATCTGTCATGTCAAAGACCACTGTGAGTTATTTCTCTTCAATTATAATTTTATTGGCTTGAAAAATACGAGGCCAAAAGGCATTTATGAGGTGTGCAAACAGCTCATATCCAGAAAAGAGTAACAACAGCGTAATATCCAGAAAAGAGTTCAATGAAGCTGGAATAGTCGCTAGACATTGCCTCAATAAAAGGAAGATTTTATTATCTTGAGTTGTTAATCAGACCTTTTGCAGCATCGTTAGATTTCTTTTGAAATTAATGTGATGTAGCAATATATCTATAAAGAAACACAAAAATTAGAAGTTAACAAAAAATTTTAAAGTCCATGTTATTACTTCTTTACTTGTAAAATAGTGACCAGGCTCATGTTTATTTAAACCTGCAAAATTCACATTAATTTTGGTGATTTCTTTATATTTGATGACTGAAATCAATTCTTACACTTAAATAGCTGCTTAAAAAGCTGCTTTTCTATTATCTTCAAATGAGCAAGAATTTCTCCCACTGATGTGTATTTTGATGATTACCATAGTAATTTAATTTTAGTGTTGAATTAACTACTGTGATTATTCATACAAATATTGTTGGCTTAGTTGGTATCCTGAAGTTACTGAATTTCCTTTGATCTATTCTTAGAAAACTGTATGTGAATGCATAGCAACCAGGGATAATGAGGCTGTATGTTTAAATAAGATAAAAGGCAGCTGTTACATTGCACTCAGGTACTAAGGAATAAATAGAAGGCATAGGAGAGGAAAGGACTACAGAAAGAGATCTTACCATGTCATAGAAGGAAGAAATCATTTATTTTCTGTTGTGATTGTTTAGCTCAGGGATAACTGGCTTGTTAGATGTGCTCTCTCCATACTGTCACTGCAAAGCTCTGCTACAGGTGTGGGGGATGGTGGATTTTTTTTTTTTTTTTTTGTCATGATCATTATCTGGAAGTTTACTGTCTAGTCTGAGCCAAAGTTCAGAACAAAGTAAGTAGAGTCAGGCCTTGCTCAGCTTGCTCAGGGCAGAACGAAGAAGGAAAGGACAGCAGAGAGGTCCTCAAGAGGACTGGCGTATTCCCAAGTTCTGAAGCAAAAAGCCAGAGTTTCTCTGTACTTTTGCCAAGAGTGAGACTCTGGTTTACAAGTTTTAGAAGTCATATTTGCTCTCCCAGCAACCTTGGTGAACAACAGCAGTGCTTTTGAAAGTGCTTTTGAAGGTATATTTAGTTTTGTAGTACAGCAAGTAATAAAATGCAAAGTGCCATATTCAGGAATCATCAGGAAACAATGAACGGGACAAATAGATAAATGAGTGCACTTGAATATATGGAAGAAGAAAGAAATTTAAATTAGGAAATTACCATAAGAATAAAGTGAATTTATCAGTACACCCTGCTGTAAAACCCTAGCACTATAGTATCATGTTTATTGAAATTTCCTGTTCTTTTTTTAGGTGTTAAAAATAAATTTGAATGAGTAAAACCAAAGCTCTTTATTGAATTTTGCTGTTAATATTAAAAGTATTCACAGAGTATTGCAGTGTACTTTTCAGTAACTCATTCCTATAAAAATAGGCCTGTGCTCTTGTGAAAATGCACTAGATGTCCAATTAATTTGTGCATGACTTTAGCTTTTCTATTGTGTTTATTAAAGTCGGTGTTGCTGAATTCACAGACAGTTGGAAGTATTTGCGAAGGGAAAGTGTCATGAGGTTAAGAAAATTGGCATTTTATACAAATATCATACTCATTTTATATAAACGTATTTCCAAATTACTATTTTACTAGTAATGTCATTTTGCTATCTATTTTAAGTTATCATAAAAGAAGTTATTTTCTTAAATCTTTTCTGATATAGTGCAATTTGTTTCTATGCATATGTGTGTGTGTATATGAATGACTTTTATGTAAAACTCATACCGGAAGAAGGTGGTCAGTGTTACTAATAAAGCAGTGCTCTCAGTCACCTTGTCAAAAGTCAATTGTAAAAGGTACCACCTTAGTGTATCGTTAGATATGTATTGATCTACAAATTAACTACATAGAGAGTACAAGAAAAAATATTCTAAAATATTGTTGCCTACTTTGTGACACTTCTAGTTACTGAAAAATGACTTAAGTTTATGGATTTTGTTTATTTTTCAGTGTTAGGACCCACAGCCCCATGTAATTAAGTGTACCATCAAAATCAGAATACAAATGTTAAGCATGTTTATTTTTCCAATCTGAAAGCAAAAGTAAAGATCAAAGTTGCACTCACTTGAGTGCTTTGGCTAGACTTAAGAGCAATATTTTATCTATACGAAAAGCACCGAACACAAAATTTATGGACAGATCCTTTATATCAATAAGATTTCTTTTTCATTGGGTTTCTTCTATCAGGTACCACAACCAGGAACACTGAAGCTGTCTCACTTTCAGGAGGGTGTGTATGTTTTCCAGCTGACAGTGACGGACACTGCTGGGCAGCGCAGCTCTGATAATGTCTCTGTGACAGTTCTTCCCCTGGTTCATTCAGCAGTAGGTGAGAAAATGACTGAAATCATTGCCTGTGTGGTGTGAAATCTTATTGTCCATTTCTTCATTCCATATATTGTCCATTGTTATTTCTTCCTTATTCTTTATGCATGGGCACCTTTTTCGCTTTTGAATTACAACTAATAATGTTTGAGACTAACAGATTAATAATAATATTGGCCTGCACCTGTAGACTAAAAGGTGGGATGGTTTCTTGCTTTCATGCATTTCAGCTTTTCTGCTAAATGTTTGTTAAGCCATTGTGGAAATTTTAGGTTACTGTGAAAACTGAAACTGATCATCGTTATTTTAAACTCTGAGCTTTAGGAACATATAAAAACAAAGCCAAAAGCTTAAAAGAAAGAAAGAAAGGAAGCTGCATTTCAGTGGCTATCATTTTGGAGTTATTTCTTAACTAAAAAATAGCATGTATATAGATATGGCTAGTGTAATTACTTCTAATTGCCTTGTAATTAGTAAGCTGCTAATATAGATCTGCTGTTCCAGCAGAAAGTAAAGGTTAAACTAGCATGGTGTGTCTGGATACGTTACTATATTCAGCTGGACCAGTGAAGCCTTGCTCTGCTCCAGTGCATTATCTCCAGATTAGAGAGTAGTCCCAGTGGCAATAAATTGGTGTTATGGAAAAAAAAATGGTTATGAATCTGTATAATAATATCTATGTTCCAGTAATGGATGATAGAATTGTATTCATTGATATTTAATTCAGCTAAAGCAGAGTTTTTCTGATTTGTTTATTTGTTGCTGTGGGCATCTGTTGGTTGTTCCTTGGTAGTGTAAATCCGTTTGCTGTTACCAGCTTAACCAAACAGTGAACTTAATAGTGCTTTACAAAGCAATGAAATACACTACTATTAGGAAGGCAATAGCATGTGTATAAGCACTTAGTAATTAAAAGATCAAAATAAATTTCAGGAGGGCCTTGAGTGTGTATCTGCAATTGTGAAATGTCCAGAGACATTCTTTATTTCTAAAGGAATCTAAGTATTCCTTTAGAATAAGCAAGCAGCAGTACAGCTCTTTCCAGTGAGAGTTGCCTGGAAGATCTTGCGCTCATTCGTGTTTTGACATGCACTGTATTGAGGCCATGTGGATAAATGATGAGCATTCTTTCTAGTCTTTCCATTAGCTTACAGAAAATACGTTGTGAAAGAGCCCAGAGCTATCATACAGCTCATATGTGTGCATATAAAATAAGGTATTGTCAGATGTACAGAATGGATATGGAATATGAAATACGTGTTTGAGAAATGCAATTAAAACCATAGAGATCTCTATTTGTTTCAGAGCTGTCCTGGTTTTTTTTTTAAGCCTGGAAAGGAGATCTCCCTTCAGCTTATGCCTCCAGAGCTTAAGGTACTACAGGAGAGCTGCACAGACTGCACGGTGCTACAGCCTTCAGGGAGCAGCTCTTATTTATAGCTTCTGTGTCCATGCAGCATTACAGAGCTGAGCCAGGCCCTTCTTCAACTTTCCACTTTGTGTGGTCTTTCTTGACAAAGTCTGGTTTCACTTTTGCCTGATTCTAGAGATTTTAGTCATTGACTGAAGACTTTGCATTTCTCCTGTGGTAATATGAGAATTGTTTTTCAACAGCCTGTGTCGGGGTTTGCTCTCGTTACCAGTTTATCTGTGATGATGGCTGCTGCATTGACATCACATTTGCTTGTGATGGAGTGAAACAGTGCCCAGATGGATCTGATGAAACCTTCTGCCAGAATCGTAAGTGCCCTGTGTGACAACACAGATCATGGTAATCATAGGCTGTATGACCCACAGGAACGATGCTGTTGGTGTTCCCTCCTTCCATGAACACTCACCTTGCTCTCAGTTTAGAACCGTTCATAGGAAGTATGTAGGCAGGTTTGATGTCATCATACAGCAGGAGCTCAGAAATAACTCATTTTTTTAAAGCACATTAAAACTGCCAAAGTCAGAAAATAACTGATTTTGAGTTAAGCTTTTCAACAATTTAAAGATCAATTTCTTAATTGCGTAGTGACTCCAGATACTGCGTCTTCATGTGAAAGATGTGTCTTGGAGGTACACTTGAAAGCAATCAGGCATCTTACCAAAATCTGAAATGCTTGCAAATCTGAGCAAGTAGGAAAACAGCCGCTTCACTATTGCTCTGTTAGGTGCTGTCACTCATCCTCAGTATGTACCCATACTCAGCAAAGTCAACCAAAATCACCAGGGGCATCAGGGCAGTATTGGCGGGTGACTAGCCACTCTTTTCATTAATATTTCAGCTGCTGGATTTCACATTAGAGTTCATATGTATGCTCCTACCTAATGGCATTTGGTAGCTTGCTATGCAGCTGGAACTCACATTTCATTGCATGTCTGAACCTGATGAGAGCTTGGTTAGTGTACCTCAGTTGCAGGGTCTTCCAGCAGAACATTCCCCACTGTGTTTATTTCCATACAAAAATGGTTGGTTTTGTATCTGCTAATTCAGTCAGCCCAGGTCGGAAGACAGTGACACACGCAGCTCTTGCCACTACCCAGCAAAGGACTGTAGGACTGACTGAAAATGCACATGAAAACTTTTCTGCAGACAACACCCTGAAAGCCCCTGTAAGAAATCAGCCGCTTCTCTCACTCGATGCAGGCGCATCTAATCAGTCGCTTTCTCAGGGACCAAAGAAGCAAACCAGTGGATTTGTGCCAGGTAAGAATCTAAAGGCATCAGTTTCAAATAATTGTCTTCTATTAAGGAAGAAAGTGCCTTTCACTTTAAATGTAATAAAGCTGTCTTTGGGTGCCTTGCTAACAGTAGAATTTTCCAAATTAAAAAAAATAGAATGCAAAAGGAGCATTTAATAGGTAAGTAACAACTAGGCACTGCCTTATAATTGCTTTGTAATTGTCTAGTCTCCTTCTTACCAGGTGGCAAAAAGAAAGGTAAAATGTGGAAACACAAAGAAATAGAATACAGCCTAAGGTACAAAACATGCAATGATCTAAGTACAAAGAAATTCTGCCGCTGGTTCAGCTGTATAGATGTGTAAGACTCTTCAAGTATGTGGGAAGACACCTTCAGCAGAGTATACCAAAGTAAAGCTTTTGGGAAAGCAATTGCATGGTTGTCTCATTTCTCATGTTACTTATTTAAGGTTTTTGTTTTGTTTTGTTTTCCTCTGAACAAATATCTTAATTTTTATGCACGATTCTTTCTGAATTGCATCTCCAGGGTCAGAAAAATCTTTTCTTGCTATAAAGAAGGCTCATTCTTTAGTCGGAAAGCTTTCAAGTCCCAAGAAGTATTGCCTGTAGAGGTCACAAGCCTGCTGTGAGTCAGTGTGCAGTAATTTTACAGGCAGCAATTATCAAACATTGCCTGCAAACGCCAGAAGGTACAAGGAAACTGCCATGCCTCTTAAGGCAACTGAAACAGGTAGTTCCCATGCTGGTGCTTTAAAATGGTCTGAAATGACAAATTAATACAACGAAAGCTGTCTGCACAGAGCCTTTTTAAAATGAATGCAAGACCCCTCGCCTTTATTTCTTCAGGATTTAGATGGATTCTTGCATCAGATGCATCTACTTATAAGCATAGTTTTAAGGTGAATATGCTGTGCACTTGTGCATCTCCAGCGGGGCTCCTGGCTGGCAGCGTCACTCTAGAGGAAAACCATGGGCAGCTTAGAGGTTCCCCTGGCGCACAGCACATTGAGCCTGCTGTAGCCCACTCCTGATTCATTTTAGTCCAAGCTAGAAGACCACATCTTTTCTTCATGAGCTGGGAGTAGATGTGGGAAAAGGAATTTGGTGTCAGTAAAGGACTTCTGCCCCTTTGCAGGAACATTCCCAGAGTGAGTTCAGCCAGACCGCGTCTCTCCCAGGGGCCAGCACAGCATTTCTCTAGGGCTGCCACACACTTCCCTCCCAGGGGGAGCTGCAAAACCCAGCTGCACGTCCTGGCAGGCTGCACTTGTAAATGGATTTAACAGAGATATGCTTGCAGCAAAGCACGCTGGAGTGATGGCCTCGTTTCTAAGCAGCAACAGTTATTCTAGCAACCTCGGTCATGTAGACAGGTTGAACTAATAAGTAGCCTGCAGATTTTCACTTCCCAGCACAGCAAAACCGAGTGTATAAATCACAATAACAGCTTTGCATTCCCCAGGCACAGGATCTTTGCCTCTCTAGGCTGCCTGCAGCAGCTGTTCTGCAGTGCTGTGCAGGGATGGGATTACAGCATTTGACTGAGTGCCCAGGCCTTACTCATGTTTTCACTGCGGAGGCATTGAGAGCCGTGTCTGTCATTTAGCTCTGCTAAATGAGAAAGTAAAAACAAAGCAAAACCCACAAAAGATGTGTTAGCTTAATAGTGTTAAAAATACTACTAGGCAGGAAAGAAGGCTAAATGCATAAAAGCTCTAACACTTCAGGGAAAAGTCTCCTTTCTCCAACTCTCTAGAGTTATCTGACAAATTCTCACAAGTTAGTTTAGGACAGCACCAGTGGGATGAATTTCCAGCGCCTTGGGAGCTGTGTGTGAATTCCAAGGTGATTGGATCTGTGCCTGAGGAAAACCCTCTTACGTTTCACATGTTGTCAAAGAGATGCAGACCCTCAAGGTGTCAGACTCCAAAGCCTCTTTGGGGCAATCTGTGTTTTTTTTCTCCAGTTGATAATTTGACAGCCTCTCTAATCCTGTAGGAATAGATACAAATCCTAACAAAACCCTACAAGATCTCGTGAAAGCATTTTGTTATTCTAGTAGTCTTCTATTTATTTTCTGCTAGTCTGTATACTCAGATATATTTGCTAAATGTCTTCACAAACATTTGATGTAAATATTCCCTTATTTAAATGGCAGAAAATCAAATTTATAAACCAGACATTCAGACCTAGTTTTGTCATGCAGGCTAGATCAGCTCTAGGAAGAGCTGGTCTCTTTTGAGTATTTCCAGAATTAAGGAAAATATTATTTAATTTTATATAGGGAAAGCAGAAACAAAAAGTAGCTGCTGACTGAGTGTCTATTACATCAAGATTGTTCTGTGCAGCTCCGATATTATTAAAGTAGCTTAAAGCTAGTGCAATTTACACTTAGAATTATCTCAAGGCCCTTACATATGCTAGACAACTTAATGCCTTCCTCATGTAGATGATGAGGACTGATGCTTGTTTTCGAGGCATGAGAAGTGTTTATGCCCCAACCATAGTGACAAGGCAATAAGCCCAGAGCCTGGGAGGCTGTTTTGTTGCTTCGAGTGGGGACGTTAGTACTAACCTCACACCAACAGTTTACAAGCCTCACAGTGCAGTGTCTCTGCTGCTTCCACGGGCTTGGTGGCTTTCTGCAGTGCTCCAGAGCTGTTCTCGGGGGCAGCAGGTGAATATGGATAGCTGTTCCAAGCTGAGTGACTTAAACATTCCCTTTTAACACCCACCATTGCATGAAAATTATTCTGATTACAATGTTTCACATTCATATATTATTGATGTCGTAGCATAGCATATCTTCATGGACGCTGTTACAGTTCTGAGGGCCATCAGGAAATATTTCACTTCATAGCCAAAGTGCCTCTCAATGTGTTTGTTACCACTGAAAAACAAATGTAGCCACATAAAGCAGGCATATTTCTGATTTTTGTGAGGTTGCTGGTGGAGTAAGCTGCCTTTCTTGTATTCAGTGGCTCCAAAGCTGTTGGTACAGAACTTTAGTGCAAGGGTAGGAGGAGGGAGTCCTGGCTAAGTTACTTTCTGCTCTTGTGAGGCAGAACTAGTCATCTGTGGTGCCAGGATGACCAGGATACTTCTTGGTAGAAAAATGCACGTGTTATTTCTTGTCATGTAGTCAGAAAAAATGTGGGGAAAGCATTTTGAAGATGATGAACCACCCTCTTCAGTGCTGTGTAGAACAGAAGGTATAAATGAATATTGTTTGTACTTCAGTGCAAACAGCATTTCAGTTCTGCATGTAAATGTGTTGGGGAAAGGTCAAAATTAGGGTGATTTCTGAAGCCAAGCTGTGCTTTTCCTGATTTATGAATTACCAGTAGAGATAAGCATAATTTGAAGTGGCCTAATTTTCAGCTATATACAACTGTTTCAGTAATATTTTAGCTAGTATTAGTCTAGATCACATTATGGAAGTTTTTATAGAGCGTTTGTATCTTTTAATCATTAGGAATTGACCCCACTAGAGTTTCTTTGAAATGGTTGGTGATGCAAAAATGGATTTACATTTTAGCTTAAATTTCATGTTACTTATTCAAATTCTACAATAGGTGGCAGCAGTTCTTAGACTTCATTCACATTATTTAAGTTAACGATTGAGACTTCCTGAATGACTAAACTGCAGTATTCATTTATCTTGCATGACTTTGCACAGACAGCAGTTCCTCAGGGAAAAGAACTGATGAGAAAGCTGGAAATGGCCTAATTGCGCCGAAGAGAGATCCACTTGGAGGCAGTCGCCCAGTCCCGGAAACAGGTAGGACTGAGTACGTGAGTTCCTATAGGTGGGCGTTAGGATTTTTCGGTCAGGTGTGACAGACCTAGTTGTTAGAGTCAAGAATGGGATGATGTCCTTCCATGTTTGAGCGATTCTCTACACATATCATCATACAGTACATTTTCCCAGTGTGAGTTGCTCCAAAGATTAGCCGATGGACTGGCCATATTTTTAAAAATAATTTTCAGATTTCCTCTACTAAATGTTCAGTATATATTAAAACTATGATCTTCCTTAACCTCTTTGCAGGTGCTGTGTTGCCCTTGGCACTAGGCCTGGCCATCACTGCTTTGCTACTGCTCATGGTTGCTTGCAGACTGCGTTTGGTGAGGCAGAAGCTTAAAAAAGCTCGACCCATCACATCTGAAGAGTCCGATTACCTCATCAACGGGATGTATCTCTGAACATTGGGTTTAGGCTGCTTGTTTTTACCCCTTTCTGCTGTATCTGTAAAGCTCTGCCTGTAAAAAAGGACCAAAATCTTTACTTAAATTTTGAGTTTAGAGGAAGCCAACAAGGTAAGAAACACGTCCTTCCCCTCTGGAGATGCAGTAGCAGTGTGGGTGGGTGGATGGGTGCATGCGGTGAGGAAACGAGCAGTGTCCCAGCTGGCGAGAGGAGCCCTGGGGGATTCTGCATCCCGCAGCGACTCCGCAGAGCAGAGCAGCCCCTGGCTGGGGCCCTCGGAGCATCCCGCGGCTGCCAGGAGCGCCCTGCTCTGCCGCTCCCTGCCACTGAGCGCCCTGTGAACGCTGCTTCGGGCCCCTCCGCACCACACGCTGCAGATAGGCTTGTTAGAGGGTTTTGGTTTGTTGTGTTTTTTAATTAAATCACTATTTAAGCACCAGCTTTTTTTTTTACAAAATTTGGGGTTTAAGTAACAAAATAAAATACCTTTTTTCCATTTATAGTTTTTAGCCGTTCGTGCAGCTAACAGCTGCACATATTAAATTCTAAAATGAAAAAGGAGAAGGGGTTTTGGACTTGCCTGGTACTGGCAGCAGTCCTGGCCGAGCTGTGTCTGTGCCCAGCGCTCACGGCTTGCTCAGCCCCTTCCATCCCTGCTCAACGTGCTGTGCTGGGGAGAATAGCAGGGCCTTTCAGCCGCGGCACTGGCCAAAGCCCCGTGGTGCAGGCAGAGAGCGGGAAGGCAGCGCTCCCGGGCAGCTGCCACCCGTGGCCTGCTGCTCCGGCCACGTGGGATTCGGGACCTGCATTGGTCAAGCCCCTGCACTGCCTTGGCAGCTTCAGCAGCCTGACCCCGCTCTGCCCCAGTGAAATTCTCATAGAGTTAGAGCAAGTAATTGATAGGTGTGAGTGAACTTCAGGTGTGTTAACAGTAAAACGTGTACAGTACATGTTATATATACAGATATATATACATATACACATACTGTGTTCTCTATCTTGTTTGACTGTCCAAGGATGTCACGTTCATCAAGCGACCCAGTAAAAAATGAGGCAGATGAGGCATGCACCTTTTTGTATGTCGTCTTTTGTACCTCAGTAACTTCAAGTCAGCTGGAATATTGCCATGGTATACAAATAGTTCATCAAAAACAAACTTGCTTGGTCCTGATTACCTTTATGTAAAATAGCTCTAATAAACCTATTTTATTCTTATATTTCTTGCACTGCATTTGTTTTCACCTGCCAGCTACAATTGCCTATTACATTCCTCTCACCAGGTAGGAAAGAAACACAGCATGAGGCCAGGCAGAAGGGTGTTTCTTCTCTGTGGAACAGCCTCCAAAGGAGTTGGGGGCTGTAACAGGGCGAGGGGCATCGCAGGGGATCCTCATCGTACCCAGCTGAGAATGGGGCTGGGGGCTCCTTCTCACCCACACTGTCTCCAGAGTGGTGATGGAGCGGTGCGTGACACTGACAGCAACAGCGGAGCCAGCCCTGCCGCGATGGGGCTGCTGGTGCGGCCCGCACAGGGCAGCGGCACGGGGCCCGCCTGCCACATGGGTGCTGAATCCACCCGCAGGCCCCATGTGCGCCAGCCCCCGGGGAGAGTTTACCTGCACGGATGAGAAAGAACTGTGAGCGAGACAGAGCCCTGGAACAGGCTGCCCAGAGAGGCTGTGGAGTC
This sequence comes from Tinamus guttatus, assembly GCF_059628265.1. Classification (NCBI taxonomy): domain Eukaryota; kingdom Metazoa; phylum Chordata; class Aves; order Tinamiformes; family Tinamidae; genus Tinamus; species Tinamus guttatus. The sequence goes on from NW_028289250.1 coordinate 1,527,436, forward strand.
TCCTTCTCCGGGGATCTTCCAAACCTTCCTGGATGCCACCCTGTGCCACGTGCTCTAGGTGTCCCTGCTGGAGCACGGAGGGTGGACTAGATGATCTCTAGAGGTCCCTTCCAACCTCAACCACCCTGTGAGTGTGCGATTCTGTGACTGCACTGGGGCAGGCCAGAACAAGTGCCGCCTGCCATGCGGCTGTCCAGGGCTGCGTCAGCTGAGGCAGCAGGAGCAAGCACAGCGCAGGCCAGTGCTGCCGCTAGGCCACCTGTGCCAGCTTCCTGTAGGGACATTTCTTTCCAAGAGGCAAAAGGGTGACAGTTGCTACTACAAAGGACACCAAGCCAGGGCCTCTACTTCTTGGGTAACCAACCACTCCACAGCGGGACTGCAATAAAAGAGTTGGCACCTTACCCACAGTTGATCAAGTTAATTTTATTACAGGAGAAGCTGGACATTTCTGTGAAATCAATAAACAGTTGGGATCTGTCACATGGTTTTTTCTGTCCTAAATATTTTTTTAAAAAATATATATAGTAATGTAATTGTCCCTATAATTAACATTTTATGAAGTAGCCTGAGAATATGCCCAATCTGACTATTTTTATTACCCACATCCTTTAGACAGATATGTAGGGAATATGAATTGCTTTGATGGCATATACCTGGGGATATTATTACTCCAGGTATTAAGGAAAGCCATAATTTATTATTGTAGATTTTAGCATTAGTTACAATATATAGTTCAGTCAGGTGGCTTTTTCTATTTTAAGATTTTTTTTTTTGCCTTTCAGACCATCTGTGTACAAGTTATTTTAAAGTAACAAACACAACATCGACCTGGGTTTTAGACATAATTGGGAAACAGAAGAGCAGAGGAAGCAGACCGCACGCTGCCTAGATTTGCGGGAGGATCCGAGCCTGAACGCTCCCTGCCCCCAGCAGTCTTTTCACGGCTCCGCAGAGCTCTAGCAGCAGCAGTTCCCAAAACACATTTGCAAAACAAAAAGGCTGAAATAGGTCAGCGTGATGCTCCAGTTGCTTTTTTAAATCCCAGATAAAGCAAGAAAGTTTCAGTCCAGAACTGCCTAGCTTGAGTCAGAGGCAGGAGCCAACAGCGACCCGAACACCCACGCGGAGGGGAAGCCTCCCAGCCAGCACCACGGAATTCACAATCAGGCAGCACAAAAGTCTAAGCCCACAGCAACTGGGGCTTCTGGGTTACTAAAGGCAAAAGCTAAAAGAGTAAAAGCAAAGTGGAGAAAAAAAGAGGGGGAAAAAAAAATTCAAAGGGAGCAGAAGGGCCTTAAGAATCAGGCAGAGGCAACAAACACAGGATAATTAGTATGAAAGAGCCTGTGAAGAATCAGCTTGACCAAAGGGAGAAAAGGAAAATGTGCTCTAAACGAGAATGTTTAGAGAAAAGTGTACAGAAGTATTTTTGCTGTTTTTTTTCCAACTAATATTACTTAAAAGATGCCAGAGAGTGAGAAAATAAGGCTACAAATACAACATTTATAATACAACAGAAACATCTGATGAACATCTTCACCATAATTCAGTGTGAAACAAATAAAATGTCTAGAACTGAGTCATCCCAAAAGGTTAGTTCAGAGAAATGTTTAAAGACACCTGTTCGACTTCCAATTTTGCATTTGTAAGGCTCGTGGCTGACAGCTATAAATCACTCCTAAGTCAAGGACAGCATATTTTGAACAGGCTGAGAAACTAGGACAGAGAAGCTCAGTACTATGGTGGATCAGAGCTTGTAAGGATGTCATCAGCTCCTAGGCCAGCAGGAATTTATAATATATTGATCAGAAAAAAGGAAGACATTTTAGCTTAGCTTCCTTGCAGCTACCAGCTCCTGAGGTCCAGAAGAGACATGTTCAAGATGCTTAACTTGAAATCAGATATACATAGATACAAAGGGAGCAGGATTCTTGAAAGGGTGATGGCTTGAGAAGAACCTGGAAGAAGGCAGAACAGCAGGAAGTAGGGAGGGTGGGGAAAGGACACCCCAGGGATAATTCAATGCACAAGAGGCATTAACTTTGCTCAGGTTGCCTCTACAGCGATACGAGACAGGCTTTCTCTGAGCTCTAGTTACAGCATCAGTCTAAACAGATGCTCTGAATCACGCACATGCGCAACCAGAGGCCTTTCAAGGTGTCCTCTTAGTCCATAAGATGCCTGAAACAGCATTTATTGATTATCTCAAATGCTCTTTCTCCATTAGCACAAAAAATAGTGTGTTGTTGGAACTTGGTAAACAAGAGACTTCTCCTGTGCATAATAAAAGCAATGTAAGATGCAGACATATGCTTGATCATTTCTGAAAATAGAGCTTCAGCCTCTCAATAAGTTCAGGGAAAATTTTCAAGAACATGTAGCAGGTAAGCTCCTCAGAAGCCAATGGTGGAAACGAGAGAGAAAAAAAGAAATAATCAAAGTAGGATCACAGAGAAACTTTGCCAGCAGTCTTTGTACAAATAATAAGTTTTTGCTAAAGCAGAGATTTGGTAAAAAGGGCAGAGGGCAAAATCATTCAAGGTCTCATTTTGGTGTAACAAGACACAGTATTTTCTTTTAATCTTTCTCTCTTGAAATTTTCAGTCAGTTTTTAATGGGCAGCCTAAGATCCTCCATATATTTTTCAGCAGTAAGTATCTCCAGGGTCTCTGCGCACTGTCTACCTCTGAGGCACCACTTCCTCCCCTCCTCCTTCCAGTGTCATTTGCGCTCTGCAATGTGTGGTTGCAGGACCTTTCCCCCTCACTCCACCAGACTGCCGCTTTCACATCTTTTGGGATGAACAAAAAGGGCTTCCGCAAAGGCAAGTATTATGAAGCTAATCACACTATAATAGGTTCTGCTTCACAAATGAATTAAATTCAACAATGCAGATGCATATACACAAATGTTTGGCATAGTTCCTCTCTCGTCCTTTGCATCAAGTCAAAATAAAGTGGGAAGTGCCATCACATCCTCTTTCTGTGAGCTGTGTTTCAATCAAATGCAGCAGAAGAATCTCTTAGGGCACATTAATGAATAAAAAGGAATAAAATCACAGTCCACGATAACAAGCATTTACCATCCTCCTTTGGGGCAGGAATGACGGAATCAGTTCAGAGTTTTCCTCAGGTCATTCTGTTTTCCTTCTTTGAATCCCACATTAACTCCATGCTCTAAAGCACAGGACCTGCTTTCCATTGAGAAACCTGTGCCTGTTGCCAGATGTGCAGGCAGCAGAAGGCCCCGCATGTGGTGCTCAGCACCCCACTGCCCCGCTGCCCAATTCTCCAAAGGCACTGCAGGAATCACCCAGGTGACCACGGTGAACAGCCCTTCTGCAGGACCTGCTCTTCAAATAAATTAAATGATGTGATGGCGCGGCAGTACAGGACTCATGTCAACTGTCGATTCGATCACCTTCCTAGGAGGGAATCGAGTTTCCAAATAGTGAGATCAACTATAAGGCCGACTCTGGCAATATCGGGTTGATGAACAGCCTGTCGACTGTAGGTCCAATTGCCTTCAAAACAACTAGTCGAGTTCACAGAGAGCACAATTCATTCAAATGCAACATTTAGAGAACAGGTTTTGGATGTCAGGACAGGGAATTCTCTTCTCTGGTGTGGGGTTCTTAGCTAGTGTCCAGATGTGCCAACATCACTCACCCCAGAAGATGGGAGAGAGCTCTCAAGCTCCAGGAGTCTCCTCAGGCAGTGTCCTTACCCGAGGGGAGGATCAGCCTGTGGACTGATCTAGAAGATATGATGGAGTCTTCCATCTCCCCGCTTCCTTCTTCCTCTTCCTTCTTCTTCGGTTCCTTCTTCCTGCTATATCCCTCCTTAGTTCACATTTTATAGATTTTCTTTTACATTTAGGTGGAACTTGAGTGACTCCAGTCATACTTACTTTTGCCATTGATTGGTTTAAAAAAATCTCCTGAGTTCATTAAAAATCTAGAGAACACGCTCAGTGAGGAGAGGCCGTTCCTTGGAAGCGGGTAACTTCTGCAATGGGGTTGTGTCTTGGCATTAGAATGAGATTAGAATGAGTAAAGTCCACTGGAAGGGCCTGATCTGCCACCATTGTTGACCCAGCACCAGACATTGTACTCTGTGGCTTATCAGCTGCATGGTACGACCAGGTTGCTAGTCTTCCGTATTTTCCCCTTTCTCAAGCAGTTCTCTGACAGTCTCCCCACTCCAAGAGGGACATGACGATACTGGAGAGAGTCCACCGTAGCTCTGCAAAGGTGATTAGGGCACTGGAGCATCTCTCCTCTGAGGAGGTGCTGGAGCCTCCAGAAGAGAAACCCCAGAGGAGAGCTCGCCAATGTGTATGGCTACCTTAAGGGAGGCTGTCAGGAGGATGGGGCCACACTCTCTTTGGTGGTGCCCACTAATAGGAGAAGAGGCAACGGGCACAAACGGAAGCATGGGATGTTCCACGGAAATTGAGGAAAAACTCCTTGGCTCTGAGGGTGACCGAGCAATGCAACAAGTTGCCATGATAGAGAACTTGTTGAGTCTCCTTCTCTGGAGATATTCAAAACCCACCTGGACATGACTGTGTGGGACGTGCTCTTGGTGCCCCTGCATGTCACCTACACTAGATGCTCTCCTAAAGTCCCACCCAACCTTAAGCATTCTGTGATTCCCAGGCCTTGAAGCCTTTGTTATGCCCACAGGAGGATCTGGGGCTACTTTTGTGGGATTGGTGTTCTGAGCGAGGGTTCAGAAATGCTCTTTTCTCACACTCCCTCAGTTTACACCACTCCTAAGCTGACTGTACGAAGTAGCAGGAAGAAGGACTTGGAAGGCAAGTGGCTGCACGTGCTGTGATTGTTTATGTGGTGGTTTCATTGGTTGGTTTTGTTTTACGCTTCATGTTGTGGCTTCTCCATTTGCTAGATTTCCGGCTCTCGAGGCATTTTCCTCAGAGCCCCTGCAGAGCGAGCAGGGGAAGCAGCCAAAGGCGGACCTTGCACGGGGCCGCCAGGAAGCAGACACGGACATTGGCGCCTGCTGCACAGGGCAGGAGGTGGGTGCTGAGCGCTGGGGAGGGCGGCCCTCGCTGTGAGGACAAGCGCCGCTGCCCTGGCTCTGCAGCCCGGCACGGCCGCCCCTGCGGGCGCCTCCACGCACACAGCGCTGCGCCCGCCGGGGGCTCCGGCACCGCACGGCCCAGGCTGCTGGGGCAGACACGGGGCTGCTGCAGCCGCAGCCGCTGCTCGCTGCCAGCACAGGGAGCAGGGGAACCCGCGCGCAGGAGGGCGGCAGCTGCCCAGCAGGAGGCACAGGAGGGAAAACAGGAAACAAGGAGTCAAGGAGACAAAGTAACGCTTTTATTGGGGATGAACAACTGGAGCTGGGGAGGTGCTTTCAGGGGCAATTTGTGCAGCCACCCTCTGTCCAGCAGCATCTCCTCCGATGCATGCTCTTGCGTTTCCTGGGTGTCCCAGGGAAGGAATGCTGCCTGAAGGGATCTGCAGGAATGGGGGAGCAGAAAGACAAAGAGGAAAGGGGGATTAATCTCTGAGTAGGCAGGAAGGACAGCCTGGTGGGAGCTGCTTTCCCTTTGCTGCTCTCTTCCCACCAGCATTGCCACAGGCTCCTGCGGCTCTCAGTGGCTCCTACCTTCTCCTCTGGGCCGCTGCCCTCCTGCTCCTGCTGGCCCTTGGCTGGCTGACCGCTGTGCAGGTCACCAGCCAGGGGCTGCTCTTGCCAGCACGAGGCCGGCTGCTCTTCTGCCTCGATTTCGAGGCACGCTTGCTCCACAGTCTTGTCAAGGAGCAGCGTCAGCAGGGCCTGCAGCTCTCCCTCCAAGTCAAGGGCCTGAGCATGGAGGGAAAGAGAGACAAATGGCCCTTGATCACAGTCTCTCCTTGGAGTGCAGCAAGAAAGGAGGAGCAGCAAAGCCCGTGTGCTCAAGGTGCTGCAGAGCGGTGCAGCTGGGCCCCCTTGGCGGCTCTGGCACCAAGCTGGAGCACAGCCGGGGCTGAAGGGGCAGTGGGACGCCTTTGCCCTCTGCCTGCAGCCCGCCCATGCTGCCCCATACCTCTGAGGGTGCTGCTGGCACAGCCGCCTCTGGCGAGACGGCTGACAGGCTGCTGCGGGGAGAGGGGGAGCTCGCCACAAAGGCGCCTGCCTGGCTCTCCCCTTGCAGCTCCACCACCTCCTCGACCGCTGCTTCCAAAGGGAGCTCTGCAAAGGAAAAGCCGCAAGTTGCACACTCTGTGCCTGCAAGTGCTCATTGGGAAGCCTGACACTTGTCTGGGGAGAACAAGAGCCGAGGGATGGCCACAAAATGGACTCACACTGCAGCCAGGGGGAAAACCAAAAGCTACAAGGCAGCTGAAAGCTGACAGCAGGTTACCCCCGCTCTCATGGGGTCTGTTTGCAAACTCACCTGTCGAGGAGCCGATTTGCTCTTGAGGAGCGTCCGGGAGCTGGACGCTGTATTGCTTGGCCTTGGCCTGCAAGAAACACGCACAGCTTACAGAGGCGCCCTCAGCAGCAGGAGGGCCCCGAGGGAGCTGCTTCTGCAGCAGGGCCCCCGTGCGCGAGTGGCTCCAGGGAAAGGGCAGAGCTGCTCAGAGAGCTGCCCCTGGAGGAGGCCCCTCGTGCGGGGAGGTCAGCGCCTCTGTGCCCCACAGCGCTGCTCCTGCCAAGGCCTCTGCTGCAGCCATGGCCAGTGCGGCTACTCCCGCGCACCGTGTCCATGGGGCCCTCTGCCCACTGCCTGTGAGGAAAGCTCAATCCTTCCCTCCTTCCCTCCCTCATTCCCTGACACCAGGAAGTGGCCAGGGCCAACGCGGAGGGAGCCTCTGCTTACGTCTGCCAAGACCAGGGAGCGCACGGTCTCCGCAGGCAGCCCCTGGGCAAGAGAGCAGAGGCAGCGTGAGCAGCTGCTGCCGGGACTCTCTGCAGGGAAGGGGCTCTCTGGGCTGACCGCAAAGCCCTGCCGCACTTACAGCACGCGAGGAGCGGATGGCCTCGATGAGGAAGCCCAGGGAGGGCAGACGCGTCACCCTGGGCCCCTGGTCTCCTCGGCTGGGCACGGCGGGCACAAAGGAAGAGCTCTGTGAATGCCAGGCCTCCCCGCTCCCTCCCTACCAGCAGCCCAGCTCCTTGGAGCCCATTCCCAGGCCCTGGGCTCTGCACGGGGACTTGGCTCTGTGCTGGCTGGCCCGTTTCCCCAGCCCTCGGCCCCATTTCTGGAGGCAGCTCCAGCGGGACCCCCCAGCACCCCCAGTCCTGGTGCCACCCACAGGCAGCTGTGTCCCCTGGCAGGCCTCACCTGAGCATGGCCTGCAGCCAGCGCTCCTTCACGTCCCGTGACCTGCAGAGCACGGGAGAAGCAGCCTCAGGCCCTGCTGCTGCTCCCCATTGGGACACACGCAGCCCCACGCACCGCTGGCATGCAGGCACCGCTCCCAAGGGCTGCCATGCACCAAAGCCCCCTGCTCGGCGCCCCCCAGCCGGGTCCCTGTGCTGAGCAGAGCCCCGGGCCCGTGCAGGGGGCAGAAGCTGCCCGGTGCCGCCTGCGCCTGCCATGGGGCCCCTTCCTGCACAGCCCTCTCCTGCGAGCAAGTGCCTGCACTGGGCTGCAGAGACCCGGGCTCGCTCACACAGGCAGGAGGGAGCACGAGGCCCCCTGGGCTCCCCAGGACTGGTGGCCGAGCTCTGCCCTTCGTCCTGGAGAGGAGGCTGCTTCCCTTCCTCCTTAGCTCCCTCCCTCCATTTCGCAAAGGCTCTGCCTTCTCCGCACGGGACAGCCCCAGCACTCACCAGAAGGTGACCAAGGTCACGCCGCCAGGCCACACGAGGACGAGGGTGTTGGGCCGGGAGAGGCTGAAGGACACATCCTCGTACCACTCCTCGTCCTCCTCCCTCCTCCTGGGCCTCCTCCCGCGGGGCTCGCTGGGCGCCTCATCCTCCCCGCACAGCACCCAGAGCTGGCTCAGCAGCACCAGGTGCTGGAGCCAGAAGGCTGCGCGGCACCTGCCAGGAGCAAGAGCGGGGGCTGCCTTGGAGGTGGCCGTTCTGGGGTTGCCGGAGCAGCCCCCAGGGCAGAGCGGTGCTGGGGGCCAGAGCCTGGGGCTGTCACCGTTAGCCTGGGCAGGGGAAAGGAGCCTCCTATGTCCCCAGGAGCCCCAGGAGCCAGAGAGCTGCTGGGCAGGAGGCAGCGCCGCCTGCTCCGGCCCTGCGCCCCAGGTCCCTGGGCGGGAGGCAGAGGTGCTGATGGGGAGGAAGCGCGCCCGCGGCTGCTGCTCTTACTTGAAGCTGGCCACAGCGATGGCCTGCGGGAACAGGAGGAGGTGGCCGGGCTTTGTCCGCCGGTGCCGCGTGAGCCACACGCGGTCGCAGAGCTGGAGCCGGGGGCTCCTGCGTGCCACGCAGCGGCTCAGCGGCGGCGGAGGCCCAGCAGCTCTCATGCCACGTGGCCCGTGGCGGGCGCCAGGCACCCCGACCTGCAGCTGCGTGTCGGGAGCGGGGCCGCGAGCGGCCCTCCCGCCGCAGCAGTTTGCCTGCCCCATGATGTCTTGGGCAGGCTCAAGAAAATTGGTGAAACCACCAACGCTCGGTGCTTTTTCGTGCCCACAATCCGAGAGCCTGGCTCTCCTCACGCTGGCACAGCACCGAACTGAGGGACGGGCGCCCGTGGCCGTGGCTGAGGTCACAGCGGGAGCCACCAGGGCACACTGTGATGCGGTTGCCGGGCCGCACGCAGCACGGGGGGCTGCCCTTGTGGGGGCTCTGTGTAGGAAAGGGGAGGCTCTAGGGCCACCCCACACCTCCAATAGCTTGCACTTTCCACAGGGCGCTGTGGGAAGGCAGCCGGTGGGGCCAGGACACCGCTGCCCCGGCCCTTCCATGTGCTGCTCTGCAGAGCTTCCAAAAGCCCCAGGAAGCCTCTCACTTACCGCGTGTTTGCTTTAAGGCAGGGCTGTTCTCGGCCCCTGCAAAGCCTCATGTGTGTCCCAAGCAAGAAAAGCACCTGGCCCAGAACAGCAAAAGAAGAGCCAGCAGCCAGCATAGAGCCGGTGTCTGTGTGGGCCCTCTGCTGCTGCCTTCTCTCCAGTGCTGCTGCCCTTGTGCAAAGGGAGCCCTGCAAGGCCACTGCCCCTTTTGCCAATGTCTCCCAAGCGAGATTTGGGATCCATTCAGCCCACCTGGCAGGGCGGCTCACTCCAAGAGACCTGCTGTGCCCACAAAGGTGCATAAATGCAGGGAAAAATGCATATTGGCCTCACAAGGGTTTGCGAGAGAGACCAGGAGCATGCCAAGAGTCATGCTGAAGAGGGCTTTTGCAGGGAAGCTCTGCAAGCACGAGAAAAGCTCTCCCTGCAGCTGCTTGCAGGCTACCTCCATAGGTGTGAAAGTGAAGAGCAATGCTGTCCCACTTCCTGTATGTGCAATGACATGGCCCTTGCCTGCCTTCTTACAGATGCAGGAGGATGCTGCCCAGTTCTTGCTTTTCTCTTGTTCTCCTTGTTCTTTTCGAAATGAGGAGCAGCAGGCTTAGCTTGTGAAAACTGGAAGTGCGAGTGCTTCCGTAGAGCATTTAGGACTCAAGTGGTCCTACAATGTTTTGTAGGCTCTTTGCAGGAGCACGGCCTTGCAGCACTGCTCTGTTTGGCCTATCAGGCTGCATTTGATGAGTCGACCTCCAATGCAGCCTTTGCTCTTTTCCGCCACGCAGGAATGTGTCCCCCTGACCTCTCTTTGCCTGTGCAATTGTGCTGGAGAACTGCTTTCCATTTTGCTGTGGCAAGAGCCTGGTGAGCTTTGTGAGAGCTGACGCTTGCATATGCCGCGTGTCTGCAGGCCCCCAGCTTTGAGATGGTCTTTGCATTTTCCCTTGGTTTGCAAAAGAGAGAGCCCTGGAGTGCTTGGGGCTCTCTGTGCTAGGGGTGCTGCTGTGCTCTGTGGGCTTGCTGGAGAAAGAGGGGGCCTCTGCAGAAAGGACGAAGCACTTGTGAAGGTGGAGAAGCTGAGCCCAGAAAACAGAGACCATGGAGAGCACTTAACAAAACCTCCCTTGGCTCCTTGCGGCTTCATCTGGCACAAAGAGAAGGAATTATAGAATGCTTAAGGTTGGAAGGGATCTCTAGAGGTCATCTAGTCCAACCCCCCTGCGCACGCAGGGTCACCTGGAGCACGTGGCACAGGCCTGTGTCCAAGCTGGTTTTGAAGATCTCCAGAGAAGGAGACTTCACAACCTCCTGGGCAGCCTGTTCCAGTGCTCTGTCATCCTCACTATTAAGGAATTTTTCCTTAAATTCCTGTGGAACTTTTGATGCTTCAGTTTCCGGCCCTTTCCTCTAGTTCTGTCAGTGGCCACCAATGAAAAGAGGCCAGCACCATCTGCCTCACTGCCTCCCTTGAGATACTTATAGACACTGATCGGATCCCCTCTCAGCCTTCTCTTCTCCAGGCTGAACAGGCCCAGCTCCCTCAGCCTCTCCTCATAGGGCAGATGTTCCAGGCCCCTGATCATCCTTATAGCCCTGCGCTGGACTCTCTCCAGCAGCTCCACATCCTTCTTGTACTGTGGAGCCCAGAACTGGACACAATACTCCAGATGTGGCCTCACCAGGGCTGAGTAGAGGGGCATGATCACCTCCCTCAACCTGCTGGAGATGCTCTTCTTAACGCACCCCAGGATCCCATTGGCCTTCTTGGCCACGAGGGCACACTGCTGCTTCATGGTCAACTTGTCGTTCACCATGACACCCAGGTCTTTCTGACCCAGAGCTGCTCTCCAGAAGGTCAGTCCCCAGCCTGTCCTGGTGTCTGGGGTTATTCCTCCCCAGGTGCAGGACCTTGCACTTGGCCTTGTTGAACTGCATGAGGTTTTTCATTGTCAAGTTGTCCAGTCTGTCCAGGTCCCTCTGGATGGCAGCACAACTCTCTGGGGCATCAGCTACTCCTCCCAGTTTGGTATCATCAGCAAACTCACTGAGAGAGCACTCTGTGCCTTCATCCAGGTCATTGATGAATAAATTGAACAGGACTGGACCAAGGACTGATCTCTGGGGGGACACCGCTAGCTACAGGCCTCCAACTAGACTTGGCATCGCTGATCACCATCCTCTGAGCTCTGCCATCCAGCCACTTCCTAATCCACCTCACTGTCCACTCATCTAGCCCACACTTCCGGAACTTGCCCAGGAGGATGTTGTGAGGGACGGTGTCAAAAGACTTGGTGAAGTCGAGATAGACGACATCCACTGCTCTCTTCCCATCTATCCAGCTGGTCGTTCCATCATAGAAGGCTATCAGGACAGTTAAGCATGATTTCCCCTTGGTGAATCCATACTGACTAATCTAGAGCAGCTTCTTGTACTCCATGTGCCTGAAGACAAGGGCCAGTACGAGCCGTTCCATCACTTCTCCAGGAACAGAGGTGAGGCTCACTGGCCTGTAGTTGCCTGGGTCCTCCTTCTTGCCTTTTTTGAAGACTGGCGTGACATTGGCCTTCTTCCAGTCTTCCGGCACCTCCCCCGTTCTCCAGGATCTTTCAAAGATGAGGGAGAGCGGCTTAGCTATGACATCCGCCACCTCTCGCAGCACTCTGGGGGTGCATCCCATCAGGACCCATGGATTTGTGGGTATCGAGTTTCCTTAGGTGCTCTCTGACCCAATCTTCCTCTACCCAGGGCAAGTCTTCTCTCTCCAGGCTTCTTCTCTTGTCCCTAGGGCCTGGGGCTCTAAAGGGCTGCCCTTGATAAACACCGAAGCAAAGAAGGCATTCAGCAACTCTGCTTTTTCTGTGTTATTCGTAACCAGGGTGCCCATCCCGTTCACCAGCGGACCCATATTTTCCCTGATCTTCCTTTTGCTGTTAATTTATTTGAAGAAGTTTTTCTTGTTATTTTTAACATCTCTTGCCAGATTGCGTTCCAAACATGCCTTAGCTTTCCTTGTCGTATCTCTGCATTCCCTGACTACATTCCTGTATTTCTCCCAGGGAGCCTGTCCTTTTTTTTCCACATTTTGTATACCGCCTTCTTCTGCTTGAGCATTGCCACAAGCTCCCTGCCCATCCACGCAGGTCTCCTGCCCCCTCTGCCTGACTTCTTACACACAGGGATGCACTGTTGCTGGGTGTGGAGGAAGTGCTGCTTGAAAACTAACCAGCTCTCTTGGGCCCCCCTTCCTTCTAGGGCTCTAGCCCATGGGATTCTTCCGAGGAGGTCTCTGAAGAGGCTAAAGTTGGCCCTGCTGAACTCCACAGTTGCAGGGCTACTTACAGCCCTGCCTCCTCCTCATGGATCCTGAACACCACCAGCTCATGGTCACTGTAGCCGAGGCTACCCCCCACCTTCACATCTCCTACAAGGCCCTCTGTATTTGTTAGCACAAGGTCCAGTAGCCCACCTCTCCACAACCTGCATCAAAAAGTTATCATCAACGCACTGCAGGAACCTCCAGGACTGTTTGTGCCTGGCTGTGTTGTCCTTCCAGCTGATGTCAGGGCAGTTGAAGTCCCCCATGAGAACCAGGGCCTGTGACTGTGAGGCAACATCCAGCTGACTATAGAACGCCTCATCAACTTCCCCATCCTGGTCAGGTGGGCTGTAGCAGACACCCACCACAGTGTCTCCCACATTAGCCTGCCTTTTAACCCTTACACACAAGCTCTCAACTCACTCATCATCCAGCCCCAGGTTGAGCTCCATGCATTCCAGTTGCTCTCTCACATACAGAGCAACTCCACCACCTCGCCCCACCACCTTGTCCTTCCTAAAGAGCACATAGCCTTCCATGACAGCACTCCTGTCGTGTGAGCTATCCCACCATGTCTCTGTGATTCCAATGAGATCATGATGCTGGGACCGCACACAGATCTCCCGTTCGCCCTGCTTACTCCCCGTGCTTCATGCATTGGTGTACAGGCATTCCAGGGAAGTAATCGAGCTTGCAGGTTCCCCAGGAAGGGTGAAAGAGGACCCTCTGTAATCATTTCCTATCCTCACTTCCATACTTCTGCTGGACACCATCTGACCTTGGCTGTGTGGTACTGATCGCTGTGTCTGTGTGACACTCCTCTTCCCCCTTCTAGCCTAGTTAAAAGCCCTGCTAACCAGGTTGGACAGCCTTTTGGCAAAGAGACATGTGCCCCTCTTGCTGAGATGGTTCCCATCATTCCCCACTAGCTGCTGGTCATAAAACAGAATCCCATGGTCACAGAAGCCAAAACCCTGTTGCCAAGGCCAGCAGCGCAGCCAGCTGTTAATCTGAATAACCCTCAGCAGGAGCAAGCACTTTCAAGTGGGTTCACTGGCATCCACCAAGGCGTCATCTTTGTCTTTTTGCCTTTCCCATTGTCTTTGACGTTGTCTTTGTCTTTGGTTATGGTTCTCCTTTTGGCTTTGGTTTAGCCTAAGGGTAGAAGGAGCCTGCAAGGTCCTCATCCGAGGCTGTCAGTGTGTCCAGGGAAGCGCAAAACGGGCGCTCATGATCTGGGTCAGCATGGTGCGTGCGGCAGCTCTGCACATCTTAGCTGCGGTGCTCATGCTCACAGCGGTCCAGAGGCAAGAGATTTAGCAGGAACGTTCTCTATGCTCACCTCAGGATTATGTCCTCCAACAGCCATCTCCTTGGCATCTCCACAGGGTGTGGCAGGAGGGCAGCTGGGTGGGGCGGGAGCAGCGCTGCTGGCTCATGGCCCTCTGCTTACCAGCACCCAGCAGCCCCTCCTTCCACGGGCAGGGTCTGCAAGATGCGCTCGGAGACTATAAGGCACCTCTGGGTGTCCTGCTGGTGGCTGGGGAGGCAAATGCTCCTTGGGATATGGCAGGAGAGGGGCTCGGTGTGCAATCATTGCCTATGGTCAGCAGCTGGGTGAGGAAAGAAAAACCGTGGGCTCAGAACGATCCAATGTGCACCAACCTGAAAAAAAAAAACCTTTATTGGAACAAAGCCGTCCCTGATTGGTTGTTGTCAGGTTTTCCTCCCAACGCGTGAGCACGGCCATTAACAGTTTGTGTGCCCACTCTGCACTTCCCGGGGCGCGAGGGGCGGTTGAGGTGTAGGAGATGGAGGTGGTGAGGACGGTAGGGGTGGATAAAACGTTGTCCTGCTGCTATCAGGCTGCTGACGTGGCGGTTGATCCTTTGGACCTTCAGCTCCTACAGTTCTTTCAGGAGCTTCTTCTCCCGAAGGTAGAGACAATGGCCAGGGCTCGCCAACCTCCATCTTCCCCTCTCCCAGCCCTAGCTGCTTCTCCATCGCGAGTCCTGATGGTGACATAGGGGACGGGACAGGAGGTTGTTCAAATACTCTAGTATGAGCTGGATATGCTGCTGACCCTGACGAAGGTCTCAGAGCGGCGAATACCCCAGCAGCTGCAGATCTTTCTGCTTTTAAACTTTGCAAGGTTGATAGCACCAACCTCCAAGTGGTAGCTACGTTTTCTGCTCCTTTACTACCATTGCTAACTCTGTCCCACAGTTTTTCTCTGACCTTTTCCCAGAATTCAACTTCAAAAGCGTTTTCTGGTTCAGCGGGGAACCCATTTTCTCAACACCAAATTAGTAAGTTCCAGAGCATAAGCTCATCGTACTTAATTCCTCTCTTAGAGCGTATATGCAGGAGAAGTTTAACAATTGCATCTTCTTCTTTTGTGATTCCTTGACCCATCTCCTGCCCCAGCTGCTCACCTCACAGGGTGTCCCGTTGCAACGTTCGTTCTTCTTTGTTCCCAGGCCACCCTCCGACCCATCCCGGCCTCAGTCCCACTGAGATGTCCCCCAGCTGGGCTTCTCCTTCCATGCACCTCTTCAATTTGAAGCTCCATGCCGTGTAGCACGTCAGGGTTACCAGCTGAGGAGAGAAAAATCGTGGGCTCTGAACCATCCAATATGAATCAACCTGAAAAATACCCTTTATTGGAACAAAGCCGTCCCTTACATACCAGTTCCTTTCCCGCGCGCGCGCTCCCATCTCATCTGATTGGCTAGAGCCTTTCTTCTGATTGGTTGTTGTCAGGCTCCATCGATCTTTCCTTAGGTCGCAGGTTCAAAGTAACCTTTTGTTCTGCACCACCTGCTTACTCCAACGTCCGGTATGGCTGGTTCCTCAGGCGGCCATTTTCCTCCAAGAACGACTCCACAGCTGGCTGGGTGTCATAGAAAACACCCGAGCGCCACCCCGCACTGATGCAAGAGCCATGCTACTCTTCAGGAAGCTGTTCTTAAGGGTGCCTGCCAGCACACAGCTCCTCGCACCAACCACCTAGCAGTGCAGGAGCTCTTCTCCAAAGCACATTTCAAGTGAGGAAATACACGCTCATGCTGAACCAAACAGAGACACAAAAGCAATAAAAACATGTATACTTTTATAACTCTAACAAAAGGCCAGCGAGAGGAAAATTACGGGAAGGAAAATACAAGGTGAGTTTCAGAAGCGCTTTCACTGAGCACCACCAAGGCGGACACACAATCCTCAGGAAGTTGTAGCTCTCCACTTGGGAGACTTCAGAACCTGCAGGCTCCATCCCAGCAGGTCATCCCCCACGCTTGCTCCCAGTGCTGCCCAAGCAATGGCAAGAGAAGGCTTGGACACCTCAGTGCAGGGCTTCCACGAGCCACGCAAGAGCCCTTAGTGACAGGAGGAGCTGTTGCTGGTCTGTGCCTTAAAAAGAAGGAAATCAAAGCTGTGGTACAAAAATAAAGAAACAAAGAAACAACCAAACCAATGCATTGCAGTAGCTTTGCATTGAGCAGAGGGAATACAAGCAATGTGTCCACGCTGTGGCACAGAGTTACTCCTTTGCATTTCTTCCCCTGGGAGGGCTGGCCTGCTAAGAAGCAGGTGTGCGTGACAGGGTTAGGGGGCTTTCGCCCGTCGTGCCTGGAACCTCTGCAGCAGCTCAGCCACCAAGGTGGCATTGGAAGCAGAAGTAAGGGTGCCCTTAGCATGTGCTCAAAGACTTCCTGCGTTCTGTGGGGCTGACAGAGTGAGGAGCACTTTGTGCCCACAGAAAGTGCTGGTGGCAGGTGCCTTCCAAAGCTCCCAGAGCATGGCTGCCGTGTGTGCTGAGGATGCTGCCCAGAGCTCTGGGGAAGGAGGGAGCGAGGCGGGAGCAGCCTTCCCCTTCCTTGTTCTTCCCAATGAGCGGCAAGGGCTGCCTTTTTGTGCCCTTCCCAGCTTCTTGGGAAGGACTACAAGAAGGGCTTCTTCAAATACATGAGGAGCAAGAGGAAGACAAGGGGAAATGTGGGTGCACTGCTGAATGGAATGGGAGGCCAGCTCACGAAAGACACAGGAATGACAGACTTAGTGAACGGCACTTGTGCTTCAGTCTTTTTTAAGGCCAGTCCTCAAGCATGTCAGAGCCTAGAGACAAGAGACAAAGTGTGCAGGAAGAAAGCTGTGTCCTCACTTGAGCAAGATCACCTTAGAGATCATGCAGGTAAACTCGAACGCTACCAAGCCACGGCCTGCATGGGATGCACGCAAGAGTGCTACAGGAGCAGGCACAAGTGTTTGCTAAGGCACTCTCCGTAATCTTGGAAAGGTCATGGAGAAGAGGAGGAAAGGCACCAGTATGCCAGTCTCCAAAAAGAGCAAGAAGGAGGAGCCAGCCTACTAGAGACCAATGAGGCTCCCCTCCATCCCTGCACTGCTGATGGAACTGCTCATCTTCCACATTGTGCACAAGAAGTTGAGCAGGAGCAGTCAGCATGCGTTCACCAAGGGCAAATCATGCTTAAGCAGTGTGATGGCCTTCTCTGGTGGAACAGCTGACAGGGTGGATGAGGGGAGAGTAGTGGATGGTGCCCACCTTGATCCTCTCTCCCATAATCTCCTCAGAGGCAAGCTCAGGAAGCGTGGCTTACACAAGTGGGCAGTGAGGTGGATTGAGAGGTGGCTAGTGGCAGAGCTCCAAGTGCTGTGCTGCGTGTCGCAGAGCCTAGTTGGAGGTGTGTAGCTAGCAGTGTCCCACAGGGGTGCGTCTTGGGTCCAATCCTGTTCAATGTATTCATCCTTGACCTGGATGAAGAGTGCCCCTCAGCAGCTTCCTGATGATACAAACCTGGGAAGTGGGGCAGATACACCAGAGTGCTCTGCTGCCATTCAGAGCACACATGCACAGGCTGGAGAGATGTGTGCAGAGGAACGTCGTGGAGGTCCACAAAAGCGAGTGTCCCAAAGGAACGTAGGGAGGAATAAGCCCATGCACCTGCACAGGTGAGGGAGAGAGCCGCTGGAGCGCAGCTCTACAGAGAAGGGCCTGGAAGCCCTGGTGGACAACAAGCTGAGCAGGGACCAGCAATGGCCTTGAGGCAAAGAAAGACAAGAAATTCTATGGGCTGCAGGAGGAAGAGTGTTGCCAGCAGCTCAAAGGAGTGGATCCTCCCCTCTCCCCAGGCCTGCTGGGGCCACATCTGCACTCCTGTGAGCAGTTCAGGCCTCTGTTGTGGTTTGATTGGGGATGGGCAGGGGGGATATTTGTTAAGAGATCAATCCCCTTGTGTTCCAGCCGATCCTCAAAGGATAGAGGGACTGGGGGCAGCTGGACTCATCTCTTCATAGGGATACCAAATACTGGGGTATCTATAGGCCCAACTCTGGCAGTCCCAGATTCACAAACAGTTTGTCGACTGTAGGTCTGATCACCTTCCAAGCAGAGAATCGAGTTCACAAGACTGTGACCATCTATAGGCCCGACTCCAGCTGTTATTAGGTTCACTAACAGCCTATCTACTATTTGGTATGCTTGCCTTCAAAACAAGTAGTCGAGTTCACAGAGAGCACAATTCATTCAAATGCAACATTTAGAGAACAGGTTTTGGATGTCAGGACAGGGAATTCTCTTCTCTGGGGTGGGGTTCTTAGCTAGTGTCCAAATGTGCCAACATCACTCACCCCAGAAGATGGGAGAGAGCTCTCAAGCTCCAGGAGTCTCCTCAGGCAGTGTCCTGACCCGAGGGGAGGATCAGCCTGTGGACTGATCTAGAAGATATGATGGAGTCTTCCATCTCCCCGCTTCCTTCTTCCTCTTCCTTCTTCTTCGGTTCCTTCTTCCTGCTATATCCCTCCTTAGTTCACCTTTTATAGATTTTCTTTTACATTTAGGTGGAACTTGAGTGACTCCAGTCATACTTACTTTTGTCATTGATTGGTTTAAAAAATCTCCTGAGTTCATTAAAAATCTAGAGAACACGCTCAGTGAGGAGAGGCCATTCCTTGGAAGCGGGTAACTTCTGCAATGGGGTTCTGTCTTGGCATTAGAATGAGATTAGAATGAGTAAAGTCCATTGGAAGGGCCTGATCTGCCACCATTGTTGACCCAGCACCAGACATTGTACTCTGTGGCTTATCAGCTGCATGGTACGACCAGGTTGCTAGTCTTCCGTATTTTCCCCTTTATCAAGCAGTTCTCTGACAGTCTCCCCACTCCAAGAGGGACATGAAGATACTGGAGAGAGTCCACCGTAGCTCTGCAAAGGTGATTAGGGCACTGGAGCATCCCTCCTCTGAGGAGGTGCTGGAGCCTCCAGAAGAGAAACCCCAGAGGAGAGCTCACCAATGTGTATGGTTACCTTAAGGGAGGCTGTCAGGAGGCTGGGGTCACACTCTCTTTGGTGGTGTCCACTAATAGGAGAAGAGGCAACGGGCACAAACTGAAGCATGGGATGTTCCACGGAAATTGAGGAAAAACTCCTTGGCTCTGAGGGTGACCGAGCACTGCAACAAGTTGCCACGACAGAGAACTTGTTGAGTCTCCTTCTCTGGAGATATTCAAAACCCACCTGGACATCACTGTGTGGGACGTGCTCTTGGTGGCCCTGCATGTCACCTACACTAGATGCTCTCCTAAAGTCCCACCCAACCTTAAGCATTCTGTGATTCCCAGGCCTTGAAGCCTTTGTTATGCCCACAGGAGGATCTGGGGCTACTTTTGTGGGATTGGTGTTCTGAGCGAGGGTTCAGAAATGCTCTTTTCTCACACTCCCTCAGTTTACACCACTCCTAAGCTGACTGTACGAAGTAGCAGGAAGAAGGACTTGGAAGGCAAGTGGCTGCACGTGCTGTGATTGTTTATGTGGTGGTTTCATTGGTTGGTTTTGTTTTATGCTGCATGTTGTGGCTTCTCCATTTGCTAGATTTCAGGCGCTCGGGGCATTTTCCTCAGAGCCCCTGAAGAGCGAGCAGGGGAAGCAGCCAAAGGCGAACCTTGCGCGGGGCCGCCAGGAAGCAGACACGGACATTGGCGCCTGCTGCACAGGGCAGGAGGTGGGTGCTGAGCGCTGGGGAGGGGGGCCCTCGCTGTGAGGACAAGTGCCGCTGCCCTGGCTCTGCAGCCCGGCACGGCCGCCCCACGGGCGCCTCCACGCACACAGCGCTGCGCCCGCCGGGGGCTCCGGCACCGCACGGCCCAGGCTGCTGGGGCAGACATGGGGCTGCTGCAGCCGCAGCCGCTGCTCGCTGCCGGCACAGGGGCACAGGGAGCAGGGGAACCCGCGTGCAGGAGGGCGGCAGCTGCCCAGCAGGAGGCACAGGAGGGAAACAAGAAAAAAAGGAGTCGCGGAGACAAAGTAACGCTTTTATTGGGGATGAACAACTAGAGCTGGGGAGGTGCTTTCAGGGGCAATTTGTGCAGCCACCCTCTGTCCAGCAGCATCTCCTCCGATGCATGCTCTTGCGTTTCCTGGGTGTCCCAGGGAAGGAATGCTGCCTGAAGGGATCTGCAGGAATGGGGGAGCAGAAAGACAAAGAGGAAAGGGGGATTAATCTCTGAGTAGGCAGGAAGGACAGGCTGGTGGGAGCTGCTTTCCCTTTGCTGCTCTCTTCCCACCAGCATTGCCACAGGCTCCTGCGGCTCTCAGTGGCTCCTACCTTCTCCTCTGGGCCGCTGCCCTCCTGCTCCTGCTGGCCCTTGGCTGGCTGACCGCTGTGCAGGTCACCAGCCAGGCGTTGCTCTTGCCAGCACGAGGCCGGCTGCTCTTCTGCCTCGATTTCGAGGCACGCTTGCTCCACGGTCTTGTCAAGGAGCAGCATCAGCAGGGCCTGCAGCTCTCCCTCCAAGTCAAGGGCCTGAGCATGGACGGAAAGAGAGACAAATGGCCCTTGATCACAGTCCCTCCTTGGAGAGCAGCAAGAAAGGAGGAGCAGCAAAGCCCATGTGCTCAAGGCGCTGCAGAGCTGTGCGGCTGCGGCCCCTTGGCGGCTCTGGCACCAAGCTGGAGCACAGCCAGGGGCTGAAGGGGCAGTGGGACGCCTTTGCCCTCTGCCTGCAGCCCGCCCATGCTGCCCCATACCTCTGAGGGTGCTGCGGGCACAGCCGCCTCTGGCGAGACGGCTGACAGGCTGCTGCGGGGAGAGGGGGAGCTCGCCACAAAGGCGCCTGCCTGGCTCTCCCCTTGCAGCTCCACCACCTCCTCGACCGCTGCTTCCAAAGGGAGCTCTGCAAAGGAAAAGCCGCAAGTTGCACACTCTGTGCCTGCAAGTGCTCATTGGGAAGCCTGACACTTGTCTGGGGAGAACAAGAGCCGAGGGATGGCCACAAAACGGACTCACACTGCAGCCAGGGGAACAACCAAAAGCTACAAGGCAGCTGAAAGATGACAGCAGGTTACCCCTGCACTCATGGAGCCTGTTTGCAAACTCACCTGTCGAGGAGCCAAGTTGCTCTTGAGGAGCGTCCGGGAGCTGGACGCTGTATTGCTTGGCCTTGGCCTGCAAGAAACACGCACAGCTTACAGAGGCGCCCTCAGCAGCAGGAGGGCCCCGAGGGAGCTGCTTCAGCAGCAGGGCCCCCGTGCGCGAGTGGCTCCAGGGAAAGGGCAGAGCTGCTCAGAGAGCTGCCCCTGGAGGAGGCCCCTCGTGCGGGGAGGCCAGTGCCTCTGTGCCCCACAGCGCTGGTCCTGCCAAGGCCTCTGCTGCAGCCGTGGCCAGTGCGGCTACTCCCGCGCACCGTGTCCATGGGGCCCTCTGCCCACTGCCTGTGAGGAAAGCTCAATCCTTCCCTCCTTCCCTCCCTCATTCCCTGACACCAGGAAGTGGCCAGGGCCAACGCGGAGGGAGCCTCTGCTTACGTCTGCCAAGACCAGGGAGCGCACGGTCTCCGCAGGCAGCCCCTGGGCAAGAGAGCAGAGAGGCAGCGTGAGCACCTGCTGCCGGGGCTCTCTGCAGGGAAGGGGCTCTCTGGGCCGGCCGCAAAGCCCGGCCGCACTTACAGCACGCGAGGATCGGATGGCCTCGATGAGGAAGCCCAGGGAGGGCAGACGCGTCACCCTGGGCCCCTGGTCTCCTCGGCTGGGCATGGCGGGCACAAAGGAAGAGCTCTGTGAATGCCAGGCCTCCCCGCTCCCTCCCTACCAGCAGCCCAGCTCCTTGGAGCCCATTCCCAGGCCCTGGGCTCTGCACGGGGACTTGGCTCCGTGCTGGCTGTCCCGTTTCCCCAGCCCTCGGCCCCATTTCTGGAGGCAGCTCCAGCGGGAGCCCCCAGCACCCCCAGCCCTGGTGCCACCCACAGGCAGCTGTGTCCCCTGGCAGGGCTCACCTGAGCATGGCCTGCAGCCAGCGCTCCTTCACGTCCCGTGACCTGCAGAGCGCGGGAGAAGCAGCCTCAGGCCCTGCTGCTGCTCCCCATTGCGACACACACAGCCCCACGCAGCGCTGGCATGCAGGCACCACTCCCAAGGGCTGCCATGCCCCAAAGCCCCCTGCTCTGCGCCCCCCAGCCGGGTCCCTGTGCTGAGCAGAGCCCCGGGCCTGTGCAGGGGGCAGAGGCTGCGCGGTGCCGCCTGCGCCTGCCATGGGGCCCCTTCCTGCACAGCCCTCTCCTGCGAGCAAGTGCCTGCACTGGGCTGCAGAGACCCGGGCTCGCTCACACAGGCAGGAGGGAGCACGAGGCCCCCTGGGCTCCCCAGGACTGGTGGCTGAGCTCTGCCCTTCGTCCTGGAGAGGAGGCTGCCTCCCTCCGTCCTTCTCTCCCTCCCTCCCTCCCTTCCGTTTAGGCTCTGCCTTCTCCGCACGGGACAGCCCCAGCACTCACCAGAAGGTGACCAAGGTCACGCCGCCAGGCCACACGAGGACGAGGGTGTTGGGACGGGAGAGGCTGAAGGACACATCCTCGTACCACTCCTCGTCCTCCTCCCTCCTCCTGGGCCTCCTCCCGCGGGGCTCGCTGGGCGCCTCATCCTCCCCGCACAGCACCCAGAGCTGGCTCAGCAGCACCAGGTGCTGGAGCCAGAAGGCTGCGCGGCACCTGCCAGGAGCAAGAGCGGGGGCTGCCTTGGACGTGGCCGTGCTGGGGCTGCCGGAGCAGCCCCCAGGGCAGAGCGGTGCTGGGGGCCAGAGCCTGGGGGTGTCCCCGTGAGCCTGGGCAGGGGAAAGGAGCCTCCTGTGTCCCCAGGAGCCCCAGGAGCCAGAGCGCTGCTGGGCAGGAGGCAGCGCCGCCTGCTCCGGCCCTGCGCCCCAGGTCCCTGGGCGGGAGGCAGAGGTGCTGGTGGGGAGGAAGCGCGCCCGCAGCTGCTGCTCTTACTTGAAGCTGGCCACAGCGATGGCCTGCGGGAAGAGGAGGAGGTGGCCGGGCTTTGTCCGCCGGTGCCGCGTAAGCCACACGCGGTCGCAGAGCTGGAGCCGGGGGCTCCTGCGTGCCACGCAGCGGCTCAGCGGCGGCGGGGGCCCAGCAGCTCTCATGCCACGTGGCCCGTGGCGGGCGCCAGGCACCCCGGCCTGCAGCTGCGTGTCGGGAGCGGGGCCGCGAGCGGCCCTCCCGCCGCAGCAGTTTGCCTGCCCCATGATGTCTTGGGCAGGCTCAAGAAAATTGGTGAAACCACCAATGCTCGGTGCTTTTTCGTGCCCACAATCCGAGAGCCTGGCTCTCCTCACGCTGGCACAGCACCGAACTGAGGGACGGGCGCTCGTGGCCGTGGCTGAGGTCACAGTGGGAGCCACCAGGGCACACTGTGATGCGGTTCCCGGGCCGCACGCAGCACGGGGGGCTGCCCTTGTGGGGGCTCTGTGTAGGAAAGGGGATGCTCTAGGGCCACCCCACACCTCCAACAGCTTGCACTTTCCACGGGGCGCTGTGGGAAGGCAGCCGGTGGGGCCAGGACACCGCTGCCCCGGCCCTTCCATGTGCTGCTCTGCAGAGCTTCCAAAAGCCCCAGGAAGCCTCTCACTTACCGCGTGTTTGCTTTAAGGCAGGGCTGTTCTCGGCCCCTGCAAAGCCTCATGTGTGTCCCAAGCAAAAAAAGCACCTGGCCCAGAACAGCAAAAGAAGAGCCAGCAGCCAGCATAGAGCCGGTGTCTGTGTGGGCCCTCTGCTGCTGCCTTCTCTCCAGTGCTGCTGCCCTTGTGCAAAGGGAGCCCTGCAAGGCCACTGCCCCTTTTGCCAATGTCTCCCAAGCGAGATTTGGGATCCATTCAGCCCACCTGGCAGGGCGGCTCACTCCAAGAGACCTGCTGTGCCCACAAAGGTGCATAAATGCAGGGAAAAATTCATATTGACCTCACAAGGGTTTGCGAGAGAGACCAGGAGCACGCCAAGAGTCATGCTGAAGAGGGCTTTTGCAGGGAAGCTCTGCGAGCACGAGAAAAGCTCTCCCTGCAGCTGCTTGCAGGCTACCTCCATAGGTGTGAAAGTGAAGAGCAATGCTGTCCCGCTTCCTGAATGTGCAATGGCATGGCCCTTGCCTGCCTTCTTACAGATGCAGGAGGATGCTGCCCAGTTCTTGCTTTTCTCTTGTTCTCCTTGTTCTTTTCGAAATGAGGAGCAGCAGGCTTAGCTTGTGAAAACTGGAAGTGCGAGTGCTTCCGTAGAGCATTTAGGACTCAAGTGGTCACACAGTGTTTTGTAGGCTCTTTGCAGGAGCACGGCCTTGCAGCACTGCTCTGTTCGGCCTATCAGGCTGCATTTGATGAGTCGACCTCCAATGCAGCCTTTGCTCTTTTCCGCCACGCAGGGATGTGTCCCCCTGATCTCTCTTTGCCTGTGCAATTGTGCTGGAGAACTGCTTTCCATTTTGCTGTGGCAAGAGCCTGGTGAGCTTTGTGAGAGCTGACGCTTGCATATGCCGCGTGTCTGCAGGCCCCCAGCTTTGAGATGGTCTTTGCATTTTCCCTTGGTTTGCAAAAGAGAGAGCCCTGGAGTGCTTGGGGCTCTCTGTGCTAGGGGTGCTGCTGTGCTCTGTGGGCTTGCTGGAGAAAGAGGGGGCCTCTGCAGAAAGGACGAAGCACTTGTGAAGGTGGAGAAGCTGAGCCCAGAAAACAGAGACCATGGAGAGCACTTAACAAAACCTCCCTTGGCTCCTTGCGGCTTCATCTGGCACAAAGAGAAGGAATTATAGAATGCTTAAGGTTGGAAGGGATCTCTAGAGGTCATCTAGTCCAACCCCCCTGCGCACGCAGGGTCACCTGGAGCACGTGGCACAGGCCTGTGTCCAAGCTGGTTTTGAAGATCTCCAGAGAAGGAGACTTCACAACCTCCTGGGCAGCCTGTTCCAGTGCTCTGTCATCCTCACTATTAAGGAATTTTTCCTTAAATTCCTGTGGAACTTTTGATGCTTCAGTTTCCGGCCCTTTCCTCTAGTTCTGTCAGTGGCCACCAATGAAAAGAGGCCAGCACCATCTGCCTCACTGCCTCCCTTGAGATACTTATAGACACTGATCGGATCCCCTCTCAGCCTTCTCTTCTCCAGGCTGAACAGGCCCAGCTCCCTCAGCCTCTCCTCATAGGGCAGATGTTCCAGGCCCCTGATCATCCTTATAGCCCTGCGCTGGACTCTCTCCAGCAGCTCCACATCCTTCTTGTACTGTGGAGCCCAGAACTGGACACAATACTCCAGATGTGGCCTCACCAGGGCTGAGTAGAGGGGCATGATCACCTCCCTCAACCTGCTGGAGATGCTCTTCTTAACGCACCCCAGGATCCCATTGGCCTTCTTGGCCATGAGGGCACACTGCTGCCTTATGGTCAACTTGTCGTTCACCATGACACCCAGGTCTTTCTCTGCAGAGCTGCTCTCCAGAAGGTCAGTCCCCAGCCTGTACTGGTGTCTGGGGTTATTCCTCCCCAGGTGCAGGACCTTGCACTTGGCCTTGTTGAACTGCATGAGGTTTTTCATTGTCAAGTTGTCCAGTCTGTCCAGGTCCCTCTGGATGGCAGCACAACTCTCTGGGGCATCAGATACTCCTCCCAGTTTGGTATCATTAGCAAACTTGCTGAGGGAGCACTCTGTGCCTTCATCCAGGTCATTGATGAATAAATTGAACAGGACTGGACCAAGGACTGATCTCTGGGGGGACACCGCTAGCTACAGGCCTCCAACTAGACTCGGCATCGCTGATCACCATCCTCTGAGCTCTGCCATCCAGCCACTTCCTAATCCACCTCACTGTCCACTCATCTAGCCCACACTTCCGGAGCTTGCCCAGGAGGATGTTGTGAGGGACGGTGTCAAAAGACTTGGTGAAGTCGAGATAGACGACATCCACTGCTCTCTTCCCATCTATCCAGCTGGTCATTCCATCATAGAAGGCTATCAGGATAGTTAAGCATGATTTCCCCTTGGTGAATCCATACTGACTACTCTTGAGCAGCTTCTTGTACTCCATGTGCCTGAAGACAAGGGGCCAGTATGAGCCGTTCCATCACTTCTCCGGGAACAGAGGTGAGGCTCACTGGCCTGTAGTTGCCTTCTTGCCTTTTTTGAAGACTGGCGTGACATTGGCCTCCTTCCAGTCTTCCGGCACCTCCCCCGTTCTCCAGGATCTTTCAAAGATGAGGGAGAGCGGCTTAGCTATGACCTCTGCCAGCTCCCACAGCACTCTGGGATGCATCCCATCAGGACCCATGGATTTGTGGGTATCGAGTTTCCTTAGGTGCTCTCTGACCCAATCTTCCTCTACCCAGGGCAAGTCTTCTCTCTCCAGGCTTCTTCTCTTGTCCCTAGGGCCTGGGGCTCTAAAGGGCTGCCCTTGGTAAACACCGAAGCAAAGAAGGCATTCAGCAACTCTGCTTTTTCTGTGTTATTCGTAACCAGGGTGCCCATCCCGTTCACCAGCGGACCCATATTTTCCCTGATCTTCCTTTTGCTGTTAATTTATTTGAAGAAGTTTTTCTTGTTATTTTTAACATCTCTTGCCAGATTGCGTTCCAAACATGCCTTAGCTTTCCTTGTCGTATCTCTGCATTCCCTGACTACATTCCTGTATTTCTCCCAGGGAGCCTGTCCTTTTTTTTCCACATTTTGTATACCGCCTTCTTCTGCTTGAGCATTGCCACAAGCTCCCTGCCCATCCACGCAGGTCTCCTGCCCCCTCTGCCTGACTTCTTACACACAGGGATGCACTGTTGCTGGGTGTGGAGGAAGTGCTGCTTGAAAACTAACCAGCTCTCTTGGGCCCCCCTTCCTTCTAGGGCTCTAGCCCATGGGATTCTTCCGAGGAGGTCTCTGAAGAGGCTAAAGTTGGCCCTGCTGAACTCCACAGTTGCAGGGCTACTTACAGCCCTGCCTCCTCCTCATGGATCCTGAACACCACCAGCTCATGGTCACTGTAGCCGAGGCTACCCCCCACCTTCACATCTCCTACAAGGCCCTCTGTATTTGTTAGCACAAGGTCCAGTAGCCCACCTCTCCACAACCTGCATCAAAAAGTTATCATCAACGCACTGCAGGAACCTCCAGGACTGTTTGTGCCTGGCTGTGTCGTCCTTCCAGTTGATGTCAGGGCAGTTGAAGTCCCCCATGAGAACCAGGGCCTGTGACTGTGAGGCAACATCCAGCTGACTATAGAACGCCTCATCAACTTCCCCATCCTGGTCAGGTGGGCTGTAGCAGACACCCGCCACAGTGTCTCCCACATTAGCCTGCCTTTTAACCCTTACACACAAGCTCTCAACTCACTCATCATCCAGCCCCAGGTTGAGCTCCATGCATTCCAGTTGCTCTCTCACATAGAGAGCAACTCCACCACCTCGCCTTCCCAGCCTGTCCTTCCTAAAGAGCACATAGCCTTCCATGACAGCGCTCCTGTCGTGTGAGCTATCCCACCATGTCTCTGTGATTCCAATGAGATCATGATGCTGGGACCGCACACAGATCTCCCGTTTGCCCTGCTTATTCCCCGTGCTTCATGCATTGGTGTACAGGCATTCCAGGGAAGTAATCGAGCCTGCAGGTTCCCCAGGAAGGGTGAAAGAGGACCCTCTGTAATCATTTCCTATCCTCACTTCCATACTTCTGCTGGACACCATCTGACCTTGGCTGTGTGGTACTGATCGCTGTGTCTGTGTGACACTCCTCTTCCCCCTTCTAGCCTAGTTAAAAGCCCTGCTAACCAGGTTGGACAGCCTTTTGGCAAAGAGACATGTGCCCCTCTTGCTGAGATGGTTCCCATCATTCCCCACTAGCTGCTGGTCATAAAACAGAATCCCATGGTCACAGAAGCCAAAACCCTGTTGCCAAGGCCAGCAGCGCAGCCAGCTGTTAATCTGAATAACCCTCAGCAGGAGCAAGCACTTTCAAGTGGGTTCACTGGCATCCACCAAGGCGTCATCTTTGTCTTTTTGCCTTTCCCATTGTCTTTGACGTTGTCTTTGTCTTTGGTTATGGTTCTCCTTTTGGCTTTGGTTTAGCCTAAGGGTAGAAGGAGCCTGCAAGGTCCTCATCCGAGGCTATCAGTGTGTCCAGGGAAGCGCAAAACGGGTGCTCATGCTCTGGGTCAGCATGGTGCGTGCGGCAGCTCTGCACATCTTAGCTGCGGTGCTCATGCTCACAGCGGTCCAGAGGCAAGAGATTTAGCAGGAACGTTCTCTATGCTCACCTCAGGATTATGTCCTCCAACAGCCATCTCCTTGGCATCTCCACAGGGTGTGGCAGGAGGGCAGCTGGGTGGGGCGGGAGCAGCGCTGCTGGCTCATGGCCCTCTGCTTACCAGCACCCAGCAGCCCCTCCTTCCACGGGCAGGGTCTGCAAGATGCGCTCGGAGACTATAAGGCACCTCTGGGTGTCCTGCTGGTGGCTGGGGAGGCAAATGCTCCTTGGGATATGGCAGGAGAGGGGCTCGGTGTGCAATCATTGCCTATGGTCAGCAGCTGGGTGAGGAAAGAAAAACCGTGGGCTCAGAACGATCCAATGTGCACCAACCTGAAAAAAAAACCTTTATTGGAACAAAGCCGTCCCTGATTGGTTGTTGTCAGGTTTTCCTCCCAACGCGTGAGCACGGCCATTAACAGTTCGTGTGCCCACTCTGCACTTCCCGGGGCGCGAGGGGCGGTTGAGGTGTAGGAGATGGAGGTGGTGAGGACGGTAGGGGTGGATAAAACGTTGTCCTGCTGCTATCAGGCTGCTGACGTGGCGGTTGATCCTTTGGACCTTCAGCTCCTACAGTTCTTTCAGGAGCTTCTTCTCCCGAAGGCAGAGACAATGGCCAGGGCTCGCCAACCTCCATCTTCCCCTCTCCCAGCCCTAGCTGCTTCTCCATCGCGAGTCCTGATGGTGACACAGGGGACGGGACAGGAGGTTGTTCAAATACTCTAGTATGAGCTGGATATGCTGCTGACCCTGACGAAGGTCTCAGAGCGGCGAATACCCCAGCAGCTGCAGATCTTTCTGCTTTTAAACTTTGCAAGGTTGATAGCACCAACCTCCAAGTGGTAGCTACGTTTTCTGCTCCTTTACTACCATTGCTAACTCTGTCCCACAGTTTTTCTCTGACCTTTTCCCAGAATTCAACTTCAAAAGCGTTTTCTGGTTCAGCGGGGAACCCATTTTCTCAACACCAAATTAGTAAGTTCCAGAGCATAAGCTCATCGTACTTAATTCCTCTCTTAGAGCGTATATGCAGGAGAAGTTTAACAATTGCATCTTCTTCTTTTGTGATTCCTTGACCCATCTCCTGCCCCAGCTGCTCACCTCACAGGGTGTCCCGTTGCAACGTTCGTTCTTCTTTGTTCCCAGGCCACCCTCCGACCCATCCCGGCCTCAGTCCCACTGAGATGTCCCCCAGCTGGGCTTCTCCTTCCATGCACCTCTTCAATTTGAAGCTCCATGCCGTGTAGCACGTCAGGGTCACCAGCTGAGGAGAGAAAAACCGTGGGCTCTGAACCATCCAATATGAATCAACCTGAAAAATACCCTTTATTGGAACAAAGCCGTCCCTTACATACCAGTTCCTTTCCCGCGCGCGCGCTCCCATCTCATCTGATTGGCTAGAGCCTTTCTTCTGATTGGTTGTTGTCAGGCTCCATCGATCTTTCCTTAGGTCGCAGGTTCAAAGTAACCTTTTGTTCAGCACCACCTGCTTACTCCAACGTCTGGTATGGCTGGTTCCTCAGGCGGCCATTTTCCTCCAAGAACGACTCCACAGCCGGCTGGGTGTCATAGAAAACACCCGAGTGCCACCCCGCACTGATGCAAGAGCCACGCTGCTCTTCAGGAAGCTGTTCTTAAGGGTGCCTGCCAGCACAAAGCTCCTCGCACCAACCACCTAGCAGTGCAGGAGCTCTTCTCCAAAGCACACTTCAAGTGAGGAAATACACGCTCATACTGAACCAAACAGAGACACAAAAGCAATAAAAACATGTATGCATTTATAACTCTTAACAAAAGGCCAGCGAGAGGAAAATCACGGGAAGGAAAATACAAGGTGAGTTTCAGAAGCGCTTTCACTGAGCACCACCAAGGCGGACACACAATCCTCAGGAAGTTGTAGCTCTCCACTTGGGAGACTTCAGAACCTGCAGGCTCCATCCCAGCAGGTCATCCCCCACGCTTGCTCCCAGTGCTGCCCAAGCAATGGCAAGGGAAGGCTTGGACACCTCAGTGCAGGGCTTCCACGAGCCACGCAAAAGCCCTTAGTGACAGGAGGATCTGTTGCTGGTCTGTGCCTTAAAAAGAAGGAAATCAAA
Organism: Tinamus guttatus; assembly: GCF_059628265.1. Classification (NCBI taxonomy): domain Eukaryota; kingdom Metazoa; phylum Chordata; class Aves; order Tinamiformes; family Tinamidae; genus Tinamus; species Tinamus guttatus. The sequence goes on from NW_028289250.1 coordinate 1,557,319, forward strand.
GCTGTGGTACAAAAATAAAGAAACAAAGAAACAACCAAACCAATGCATTGCAGTAGCTTTGCATTGAGCAGAGGGAATACAAGCAATGTGTCCACGCTGTGGCACAGAGTTACTCCTTTGCATTTCTTCCCCTGGGAGGGCTGGCCTGCTAAGAAGCAGGTGTGCGTGACAGGGTTAGGGGGCTTTCGCCCGTCGTGCCTGGCACCTCTGCAGCAGCTCCACCACGAAGGTGGCATTGGAAGCAGAAGTAAGGGTGCCCTTAGCATGTGCTCAAAGACTTCCTGCGTTCTGTGGGGCTGGCAGAGTGAGGAGCACTTTGTGCCCACAGAAAGTGCTGGTGGCAGGTGCCTTCCAAAGCTCCCAGAGCATGGCTGCCGTGTGTGCTGAGGATGCTGTCCAGAGCTCTGGGGAAGGAGGGAGCAAGGCGGGAGCAGCCTTCCCCTTCCTTGTTCTTCCCAATGAGCGGCAAGGGCTGCCTTTTTGTGCCCTTCCCAGCTTCTTGGGAAGGACGACAAGAAGGGCTTCTTCAAATACATGAGGAGCAAGAGGAAGACAAGGGGAAATGTGGGTGCACTGCTGAATGGAGTGGGAGGCCAGCTTACAAAAGACACAGGAATGACAGACTTAGTGAACGGCACTTGTGCTTCAGTCTTTTTTAAGGCCAGTCCTCAAGCATGTCAGAGCCTAGAGACAAGAGACAAAGTGTGCAGGAAGAAAGCTGTGTCCTCACTTGAGCAAGATCACCTTAGAGATCATGCAGGTAAACTCGAACACTACCAAGCCACGACCTGCATGGGATGCACGCAAGAGTGCTACAGGAGCAGGCACAAGTGTTTGCTAAGGCACTCTCCATCATCTTGGAAAGGTCATGGAGAAGAGGAGGAAAGGCACCAGCATGCCAGTCTCCAAAAAGAGCAAGAAGGAGGAGCCAGCCTACTAGAGACCAATGAGGCTCCCCTCCATCCCTGCACTGCTGATGGAACTGCTCATCTTCCACATTGTGCACAAGAAGTTGAGCAGGAGCAGTCAGCATGCGTTCACCAAGGGCAAATCATGCTTAAGCAGTGTGACGGCCTTCTCTGGTGGAACAGCTGACAGGGTGGATGAGGGGAGAGTAGTGGATGGTGCCCACCTTGATCCTCTCTCCCATAATCTCCTCAGAGGCAAGCTCAGGAAGCGTAGCTTACACAAGTGGGCAGTGAGGTGGATTGAGAGGTGGCTGGTGGCAGAGCTCCAAGTGCTGTGCTGCGTGTCGCAGAGCCTAGTTGGAGGTGTGTAGCTAGCAGTGTCCCACAGGGGTGCGTCTTGGGTCCAGTCCTGTTCAATGTATTCGTCCTTGACCTGGATGAAGAGTGCCCCTCAGCAGCTTCCTGATGATACAAACCTGGGAAGTGGGGCAGATACACCAGAGTGCTCTGCTGCCATTCAGAGCACACATGCACAGGCTGGAGAGATGTGTGCAGAGGAACGTCGTGGAGGTCCACAAAGGCAAGTGTCCCAAAGGAACGTAGGGAGGAATAAGCCCATGCACCTGCACAGGTGAGGGGAAGAGCTGCTGAAGCGCAGCTCTACAGAGAAGGGCCTGGGAGCCCTGGTGGACAACAAGCTGAGCATGGGCCAGCAATGGCCTTGAGGAAAAGAAAGACAAGAAATTCTATGGGCTGCAGGAGGAAGAGTGTTGCCAGCAGCTCAAAGGAGTGGATCCTCCCCTCTCCCCAGGCCTGCTGGGGCCACATCTGCACTCCTGTGAGCAGTTCAGGCCTCTGTTGTGGTTTGATTGGGGATGGGCAGGGGGGATATTTGTTAAGAGATCAACCCCCTTGTGTTCCAGCCGATCCTCAAAGGATAGAGGGACTGGGGGCAGCTGGACTCCTCTCTTAATAGGGATACCAAATACTGGGGTATCTATAGGCCCAACTCTGGCAGTCCCAGATTCACAAACAGTTTGTCGACTGTAGGTCCGATCGCCTTCCAAGCAGAGAATCGAGTTCACAAGACTGTGACCATCTATAGGCCCGACTCCAGCAGTATCAGGTTCACTAACAGCCTATCTACTATTTGGCATGCTTGCCTTCAAAACAAGTAGTCGAGTTCACAGATAGCACAATTCATTCAAATGCAACATTTAGAGAACAGGTTTTGGATGTCAGGACAGGGAATTCTCTTCTCTGGTGTGGGGTTCTTAGCTAGTGTCCAAATGTGCCAACATCACTCACCCCAGAAGATGGGAGAGAGCTCTCAAGCTCCAGGAGTCTCCTCAGGCAGTGTCCTGACCTGAGGGGAGGATCAGCCTGTGGACTGATCTAGAAGATATGATGGAGTCTTCCATCTCCCCGCTTCCTTCTTCCTCTTCCTTCTTCTTCGGTTCCTTCTTCCTGCTATATCCCTCCTTAGTTCACCTTTTATAGATTTTCTTTTACATTTAGGTGGAACTTGAGTGACTCCAGTCATACTTACTTTTGTCATTGATTGGTTTAAAAAATCTCCTGAGTTCATTAAAAATCTAGAGAACACGCTCAGTGAGGAGAGGCCGTTCCTTGGAAGCGGGTAACTTCTGCAATGGGGTTGTGTCTTGGCATTAGAATGAGATTAGAATGAGTAAAGTCCATTGGAAGGGCCTGATCTGCCACCATTGTTGACCCAGCACCAGACATTGTACTCTGTGGCTTATCAACTGCATGGTACAACGAGGTTGCCACCTCTGCAGGGAGCACAACAGAGTCTGGCCCCGCTGTCTTCACTGCGCTCCACCCTCCATTCACTCATCACCAAACCCATCACGGCACAATCAGGTTAGCACCTGCGCAGGGAAGCCAACGAAGTTTGGCCATGGTGTCTCCATTCTGCCACAATCTTTGTTTACTCTTATTAGGGTGTGCCAGGAGGGCAGATTGTGTTGCGAAGGGAATCGTGGAGAAGTCGATGCCACACATACCAGCCATCCTGGAGGTGGTAACTGTCTCTCACATCAGGCAAGCCTCTGTAATGCCATAACTTCTCTTAGGCCCTAGTCTTCCCCATTTTCCCCTTTCTCGAGCAATTCTCTCAAAGCCTCCCCACTCCAAGAGGGGCATGGAGATACTGGAGAGAGTCCACCGTAGCTCTGCAAAGGTGATTAGGGCACTGGAGCATCCCTCCTCTGAGGAGAGGCTCAGAGAGCTGGGCCTCTTCAGCCTCCAGAAGAGAAACTCCAGAGGAGAGCTCACCAATGTGTATGGCTACCTTAAGGGAGGCTGTCAGGAGGATGGGGCCACACTCTCTTTGGTGGTGCCCACTGATAGGAGAAGAGGCAACGGGCACAAACGGAAGCATGGGATGTTCCACGGAAATTGAGGAAAAACTCCTTGGCTCTGAGGGTGACCGAGCACTGCAACAAGTTGCCACGACAGAGAGCTTGTTGAATCTCATTCTCTGGAGATATTCAAAACCCACCTGGACATGACTGTGTGGGACGTGCTCTTGGTGGCCCTGCATGTCACCTACACTAGATGCTCTCCTAAAGTCCCACCCAACCTTAAGCATTCTGTGATTCCCAGGCCTTGATGCCTTTGTTGTGTCCACAGGAGGATCTGGGGCTACTTTTGTGGGATTGGTGTTCTGAGCGAGGGTTCAGAAATGCTCTTTTCTCACACTCCCTCAGTTTACACCACTCCTAAACTGACCGTACGAAGTAGTAGGAAGAAGGCAAGTGGCTGCACGTGCTGTGATTGTTTATGTGGTGGTTTCATTGGTCAGTTTTGTTTTACGCTTCATGTTGTGGCTTCTCCATTTGCTAGATTTCCGGCTCTCGAGGCATTTTCCTCAGAGCCCCTGCAGAGCAAGCAGGGGAAGCAGCCAAAGGCGGACCTTGCACGGGGCCGCCAGGAAGCAGGCGCGGACGTTGGCACCTGCTGCACAGGGCAGGAGGTGGGTGCTGAGCGCTGGGGAGGGGGGCCCTGGCTGTGAGGACAAGTGCCGCTGCCCTGGCTCTGCAGCCCGGCACGGCCGCCCCACGGGCGCCTCCACGCACACAGCGCTGCGCCCGCCGGGGGCTCCGGCACCGCACGGCCCAGGCTGCTGGGGCAGACACGGGGCTGCTGCAGCCGCAACCGCTGCTCGCTGCCAGCACAGGGGCACAGGGAGCAGGGGAACCCACGTGCAGGAGGGCGGCAGCTGCCCAGCAGGAGGCACAGGAGGGAAAACAGGAAACAAGGCGTCAAGGAGACAAAGTAAGGCATTTATTGGGGATGAAGAACTAGAGCTGGGGAGGTGCTTTCAGGGGCAATTTGTGCAGCCACCCTCTGTCCAGCAGCATCTCCTCCGATGCATGCTCTTGCGTTTCCTGGGTGTCCCAGGGAAGGAATGCTGCCTGAAGGGATCTGCAGGAATGGGGGAGCAGAAAGACAAAGAGGAAAGGGGGATTAATCTCTGAGTAGGCAGGAAGGACAGGCTGGTGGGAGCTGCTTTCCCTTTGCTGTTCTCTTCCCACCAGCATTGCCACAGGCTCCTGCGGCTCTCAGTGGCTCCTACCTTCTCCTCTGGGCCACTGCCCTCCTGCTCCTGCTGGCCCTTGGCTGGCTGACCGCTGTGCAGGTCACCAGCCAGGCGTTGCTCTTGCCAGCACGAGGCCGGCTGGTCTTCTGCCTCGATTTCGAGGCACGCTTGCTCCACGGTCTTGTCAAGGAGCAGCGTCAGCAGGGCCTGCAGCTCTCCCTCCAAGTCAAGGGCCTGAGCATGGAGGGAAAGAGAGACAAATGGCACTTGATCACAGTCTCTCCTTGGAGAACAGCAAGAAAGGAGGAGCAGCAAAGCCCGTGTGCTCAAGGCGCTGCAGAGCTGTGCGGCTGCGGCCCCTTGGCGGCTCTGGCACCAAGCTGGAGCACAGCCAGGGGCTGAAGGGGCAGTGGGACGCCTTTGCCCTCTGCCTGCAGCCCGCCCATGCTGCCCCATACCTCTGAGGGTGCTGCGGGCACAGCCGCCTCTGGCGAGACGGCTGACAGGCTGCTGCGGGGAGAGGGGGAGCTCGCCACAAAGGCGCCTGCCTGGCTCTCCCCTTGCAGCTCCACCACCTCCTCGACCGCTGCCTCCAAAGGGAGCTCTGCAAAGGAAAAGCCGCAAGTTGCACACTCTGTGCCTGCAAGTGCTCATTGGGAAGCCTGACACTTGTCTGGGGAGAACAAGAGCCGAGGGATGGCCACAAAACGGACTCACACTGCAGCCAGGGGAACAACCAAAAGCTACAAGGCAGCTAAAAGCTGACAGCAGGTTACCCCTGCACTCATGGAGCCTGTTTGCAAACTCACCTGTCGAGGAGCCAAGTTGCTCTTGAGGAGCGTCCGGGAGCTGGACGCTGTATTGCTTGGCCTTGGCCTGCAAGAAACACGCACAGCTTACAGAAGCGCCCTCAGCAGCAGGAGGGCCCCGAGGGAGCTGCTTCAGCAGCAGGGCCCCCGTGCGTGAGTGGCTCCAGGGAAAGGGCAGAGCTGCTCAGAGAGCTGCCCCTGGAGGAGGCCCCTCGTGCGGGGAGGCCAGCGCCTCTGTGCCCCACAGCGCTGCTCCTGCCAAGGCCTCTGCTGCAGCCGTGGCCAGTGCGGCTACTCCCGCGCACGGTGTCCATGGGGCCCTCTGCCCACTGCCTGTGAGGAAAGCTCAATCCTTCCCTCCTTCCCTCCCTCATTCCCTGACACCAGGAAGTGGCCAGGGCCAACGCGGAGGGAGCCTCTGCTTACGTCTGCCAAGACCAGGGAGCGCACGGTCTCCGCAGGCAGCCCCTGGGCAAGAGAGCAGAGAGGCAGCGTGAGCACCTGCTGCCGGGGCTCTCTGCAGGGAAGGGGCTCTCTGGGCCGGCCGCAAAGCCCGGCCGCACTTACAGCACGCGAGGATCGGATGGCCTCGATGAGGAAGCCCAGGGAGGGCAGACGCGTCACCCTGGGCCCCTGGTCTCCTCGGCTGGGCATGGCGGGCACAAAGGAAGAGCTCTGTGAATGCCAGGCCTCCCCGCTCCCTCCCTACCAGCAGCCCAGCTCCTTGGAGCCCATTCCCAGGCCCTGGGCTCTGCACGGGGACTTGGCTCCACGCTGGCTGTCCCGTTTCCCCAGCCCTCGGCCCCATTTCTGGAGGCAGCTCCAGCGGGAGCCCCCCAGCACCCCCAGCCCTGGTGCCACCCACAGGCAGCTGTGTCCCCTGGCAGGGCTCACCTGAGCATGGCCTGCAGCCAGCGCTCCTTCACGTCCCGTGACCTGCAGAGCGCGGGAGAAGCAGCCTCAGGCCCTGCTGCTGCTCCCCATTGCGACACACACAGCCCCACGCAGCGCTGGCATGCAGGCACCACTCCCAAGGGCTGCCATGCCCCAAAGCCCCCTGCTCTGCGCCCCCCAGCCGGGTCCCTGTGCTGAGCAGAGCCCCGGGCCTGTGCAGGCGGCAGAGGCTGCGCGGTGCCGCCTGCTCCTGCCATGGGGCCCCTTCCTGCACAGCCCTCTCCTGCGAGCAAGTGCCTGTGCTCGACTGCAGAGACCCGGGCTCGCTCACACAGGCAGGAAGGAGCACGAGGCCCCCTGGGCTCCCCAGGACTGGTGGCTGAGCTCTGCCCTTCGTCCTGGAGAGGAGGCTGCCTCCCTCCGTCCTTCTCTCCCTCCCTCCCTCCCTTCCGTTTAGGCTCTGCCTTCTCCGCACGGGACAGCCCCAGCACTCACCAGAAGGTGACCAAGGTCACGCCGCCAGGCCACACGAGGACGAGGGTGTTGGGCCGGGAGAGGCTGAAGGACACATCCTCGTACCACTCCTCGTCCTCCTCCCTCCTCCTGGGCCTCCTCCCGCGGGGCTCGCTGGGCGCCTCATCCTCCCCGCACAGCACCCAGAGCTGGCTCAGCAGCACCAGGTGCTGGAGCCAGAAGGCTGCGCGGCACCTGCCAGGAGCAAGAGCGGGGGCTGCCTTGGACGTGGCCGTGCTGGGGCTGCCGGAGCAGCCCCCAGGGCAGAGCGGTGCTGGGGGCCAGAGCCTGGGGGTGTCCCCGTGAGCCTGGGCAGGGGAAAGGAGCCTCCTGTGTCCCCAGGAGCCCCAGGAGCCAGAGCGCTGCTGGGCAGGAGGCAGCGCCGCCTGCTCCGGCCCTGCGCCCCAGGTCCCTGGGCGGGAGGCAGAGGTGCTGATGGGGAGGAAGCGCGCCCGCAGCTGCTGCTCTTACTTGAAGCTGGCCACAGCGATGGCCTGCGGGAAGAGGAGGAGGTGGCCGGGCTTTGTCCGCCGGTGCCGCGTAAGCCACACGCGGTCGCAGAGCTGGAGCCGGGGGCTCCTGCGTGCCACGCAGCGGCTCAGCGGCGGCGGGGGCCCAGCAGCTCTCATGCCACGTGGCCCGTGGCGGGCGCCAGGCACCCCGGCCTGCAGCTGCGTGTCGGGAGCGGGGCCGCGAGCGGCCCTCCCGCCGCAGCAGTTTGCCTGCCCCATGATGTCTTGGGCAGGCTCAAGAAAATTGGTGAAACCACCAATGCTCGGTGCTTTTTCGTGCCCACAATCCGAGAGCCTGGCTCTCCTCACGCTGGCACAGCACCGAACTGAGGGACGGGCGCTCGTGGCCGTGGCTGAGGTCACAGTGGGAGCCACCAGGGCACACTGTGATGCGGTTCCCGGGCCGCACGCAGCACGGGGGGCTGCCCTTGTGGGGGCTCTGTGTAGGAAAGGGGATGCTCTAGGGCCACCCCACACCTCCAACAGCTTGCACTTTCCACGGGGCGCTGTGGGAAGGCAGCCGGTGGGGCCAGGACACCGCTGCCCCGGCCCTTCCATGTGCTGCTCTGCAGAGCTTCCAAAAGCCCCAGGAAGCCTCTCACTTACCGCGTGTTTGCTTTAAGGCAGGGCTGTTCTCGGCCCCTGCAAAGCCTCATGTGTGTCCCAAGCAAAAAAAGCACCTGGCCCAGAACAGCAAAAGAAGAGCCAGCAGCCAGCATAGAGCCGGTGTCTGTGTGGGCCCTCTGCTGCTGCCTTCTCTCCAGTGCTGCTGCCCTTGTGCAAAGGGAGCCCTGCAAGGCCACTGCCCCTTTTGCCAATGTCTCCCAAGCGAGATTTGGGATCCATTCAGCCCACCTGGCAGGGCGGCTCACTCCAAGAGACCTGCTGTGCCCACAAAGGTGCATAAATGCAGGGAAAAATTCATATTGACCTCACAAGGGTTTGCGAGAGAGACCAGGAGCACGCCAAGAGTCATGCTGAAGAGGGCTTTTGCAGGGAAGCTCTGCGAGCACGAGAAAAGCTCTCCCTGCAGCTGCTTGCAGGCTACCTCCATAGGTGTGAAAGTGAAGAGCAATGCTGTCCCGCTTCCTGAATGTGCAATGGCATGGCCCTTGCCTGCCTTCTTACAGATGCAGGAGGATGCTGCCCAGTTCTTGCTTTTCTCTTGTTCTCCTTGTTCTTTTCGAAATGAGGAGCAGCAGGCTTAGCTTGTGAAAACTGGAAGTGCGAGTGCTTCCGTAGAGCATTTAGGACTCAAGTGGTCACACAGTGTTTTGTAGGCTCTTTGCAGGAGCACAGCCTTGCAGCACTGCTCTGTTCGGCCTATCAGGCTGCATTTGATGAGTCGACCTCCAATGCAGCCTTTGCTCTTTTCCGCCACGCAGGGATGTGTCCCCCTGACCTCTCTTTGTCTGTGCAATTGTGCTGGAGAACTGCTTTCCATTTTGCTGTGGCAAGAGCCTGGTGAGCTTTGCGAGAGCTGACGCTTGCATATGCCGCGTGTCTGCAGGCCCTCAGCTTTGAGACGGTCTTTGCATTTTCCCTTGGTTTGCAAAAGAGAGAGCCCTGGAGTGCTTGGGGCTCTCTGTGCTAGGGGTGCTGCTGTGCTCTGTGGGCTTGCTGGAGAAAGAGGGGGCCTCTGCAGAAAGGACGAAGCACTTGTGAAGGTGGAGAAGCTGAGCCCAGAAAACAGAGACCATGGAGAGCACTTAACAAAACCTCCCTTGGCTCCTTGCGGCTTCATCTGGCACAAAGAGAAGGAATTATAGAATGCTTAAGGTTGGAAGGGATCTCTAGAGGTCATCTAGTCCAACCCCCCTGCACATGCAGGGTCACCTAGAGCACATGGCACAGGCCTGTGTCCAAGCTGGTTTTGAAGATCTCCAGAGAGGGAGACTTCACAACCTCCTGGGCAGCCTGTTCCAGTGCTCTGTCATCCTCACTGTTAAGGAATTTTTCCTTAAATTCCTGTGGAACTTTTGATGCTTCAGTTTCCGGCCCTTTCCTCTAGTTCTGTCAGTGGCCACCAATGAAAAGAGGCCAGCACCATCCGCCTCACTGCCTCCCTTGAGGTACTTATAGACATTGATCGGATCCCCTCTCAGCCTTCTCTTCTCCAGGCTGAACAGGCCCATCTCCCTCAGCCTCGCCTCACAGGGCAGATGTTCCAGGTCCCTGATCATCCTTGTAGCCCTGCGTTGGACTCTCTCCAGCAGCTCCACATCCCTCTTGTACTGTGGGGCCCAGAACTGGACACAATACTCCAGATGTGGCCTCACCAGGGCTGAGTAGAGGGGCAGGATCACCTCCCTCGACTTGCTGGAGACTCTCTTCTTAACGCACCCCAGGATCCCATTGGCCTTCTTGGCCACAAGGGCACACTGCTGCCTCATGGTCAACTTGTCGTTCACCATGACGCCCAGGCCTTTCTCTGCAGAGCTGCTCTCCAGAAGGTCAGTCCCCAGCCTGTACTGGTGTCTGGGGTTATTCCTCCCCAGGTGCAGGACCTTGCACTTGGCCTTGTTGAACTGCATGAGGTTTTTCATTGTCAAGTTGTCCAGTCTGTCCAGGTCCCTCTGGATGGCAGCACAACTCTCTGGGGCATCAGATACTCCTCCCAGTTTGGTATCATCAGCAAACTTGCTGAGGGAGCACTCTGTGCCTTCATCCGGGTCATGATGAATAAATTGAATAGGACTGGACCAAGGACTGATCTCTGGGGGGACACCGCTAGCTACAGGCCTCCAACTAGACTCGGCATCGCTGATCACCATCCTCTGAGCTCTGCCATCCAGCCACTTCCTAATCCACCTCACTGTCCACTCATCTAGCCCACACTTCCGGAGCTTGCCCAGGAGGATGTTGTGAGGGACGGTGTCAAAAGACTTGGTGAAGTCGAGATAGACGACATCCACTGCTCTCTTCCCATCTATCCAGCTGGTCATTCCATCACAGAAGGCTATCAGGATAGTTAAGCATGATTTCCCCTTGGTGAATCCATACTGACTACTCTTGAGCAGCTTCTTGTACTCCATGTGCCTGAAGACAAGGGCCAGTACGAGCCGTTCCATCACTTCTCCGGGAACAGAGGTGAGGCTCACTGGCCTGTAGTTGCCTGGGTCCTTCTTTTCGCCCTTTTTGAAGACTGGCGTGACATTGGCTTTGTTCCGGTCCTCCGGCATCTCCCCCATTCTCCAGGATCTTGCAAAGATGAGGGAGAGCGGCTTAGCTATGACATCCGCCACCTCTCGCAGCACTCTGGGGGGTGCATCCCATCAGGACCCATGGATTTGTGGGTATCGAGTTTCCTTAGGTGCTCTCTGACCCAATCTTCCTCTACCCAGGGCAAGTCTTCTCTCTCCAGGCTTCTTCTCTTGTCCCTAGGGCCTGGGGCTCTAAAGGGCTGCCCTTGATAAACACCGAAGCAAAGAAGGCATTCAGCAACTCTGCTTTTTCTGTGTTATTCGTAAGCAGGGTGCCCATCCCGTTCACCAGCGGACCCATATTTTCCCTGATCTTCCTTTTGCTGTTAATTTATTTGAAGAAGTTTTTCTTGTTATTTTTAACATCTCTTGCCAGATTGCGTTCCAAACATGCCTTAGCTTTCCTTGTCGTATCTCTGCATTCCCTGACTACATTCCTGTATTTCTCCCAGGGAGCCTGTCCTTTTTTCCACATTTTGTATACCGCCTTCTTCTGCTTGAGCATTGCCACAAGCTCCCTGCTCATCCACGCAGGTCTCCTGCCCCCTCTGCCTGACTTCTTACACACAGGGATGCACTGTTGCTGGGTGTGGAGGAAGTGCCGCTTGAAAACTAACCAGCTCTCTTGAGCCCCCCTTCCTTCTAGGGCTCTAGCCCATGGGATTCTTCCGAGGAGGTCTCTGAAGAGGCTAAAGTTGGCCCTGCTGAACTCCACAGTTGCAGGGCTACTTACAGCCCTGCCTCCTCCTCGTTGGATCCTGAACTCCACCAACTCATGGTCACTGTAGCCGAGGCTACCCCCCACCTTCACATCTCCTACAAGGCCCTCTGTATTTGTTAGCACAAGGTCCAGTAGCCCACCTCTCCACAACCTGCATCAAAAAGTTATCATCAACGCACTGCAGGAACCTCCAGGACTGTTTGTGCCTGGCTGTGTTGTCCTTCCAGTTGATGTCAGGGCAGTTGAAGTCCCCCATGAGAACCAGGGCCTGTGACTGTGAGGCAACATCCAGCTGACTATAGAACGCCTCATCAACTTCCCCATCCTGCTCAGGTGGCCTGTAGCAGACACCCACCACAGTGTCTCCCACATTAGCCTGCCTTTTAACCCTTACACACAAGCTCTCAACTCACTCATCATCCAGCCCCAGGTTGAGCTCCATGCATTCCAGTTGCTCTCTCACATAGAGAGCAACTCCACCACCTCGCCTTCCCAGCCTGTCCTTCCTAAAGAGCACATAGCCTTCCATGACAGCACTCCTGTCGTGTGAGCTATCCCACCATGTCTCTGCGATTCCAATGAGATCATGATGCTGGGACCGCACACAGATCTCCCGTTCGCCCTGCTTATTCCCCGTGCTTCGTGCATTGGTATACAGGCATTCCAGGGAAGTAATCGAGCTTGCAGGTTCCCCAGGAAGGGTGAAAGAGGACCCTCTGTAATCATTTCCTATCCTCACTTCCATACTTCTGCTGGACACCATCTGACCTTGGCTGTGTGGTACTGATCGCTGTGTCTGTGTGACACTCCTCTTCCCCCTTCTAGCCTAGTTAAAAGCCCTGCTAACCAGGTTGGACAGCCTTTTGGCAAAGAGACATGTGCCCCTCTTGCTGAGATGGTTCCCATCATTCCCCACTAGCTGCTGGTCATAAAACAGAATCCCATGGTCACAGAAGCCAAAACCCTGTTGCCAAGGCCAGCAGCGCAGCCAGCTGTTAATCTGAATAACCCTCAGCAGGAGCAAGCACTTTCAAGTGGGTTCACTGGCATCCACCAAGGCGTCGTCTTTGTCTTTTTGTCTTTCACATTGTCTTTGACGTTGTCTTTGTCTTTGGTTATGGTTCTCCTTTTGGCTTTGGTTTAGCCTAAGGGTAGAAGGAGCCTGCAAGGTCCTCATCCGAGGCTGTCAGTGTGTCCAGGGAAGCGCAAAACGGGCGCTCATGCTCTGGGTCAGCATGGTGCGTGCGGCAGCTCTGCACATCTTAGCTGCGGTGCTCATGCTCACAGCGGTCCAGAGGCAAGAGATTTAGCAGGAACGTTCTCTATGCTCACCTCAGGATTATGTCCTCCAACAGCCATCTCCTTGGCATCTCCACAGGGTGTGGCAGGAGGGCAGCTGGGTGGGGCGGGAGCAGCGCTGCTGGCTCATGGCCCTCTGTTTGCCAGCACCCAGCAGCCCCTCCTTCCACGGGCAGGGTCTACAAGATGCGCTCGGAGACTACAAGGCACCTCTGGGTGTCCTGCTGGTGGCTGGGGAGGCAAATGCTCCTTGGGATATGGCAGGAGAGGGGCTTGGTGTGCAATCATTGCCTACGGGCAGCAGCTGGGTGAGGAAAGAAAAACCGTGGGCTCAGAATGATCCAATGTGAACCAACCTGAAAAAAAAACCTTTACTGAAACAAAGCTGTCCCTTACATACCAGTTCCTTTCCTAAGCGCGCGCTCCCGTCTCGCCTGATTGGCTACAGCCTTTCTTCTGATTGGTTGTTGTCAGGCTCCGTCGATCTTCCCTTAGGTCGCAGGTTCAAAGTAACCTTTTGTTCTGCACCACGTGCTTACTCCAACCTCTGGTATGGCTGATTCATCGGGTGGCCATTTTCCTCCAAGAATGACTCCACAATTTCCCCTTTTTGTTCTTGTACCAGCCAAACCTTCCTTAAGGCTTTTTGAATCATATTAAGCACACATTTCAACAAGCAAGGCACAATTAACAGCATACAACACAAAATCAACACCACCATCCATGCACTTCTCATTAACAATTGTAACCATTCTGAAATTCCCAATCCACTTAATAGATTGCCCAACCATGACAGACCCTCATCCTCTGTAACTTTATGCAAAATCTTTGTGTGATCCCAAATGCCTTGGACAGCCGTAAGTATTTTGCCACCACAATTCTGTCTCCCCTTCATTATTAACTGAGCAAATGCCTCAAAGCACATAGTAACAGTTTGTTTTGGCTGTATGGACAAGAAAGTCCACTCTAAAACGTGGAGTGGGTCCTTTTCCTTTACCCACTGAATAATCAATGCAAAAGCATAACAATTGTGGTTAATAAGCAAAAGGCCAATATCATAGTCAGTATCCCAGCGATATGTATATGCTGTAGTGACTTTTTTGCTTATTGTTTTTAAAACTTGTTCTGCCTCTTCTGTCAATGCTCAAGGTGCGTCCGCACCCCCTCCTCCCTTTAACAGTTTCATTAAAGGGGCTAGTTCCTAACTGGTAAGATCGCAAATTGCTCTTACCCAATTTAAATCTCCCATTACGTTTTGAATATTTATTATAATGTTTATTATTTATTATTTTATATATTATAGTATATATACTATATAATATATATAGTGTGTATATATTACTTATTATTTATTACATTATTATTTATTAAGTATTAAGTATTTATTAAGTACTAAGTATTATTTATTAAGCATTTTGATATTTATTAATTATAGTTTGCGTAAAAGGCCCATGCAAACCGTATTGTTGTACCAACTTACGGGCTTCCTGAAACAGATCCCATGACAGGGGCACCCACTGATTTGGTTGATTTTGATCCCCCATAACTACTGGATAGGCATTAGGAAGGAATTCCTCTTCTATTATTGCATTTTGAATAATTCCTTTCCAGTGTTTCTTTGGATCATATCCTTCAAACCTGCCTCCTTCACCCCCCTCAACGTCTCCTCGACCCGGTCTTTGGTTTTCCTCCCAACGCGTGAGCACGGCCATTAACAGTTTGTGTGCCCACTCTGCACTTCCCGGGGCGTGAGGGGCGGTTGAGGTATAGGAGATGGAGGTGGTGAGGACGGTAGGGGTGGATAAAACGTTGTCCTGCTGCTATCAGGCTGCTGACGTGGCGGTTGATCCTTTGGACCTTCAGCTCCTACAGTTCTTTCAGGAGCTTCTTCTCCCGAAGGCAGAGACAATGGCCAGGGCTCGCCAACCTCCATCTTCCCCTCTCCCAGCCCTAGCTGCTTCTCCATCGCGAGTCCTGATGGTGACACAGGGGACGGGACAGGAGGTTGTTCAAATACTCTAGTATGAGCTGGATATGCTGCTGACCCTGACGAAGGTCTCAGAGCGGCGAATACCCCAGCAGCTGCAGATCTTTCTGCTTTTAAACTTTGCAAGGTTGATAGCACCAACCTCCAAGTGGTAGCTACGTTTTCTGCTCCTTTACTACCATTGCTAACTCTGTCCCACAGTTTTTCTCTGACCTTTTCCCATAATTCAACTTCAAAAGTGTTTTCTGGTTCAGCGGGGAACCCATTTTCTCAACACCAAATTAGTAAGTTCCAGAGCATAAGCTCATCGTACTTAATTCCTCTCTTAGAGCGTATATGCAGGAGAAGTTTAACAATTGCATCTTCTTCTTTTGTGATTTCTTGACCCATCTCCTGCCCCAGCTGCTCACCTCACAGGGTGTCCCGTTGCAGCGTTCGTTCTTCTTTGTCCCCGGGCCACCCTCCGACCCGTCCCGGCCTCAGTCCCACTGAACCGTCCCTCAGCTGGGCTTCTCCTTCCATGCCCCTCTTCAATTTGAAGCTCCGTGCCGTGTAGCATGTCAGGGTCACCAGCTGAGGAGAGAAAAACCGTGGGCTCTGAACCATCCAATATGAATCAACCTGAAAAATACCCTTTATTGGAACAAAGCCGTCCCTTACATACCAGTTCCTTTCCCGCGCGCGCGCTCCCATCTCATCTGATTGGCTAGAGCCTTTCTTCTGATTGGTTGTTGTCAGGCTCCATCGATCTTTCCTTAGGTCGCAGGTTCAAAGTAACCTTTTGTTCAGCACCACCTGCTTACTCCAACGTCTGGTATGGCTGGTTCCTCAGGCGGCCATTTTCCTCCAAGAACGACTCCACAGCCGGCTGGGTGTCATAGAAAATACCCGAGTGCCACCCCGCACTGATGCAAGAGCCACGCTGCTCTTCAGGAAGCTGTTCTTAAGGGTGCCTGCCAGCACACAGCTCCTCGCACCAACCACCTAGCAGTGCAGGAGCTCTTCTCCAA